>NC_139917.1:11601796-12011796 GCF_963514095.1 Eutrigla gurnardus
ATTTCAGTTTTCATCTTCTTAACACTTCCTCGTTAGTATAGTGGACAGTATCTCCGCCTGTCACGCGGAAGACCGGGGTTCGATTCCCCGACGGGGAGTGAATTTGTTGCACTGGAAAACAGCATGAACTCTCCTGGTATGTATTATCTCAAAAAAAGTCACAGTATAGCATGTCCAAAAAAGGCATGAAAAAAGTCAGTATAGTACGTAAAAAAGTTATAGTATGTCGGAAAATGTCATGAAAAGAAGTCACAGTACAGTACGCTATAAAATGTCATTGTTTCGTTTGTCCAAAAACATCAAGAAAAAAGTCGGTATAGTATTTAAAAAAAGGTATAGTATGTCGAAAAATGCATTAAAAAAAGTCACAGCATGGTACATTAAAAAAGTCATAGTATAGTATGTCCTCGACCGGGAGGGAATTTGTTGCACTGGAAAACAGCTTGAACTCTCCTGGTATGTAGTATGTCGAAAAAAGTCATAGTATAGCATTTCCAAAGAAGTCAGTATAGTATGTAAAAAAGTTATAGTATGTCGAAAAATGTCATGAATAGAAGTCACAGTAGAGTACGCTATAAAATGTCATTGTTTCGTATGTCCAAAAACGTCATGAAAAAAGTCGGTATAGTTTAAAAAAAAAGTATAGTATGTCGAAAAATGTCATTAAAAAAAGTCACAGTATAGTACGCTATAAAATGTCATTGTTTCGTGTGTCCAAAAAAGTCATGACACACGTCATAGTATAGAATGTCCAAAAGAATCCCGGAAAAAAATTACAGTATAGTACGTGGAAAAATTTCAGTTTTCATGATCTTAACATTTCCTCGTTAGTATAGTGGACAGTATCTCCGCCTGTCACGCGGAAGACCGGGGTTCGATTCCCCGACGGGGAGTGATTTTGTTGCACTGGAAAACAGCATGAACTCTCCTGGTATGTATTATGTCAAAAAAAGTCACAGTATAGCATGTCCAAAAAAGGCATGAAAAAAGTCAGTATAGTACATAAAAAAGTTATAGTATGTCGGAAAATGTCATGAAAAGAAGTCACAGTAGAGTACGCTATAAAATGTCATTGTTTCGTTTGTCCAAAAACATCAAGAAAAAAGTCGGTATAGTATTTAAAAAAAAGTATAGTATGTCGAAAAATGCATAAAAAAAAGTCACAGCATGGTACAGAAAAAAAGTCATAGTATAGTATGTCCTCGACCGGGAGGGAATTTGTTGCACTGGAAAACAGCTTGAACTCTCCTGGTATGTAGTATGTCGAAAAAAGTCATAGTATAGCATGTCCAAAGAAGTCAGTATAGTATGTAAAAAAGTTATAGTATGTCGAAAAATGTCATGAATAGAAGTCACAGTAGAGTACGCTATAAAATGTCATTGTTTCGTATGTCCAAAAACGTCATGAAAAAAGTCGGTATAGTTTAAAAAAAAAGTATAGTATGTCGAAAAATGTCATTAAAAAAAGTCACAGTATAGTACGCTATAAAATGCCATTGTTTCGTGTGTCCAAAAAAGTCATGACACACGTCATAGTATAGAATGTCCAAAAGAATCCCGGAAAAAAGTTACAGTATAGTACGTGGAAAAAGTTATAGTATGTCGGAAAATGTCATGAAAAGAAGTCACAGTAGAATACGCTATAAAATGTCATTGTTTCGTATGTCCAAAAACGTCAAGAAAAAAGTCGGTATAGTATTTAAAAAAAGGTATAGTATGTCGAAAAATGCATTAGAAAAAGTCACAGCATGGTACAGAAAAACAGTCATAGTATAGTATGTCCTCGACCGGGAGGGAATTTGTTGCACTGGAAAAAAGCATGAACTCTCCTGGTATGGAAAAAAGTTATAGTATGTCGGAAAATGTCATGAAAAGAAGTCACAGTAGAGTACGCTATAAAATGTCATTGTTTCGTTTGTCCAAAAACATCAAGAAAAAAGTCGGTATAGTATTTAAAAAAAGGTATAGTATGTCGAAAAATGCATTAAAAAAAGTCACAGCATGGTACAGAAAAAAAGTCATAGTATAGTATGTCCTCGACCGGGAGGGAATTTGTTGCACTGGAAAACAGCTTGAACTCTCCTGGTATGTAGTATGTCGAAAAAAGTCATAGTATAGCATGTCCAAAGAAGTCAGTATAGTATGTAAAAAAGTTATAGTATGTCGAAAAATGTCATGAAAAGAAGTCACAGTATAGTACGCTATAAAATGCCATTGTTTCGTGTGTCCAAAAAAGTCATGACACACGTCATAGTATAGAATGTCCAAAAGAATCCCGGAAAAAAGTTACAGTATAGTACGTGGAAAAATTTCAGTTTTCATCTTCTTAACACTTCCTCGTTAGTATAGTGGACAGTATCTCCGCCTGTCACGCGGAAGACAAGGGTTCGATTCCCCGACGGGGAGTGAATTTGTTGCACTGGAAAACAGCATGAACTCTCCTGGTATGTATTATCTCAAAAAAAGTCACAGTATAGCATGTCCAAAAAAGGCATGAAAAAAGTCAGTATAGTACGTAAAAAAGTTATAGTATGTCGGAAAATGTCATGAAAAGAAGTCACAGTAGAGTACGCTATAAAATGTCATTGTTTCGTTTGTCCAAAAACATCAAGAAAAAAGTCGGTATAGTATTTAAAAAAAGGTATAGTATGTCGAAAAATGCATTAAAAAAAGTCACAGCATGGTACATTAAAAAAGTCATAGTATAGTATGTCCTCGACCGGGAGGGAATTTGTTGCACTGGAAAACAGCTTGAACTCTCCTGGTATGTAGTATGTCGAAAAAAGTCATAGTATAGCATGTCCAAAGAAGTCAATATAGTATGTAAAAAAGTTATAGTATGTCGAAAAATGTCATGAATAGAAGTCACAGTATAGTACGCTATAAAATGTCATTGTTTCGTTTGTCCAAAAACATCAAGAAAAAAGTCGGTATAGTATTTAAAAAAAGTTATAGTATGTCGAAAAATGTCATGAATAGAAGTCACAGTATAGTACGCTATAAAATGTCATTGTTTCGTTTGTCCAAAAACATCAAGAAAAAAGTCGGTATAGTATTTAAAAAAAGGTATAGTATGACGAAAAATGCATTAAAAAAAGTCACAGCATGGTACATTAAAAAAGTCATAGTATAGTATGTCCTCGACCGGGAGGGAATTTGTTGCACTGGAAAACAGCTTGAACTCTCCTGGTATGTAGTATGTCGAAAAAAGTCATAGTATAGCATTTCCAAAGAAGTCAGTATAGTATGTAAAAAAGTTATAGTATGTCGAAAAATGTCATGAATAGAAGTCACAGTAGAGTACGCTATAAAATGTCATTGTTTCGTATGTCCAAAAACGTCATGAAAAAAGTCGGTATAGTTTAAAAAAAAAGTATAGTATGTCGAAAAATGTCATTAAAAAAAGTCACAGTATAGTACGCTATAAAATGTCATTGTTTCGTGTGTCCAAAAAAGTCATGACACACGTCATAGTATAGAATGTCCAAAAGAATCCCGGAAAAAAGTTACAGTATAGTACGTGGAAAAATTTCAGTTTTCATCTTCTTAACACTTCCTCGTTAGTATAGTGGACAGTATCTCCGCCTGTCACGCGGAAGACCGGGGTTCGATTCCCCGACGGGGAGTGAATTTGTTGCACTGGAAAACAGCATGAACTCTCCTGGTATGTATTATCTCAAAAAAAGTCACAGTATAGCATGTCCAAAAAAGGCATGAAAAAAGTCAGTATAGTACGTAAAAAAGTTATAGTATGTCGGAAAATGTCATGAAAAGAAGTCACAGTACAGTACGCTATAAAATGTCATTGTTTCGTTTGTCCAAAAACATCAAGAAAAAAGTCGGTATAGTATTTAAAAAAAGGTATAGTATGTCGAAAAATGCATTAAAAAAAGTCACAGCATGGTACATTAAAAAAGTCATAGTATAGTATGTCCTCGACCGGGAGGGAATTTGTTGCACTGGAAAACAGCTTGAACTCTCCTGGTATGTAGTATGTCGAAAAAAGTCATAGTATAGCATTTCCAAAGAAGTCAGTATAGTATGTAAAAAAGTTATAGTATGTCGAAAAATGTCATGAATAGAAGTCACAGTAGAGTACGCTATAAAATGTCATTGTTTCGTATGTCCAAAAACGTCATGAAAAAAGTCGGTATAGTTTAAAAAAAAAGTATAGTATGTCGAAAAATGTCATTAAAAAAAGTCACAGTATAGTACGCTATAAAATGTCATTGTTTCGTGTGTCCAAAAAAGTCATGACACACGTCATAGTATAGAATGTCCAAAAGAATCCCGGAAAAAAATTACAGTATAGTACGTGGAAAAATTTCAGTTTTCATGATCTTAACATTTCCTCGTTAGTATAGTGGACAGTATCTCCGCCTGTCACGCGGAAGACCGGGGTTCGATTCCCCGACGGGGAGTGATTTTGTTGCACTGGAAAACAGCATGAACTCTCCTGGTATGTATTATGTCAAAAAAAGTCACAGTATAGCATGTCCAAAAAAGGCATGAAAAAAGTCAGTATAGTACATAAAAAAGTTATAGTATGTCGGAAAATGTCATGAAAAGAAGTCACAGTAGAGTACGCTATAAAATGTCATTGTTTCGTTTGTCCAAAAACATCAAGAAAAAAGTCGGTATAGTATTTAAAAAAAAGTATAGTATGTCGAAAAATGCATAAAAAAAAGTCACAGCATGGTACAGAAAAAAAGTCATAGTATAGTATGTCCTCGACCGGGAGGGAATTTGTTGCACTGGAAAACAGCTTGAACTCTCCTGGTATGTAGTATGTCGAAAAAAGTCATAGTATAGCATGTCCAAAGAAGTCAGTATAGTATGTAAAAAAGTTATAGTATGTCGAAAAATGTCATGAATAGAAGTCACAGTAGAGTACGCTATAAAATGTCATTGTTTCGTATGTCCAAAAACGTCATGAAAAAAGTCGGTATAGTTTAAAAAAAAAGTATAGTATGTCGAAAAATGTCATTAAAAAAAGTCACAGTATAGTACGCTATAAAATGCCATTGTTTCGTGTGTCCAAAAAAGTCATGACACACGTCATAGTATAGAATGTCCAAAAGAATCCCGGAAAAAAGTTACAGTATAGTACGTGGAAAAAGTTATAGTATGTCGGAAAATGTCATGAAAAGAAGTCACAGTAGAATACGCTATAAAATGTCATTGTTTCGTATGTCCAAAAACGTCAAGAAAAAAGTCGGTATAGTATTTAAAAAAAGGTATAGTATGTCGAAAAATGCATTAGAAAAAGTCACAGCATGGTACAGAAAAACAGTCATAGTATAGTATGTCCTCGACCGGGAGGGAATTTGTTGCACTGGAAAAAAGCATGAACTCTCCTGGTATGGAAAAAAGTTATAGTATGTCGGAAAATGTCATGAAAAGAAGTCACAGTAGAGTACGCTATAAAATGTCATTGTTTCGTTTGTCCAAAAACATCAAGAAAAAAGTCGGTATAGTATTTAAAAAAAGGTATAGTATGTCGAAAAATGCATTAAAAAAAGTCACAGCATGGTACAGAAAAAAAGTCATAGTATAGTATGTCCTCGACCGGGAGGGAATTTGTTGCACTGGAAAACAGCTTGAACTCTCCTGGTATGTAGTATGTCGAAAAAAGTCATAGTATAGCATGTCCAAAGAAGTCAGTATAGTATGTAAAAAAGTTATAGTATGTCGAAAAATGTCATGAAAAGAAGTCACAGTATAGTACGCTATAAAATGCCATTGTTTCGTGTGTCCAAAAAAGTCATGACACACGTCATAGTATAGAATGTCCAAAAGAATCCCGGAAAAAGTTACAGTATAGTACGTGGAAAAATTTCAGTTTTCATCTTCTTAACACTTCCTCGTTAGTATAGTGGACAGTATCTCCGCCTGTCACGCGGAAGACAAGGGTTCGATTCCCCGACGGGGAGTGAATTTGTTGCACTGGAAAACAGCATGAACTCTCCTGGTATGTATTATCTCAAAAAAAGTCACAGTATAGCATGTCCAAAAAAGGCATGAAAAAAGTCAGTATAGTACGTAAAAAAGTTATAGTATGTCGGAAAATGTCATGAAAAGAAGTCACAGTAGAGTACGCTATAAAATGTCATTGTTTCGTTTGTCCAAAAACATCAAGAAAAAAGTCGGTATAGTATTTAAAAAAAGGTATAGTATGTCGAAAAATGCATTAAAAAAAGTCACAGCATGGTACATTAAAAAAGTCATAGTATAGTATGTCCTCGACCGGGAGGGAATTTGTTGCACTGGAAAACAGCTTGAACTCTCCTGGTATGTAGTATGTCGAAAAAAGTCATAGTATAGCATGTCCAAAGAAGTCAGTATAGTATGTAAAAAAGTTATAGTATGTCGAAAAATGTCATGAATAGAAGTCACAGTATAGTACGCTATAAAATGTCATTGTTTCGTTTGTCCAAAAACATCAAGAAAAAAGTCGGTATAGTATTTAAAAAAAGTTATAGTATGTCGAAAAATGTCATGAATAGAAGTCACAGTATAGTACGCTATAAAATGTCATTGTTTCGTTTGTCCAAAAACATCAAGAAAAAAGTCGGTATAGTATTTAAAAAAAGGTATAGTATGACGAAAAATGCATTAAAAAAAGTCACAGCATGGTACATTAAAAAAGTCATAGTATAGTATGTCCTCGACCGGGAGGGAATTTGTTGCACTGGAAAACAGCTTGAACTCTCCTGGTATGTAGTATGTCGAAAAAAGTCATAGTATAGCATTTCCAAAGAAGTCAGTATAGTATGTAAAAAAGTTATAGTATGTCGAAAAATGTCATGAATAGAAGTCACAGTAGAGTACGCTATAAAATGTCATTGTTTCGTATGTCCAAAAACGTCATGAAAAAAGTCGGTATAGTTTAAAAAAAAAGTATAGTATGTCGAAAAATGTCATTAAAAAAAGTCACAGTATAGTACGCTATAAAATGTCATTGTTTCGTGTGTCCAAAAAAGTCATGACACACGTCATAGTATAGAATGTCCAAAAGAATCCCGGAAAAAAGTTACAGTATAGTACGTGGAAAAATTTCAGTTTTCATCTTCTTAACACTTCCTCGTTAGTATAGTGGACAGTATCTCCGCCTGTCACGCGGAAGACCGGGGTTCGATTCCCCGACGGGGAGTGAATTTGTTGCACTGGAAAACAGCATGAACTCTCCTGGTATGTATTATCTCAAAAAAAGTCACAGTATAGCATGTCCAAAAAAGGCATGAAAAAAGTCAGTATAGTACGTAAAAAAGTTATAGTATGTCGGAAAATGTCATGAAAAGAAGTCACAGTACAGTACGCTATAAAATGTCATTGTTTCGTTTGTCCAAAAACATCAAGAAAAAAGTCGGTATAGTATTTAAAAAAAGGTATAGTATGTCGAAAAATGCATTAAAAAAAGTCACAGCATGGTACATTAAAAAAGTCATAGTATAGTATGTCCTCGACCGGGAGGGAATTTGTTGCACTGGAAAACAGCTTGAACTCTCCTGGTATGTAGTATGTCGAAAAAAGTCATAGTATAGCATTTCCAAAGAAGTCAGTATAGTATGTAAAAAAGTTATAGTATGTCGAAAAATGTCATGAATAGAAGTCACAGTAGAGTACGCTATAAAATGTCATTGTTTCGTATGTCCAAAAACGTCATGAAAAAAGTCGGTATAGTTTAAAAAAAAAGTATAGTATGTCGAAAAATGTCATTAAAAAAAGTCACAGTATAGTACGCTATAAAATGTCATTGTTTCGTGTGTCCAAAAAAGTCATGACACACGTCATAGTATAGAATGTCCAAAAGAATCCCGGAAAAAAATTACAGTATAGTACGTGGAAAAATTTCAGTTTTCATGATCTTAACACTTCCTCGTTAGTATAGTGGACAGTATCTCCGCCTGTCACGCGGAAGACCGGGGTTCGATTCCCCGACGGGGAGTGAATTTGTTGCACTGGAAAACAGTATGAACTCTCCTGGTATGTATTATGTCAAAAAAAGTCACAGTATAGCATGTCCAAAAAAGGCATGAAAAAAGTCAGTATAGTACGTAAAAAAGTTATAGTATGTCGGAAAATGTCATGAAAAGAAGTCACAGTAGAGTACGCTATAAAATGTCATTGTTTCGTTTGTCCAAAAACATCAAGAAAAAAGTCGGTATAGTATTTAAAAAAAGGTATAGTATGTCGAAAAATGCATTAAAAAAAGTCACAGCATGGTACATTAAAAAAGTCATAGTATAGTATGTCCTCGACTGGGAGGGAATTTGTTGCACTGGAAAACAGCTTTAACTCTCCTGGTATGTAGTATGTCGAAAAAAGTCATAGTATAGCATGTCCAAAGAAGTCAGTATAGTATGTTAAAAAAGTTATTGTATGTCGAAAAATGTCATGAATAGAAGTCACAGTAGAGTACGCTATAAAATGTCATTGTTTCGTATGTCCAAAAACATCATGAAAAAAGTCGGTATAGTTTAAAAAAAAAGTATAGTATGTCGAAAAATGTCATTAAAAAAAGTCACAGTATAGTACGCTATAAAATGTCATTGTTTCGTGTGTCCAAAAAAGTCATGACACACGTCATAGTATAGAATGTCCAAAAGAATCCCGGAAAAAAATTACAGTATAGTACGTGGAATAATTTCAGTTTTCATGATCTTAACACTTCCTCGTTAGTATAGTGGACAGTATCTCTGCCTGTCACGCGGAAGACCGGGGTTCGATTCCCCGACGGGGAGTGAATTTGTTGCACTGGAAAACAGCATGAACTCTCCTGGTATGTAGTATGTCGAAAAAAGTCATAGTATAGCATGTCCAAAGAAGTCAGTATAGTATGTAAAAAAGTCATAGTATAGTATGTCCTCGACCGGGAGGGAATTTGTTGCACTGGAAAACAGCATGAACTCTCCTGGTATGTAAAAAAGTTATAGTATGTCAGAAAATGTCATGAAAAGAAGTCACAGTAGAGTACGCTATAAAATGTCATTGTTTCGTTTGTCCAAAAACATCAAGAAAAAAGTCGGTATAGTATTTAAAAAAAGGTATAGTATGTCGAAAAATGCATTAAAAAAAGTCACAGCATGGTACATTAAAAAAGTCATAGTATAGTATGTCCTCGACTGGGAGGGAATTTGTTGCACTGGAAAACAGCATGAACTCTCCTGGTATGTATTATGTCAAAAAAAGTCACAGTATAGCATGTCCAAAAAAGGCATGAAAAAAGTCAGTATAGTACATAAAAAAGTTATAGTATGTCGGAAAATGTCATGAAAAGAAGTCACAGTAGAGTACGCTATAAAATGTCATTGTTTCGTATGTCCAAAAACGTCAAGAAAAAAGTCGGTATAGTATTTAAAAAAAAAGTATAGTATGTCGAAAAATGCATTAAAAAAAGTCACAGCATGGTACATTAAAAAAGTCATAGTATAGTATGTCCTCGACTGGGAGGGAATTTGTTGCACTGGAAAACAGCTTTAACTCTCCTGGTATGTAGTATGTCGAAAAAAGTCATAGTATAGCATGTCCAAAGAAGTCAGTATAGTATGTTAAAAAAGTTATTGTATGTCGAAAAATGTCATGAATAGAAGTCACAGTAGAGTACGCTATAAAATGTCATTGTTTCGTATGTCCAAAAACGTCATGAAAAAAGTCGGTATAGTTTAAAAAAAAAGTATAGTATGTCGAAAAATGTCATTAAAAAAAGTCACAGTATAGTACGCTATAAAATGTCATTGTTTCGTGTGTCCAAAAAAGTCATGACACACGTCATAGTATAGAATGTCCAAAAGAATCCCGGAAAAAAATTACAGTATAGTACGTGGAATAATTTCAGTTTTCATGATCTTAACACTTCCTCGTTAGTATAGTGGACAGTATCTCCGCCTGTCACGCGGAAGACCGGGGTTCGATTCCCCGACGGGGAGTGAATTTGTTGCACTGGAAAACAGCATGAACTCTCCTGGTATGTAGTATGTCGAAAAAAGTCATAGTATAGCATGTCCAAAGAAGTCAGTATAGTATGTAAAAAAGTCATAGTATAGTATGTCCTCGACCGGGAGGGAATTTGTTGCACTGGAAAACAGCATGAACTCTCCTGGTATGTAAAAAAGTTATAGTATGTCAGAAAATGTCATGAAAAGAAGTCACAGTAGAGTACGCTATAAAATGTCATTGTTTCGTTTGTCCAAAAACATCAAGAAAAAAGTCGGTATAGTATTTAAAAAAAGGTATAGTATGTCGAAAAATGCATTAAAAAAAGTCACAGCATGGTACATTAAAAAAGTCATAGTATAGTATGTCCTCGACTGGGAGGGAATTTGTTGCACTGGAAAACAGCATGAACTCTCCTGGTATGTATTATGTCAAAAAAAGTCACAGTATAGCATGTCCAAAAAAGGCATGAAAAAAGTCAGTATAGTACATAAAAAAGTTATAGTATGTCGGAAAATGTCATGAAAAGAAGTCACAGTAGAGTACGCTATAAAATGTCATTGTTTCGTATGTCCAAAAACGTCAAGAAAAAAGTCGGTATAGTTTAAAAAAAAAGTATAGTATGTCGAAAAATGTCATTAAAAAAAGTCACAGTATAGTACGCTATAAAATGTCATTGTTTCGTGTGTCCAAAAAAGTCATGACACGCGTCATAGTATAGAATGTCCAAAAGAATCCCGGAAAAAAGTTACAGTATAGTACGTGGAAAAATTTCAGTTTTCATGCTCTTAACACTTCCTCGTTAGTATAGTGGACAGTATCTCCGCCTGTCACGCGGAAGACCGGGGTTCGATTCCCCGACGGGGAGTGAATTTGTTGCACTGGAAAACAGTATGAACTCTCCTGGTATGTATTATGTCAAAAAAAGTCACAGTATAGCATGTCCAAAAAAGGCATGAAAAAAGTCAGTATAGTACGTAAAAAAGTTATAGTATGTCGGAAAATGTCATGAAAAGAAGTCACAGTAGAGTACGCTATAAAATGTCATTGTTTCGTTTGTCCAAAAACATCAAGAAAAAAGTCGGTATAGTATTTAAAAAAAGGTATAGTATGTCGAAAAATGCATTAAAAAAAGTCACAGCATGGTACAGAAAAAAAGTCATAGTATAGTATGTCCTCGACCGGGAGGAAATTTGTTGCACTGGAAAACAGCTTGAACTCTAATGGTATGTAGTATGTCGAAAAAAGTCATAGTATAGCATGTCCAAAGAAGTCAGTATAGTATGTAAAAAAGTTATAGTATGTCGAAAAATGTCATGAATAGAAGTCACAGTAGAGTACGCTATAAAATGTCATTGTTTCGTATGTCCAAAAACGTCATGAAAAAAGTCGGTATAGTTTAAAAAAAAAGTATAGTATGTCGAAAAATGTCATTAAAAAAAGTCACAGTATAGTACGCTATAAAATGTCATTGTTTCGTGTGTCCAAAAAAGTCATGACACACGTCATAGTATAGAATGTCCAAAAGAATCCCGGAAAAAAATTACAGTATAGTACGTGGAAAAATTTCAGTTTTCATGCTCTTAACACTTCCTCGTTAGTATAGTGGACAGTATCTCCGCCTGTCACGCGGAAGACCGGGGTTCGATTCCCCGACGGGGAGTGATTTTGTTGCACTGGAAAACAGCATGAACTCCATCCATCCATCCATCCATTTTCTTCCGCTTATCCAGTACCGGGTCGCGGGGGCAGCTGCCTGAGCAGGGACGCCCAGACTTCCCTCTCCCCGGACACTTCCCCTAGCTCCTCCGGGAGGACCCCAAGGCGTTCCCAGGCCAGCCGGGTGACATAGTCACTCCAGCGTGTCCTGGGTCTTCCTCGGGGTCTCCTCCCGGTGGGGCATGCCTGGAACACCTCCCGAGGGAGGCGTCCAGGGGGCATCCGATGCAGATGCCCGAGCCACCTCAACTGGCTCCTCTCGATGTGGAGGAGCAGCGGCTCTACTCCGAGCTCCCCCCGTGTGACGGAGCTCCTCACCCTATCTCTAAGGGAGCGCCCCGCCACCCTGCGGAGGAAGCTCATTTCGGCCGCTTGTATCCGGGATCTTATTCTTTCGGTCATGACCCAAAGTTCATGACCATAGGTGAGGGTAGGAACGTAGATTGACCGGTAAACCGAGAGCTTCGCCTTTCGGCTTAGCTCTCTCTTTACCACGACGGACCGATACAGCGACCGCATTACTGCAGCCGCTGCACCGATCCGCCTGTCAATCTCGCGTTCCATCCTTCCCTCACTCGTGAACAAGACCCCAAGATACTTAAACTCCTCCACTTGAGGCAGGAACTCCCCCCCGACCTGGAGGGAGCAAGCCACCTTTTTCCGGTCGAGAACCATGGCCTCAGATTTGGAGGTGCTAATCCTCATCCCGGCTGCTTCACACTCGGCTGCAAACCGCCCCAGGACATGCTGGAGGTCCTGGCTCGAAGGAGCCAACAAGACCACATCGTCCGCAAAAAGCAGGGATGAAATCCAGTGGCTCCCGAACCAGATCCCCTCCGGCCCACGGCTGCGCCTAGACATCCTGTCCATAAAAATAATGAACAGGACCGGTGACAAAGGGCAGCCCTGCCGGAGTCCAACATGCACCTGGAACAGGTCTGACTTACTGCCGGCAATGCGAACCAAGCTCCTGCTCCGGTCATACAGGGACCGAACAGCCCTTAGCAGAGGGCCCCCGACCCCGTACTCCCGAAGTACCTCCCACAGAATGCCACGAGGGACACGGTCGAATGCCTTCTCCAAGTCCACAAAACACATGTGGACTGGTTGGGCAAACTCCCATGAACCCTCAAGCACCCTGCGGAGGGTATAGAGCTGGTCCAGCATGAACTCTCCTGGTATGTATTATCTCAAAAAAAGTCACAGTATAGCATGTCCAAAAAAGGCATGAAAAAAGTCAGTATAGTACGTAAAAAAGTTATAGTGTGTCGGAAAATGTCATGAAAAGAAGTCACAGTAGAGTACGCTATAAAATGTCATTGTTTCGTTTGTCCAAAAACATCAAGAAAAAAGTCGGTATAGTATTTAAAAAAAAGTATAGTATGTCGAAAAATGCATTAAAAAAAGTCACAGCATGGTACAGAAAAAAAGTCATAGTATAGTATGTCCTCGACCGGGAGGGAATTTGTTGCACTGGAAAACAGCTTGAACTCTCCTGGTATGTAGTATGTCGAAAAAAGTCATAGTATAGCATGTCCAAAGAAGTCAGTATAGTATGTAAAAAAGTTATAGTATGTCGAAAAATGTCATGAATAGAAGTCACAGTAGAGTACGCTATAAAATGTCATTGTTTCGTATGTCCAATAACGTCATGAAAAAAGTCGGTATAGTTTAAAAAAAAAGTATAGTATGTCGAAAAATGTCATTAAAAAAAGTCACAGTATAGTACGCTATAAAATGTCATTGTTTCGTGTATCCAAAAAAGTCATGACACACGTCATAGTATAGAATGTCCAAAAGAATCCCGGAAAAAAATTACAGTATAGTACGTGGAAAAATTTCAGTTTTCATGCTCTTAACACTTCCTCGTTAGTATAGTGGACAGTATCTCCGCCTGTCACGCGGAAGACCGGGGTTCGATTCCCCGACGGGGAGTGATTTTGTTGCACTGGAAAACAGCATGAACTCTCCTGGTATGTATTATCTCAAAAAAAGTCACAGTATAGCATGTCCAAAAAAGGCATGAAAAAAGTCAGTATAGTACGTAAAAAAGTTATAGTGTGTCGGAAAATGTCATGAAAAGAAGTCACAGTAGAGTACGCTATAAAATGTCATTGTTTCGTTTGTCCAAAAACATCAAGAAAAAAGTCGGTATAGTATTTAAAAAAAAGTATAGTATGTCGAAAAATGCATTAAAAAAAGTCACAGCATGGTACAGAAAAAAAGTCATAGTATAGTATGTCCTCGACCGGGAGGGAATTTGTTGCACTGGAAAACAGCTTGAACTCTCCTGGTATGTAGTATGTCGAAAAAAGTCATAGTATAGCATGTCCAAAGAAGTCAGTATAGTATGTAAAAAAGTTATAGTATGTCGAAAAATGTCATGAATAGAAGTCACAGTATAGTACGCTATAAAATGTCATTGTTTCGTTTGTCCAAAAACATCAAGAAAAAATTCGGTATAGTATTTAAAAAAAGGTATAGTATGACGAAAAATGCATTAAAAAAAGTCACAGCATGGTACATTAAAAAAGTCATAGTATAGTATGTCCTCGACCGGGAGGGAATTTGTTGCACTGGAAAACAGCTTGAACTCTCCTGGTATGTAGTATGTCGAAAAAAGTCATAGTATAGCATTTCCAAAGAAGTCAGTATAGTATGTAAAAAAGTTATAGTATGTCGAAAAATGTCATGAATAGAAGTCACAGTAGAGTACGCTATAAAATGTCATTGTTTCGTATGTCCAAAAACGTCATGAAAAAAGTCGGTATAGTTTAAAAAAAAAGTATAGTATGTCGAAAAATGTCATTAAAAAAAGTCACAGTATAGTACGCTATAAAATGTCATTGTTTCGTGTGTCCAAAAAAGTCATGACACACGTCATAGTATAGAATGTCCAAAAGAATCCCGGAAAAAAGTTACAGTATAGTACGTGGAAAAATTTCAGTTTTCATCTTCTTAACACTTCCTCGTTAGTATAGTGGACAGTATCTCCGCCTGTCACGCGGAAGACCGGGGTTCGATTCCCCGACGGGGAGTGAATTTGTTGCACTGGAAAACAGCATGAACTCTCCTGGTATGTATTATCTCAAAAAAAGTCACAGTATAGCATGTCCAAAAAAGGCATGAAAAAAGTCAGTATAGTACGTAAAAAAGTTATAGTATGTCGGAAAATGTCATGAAAAGAAGTCACAGTACAGTACGCTATAAAATGTCATTGTTTCGTTTGTCCAAAAACATCAAGAAAAAAGTCGGTATAGTATTTAAAAAAAGGTATAGTATGTCGAAAAATGCATTAAAAAAAGTCACAGCATGGTACATTAAAAAAGTCATAGTATAGTATGTCCTCGACCGGGAGGGAATTTGTTGCACTGGAAAACAACTTGAACTCTCCTGGTATGTAGTATGTCGAAAAAAGTCATAGTATAGCATGTCCAAAGAAGTCAGTATAGTATGTAAAAAAGTTAGAGTATGTCGAAAAATGTCATGAATAGAAGTCACAGTATAGTACGCTATAAAATGTCATTGTTTCGTTTGTCCAAAAACATCAAGAAAAAAGTCGGTATAGTATTTAAAAAAAGGTATAGTATGACGAAAAATGCATTAAAAAAAGTCACAGCATGGTAAATTAAAAAAGTCATAGTATAGTATGTCCTCGACCGGGAGGGAATTTGTTGCACTGGAAAACAGCTTGAACTCTCCTGGTATGTAGTATGTCGAAAAAAGTCATAGTATAGCATTTCCAAAGAAGTCAGTATAGTATGTAAAAAAGTTATAGTATGTCGAAAAATGTCATGAATAGAAGTCACAGTAGAGTACGCTATAAAATGTCATTGTTTCGTATGTCCAAAAACGTCATGAAAAAAGTCGGTATAGTTTAAAAAAAAAGTATAGTATGTCGAAAAATGTCATTAAAAAAAGTCACAGTATAGTACGCTATAAAATGTCATTGTTTCGTGTATCCAAAAAAGTCATGACACACGTCATAGTATAGAATGTCCAAAAGAATCCCGGAAAAAAATTACAGTATAGTACGTGGAAAAATTTCAGTTTTCATGCTCTTAACACTTCCTCGTTAGTATAGTGGACAGTATCTCCGCCTGTCACGCGGAAGACCGGGGTTCGATTCCCCGACGGGGAGTGATTTTGTTGCACTGGAAAACAGCATGAACTCTCCTGGTATGTATTATCTCAAAAAAAGTCACAGTATAGCATGTCCAAAAAAGGCATGAAAAAAGTCAGTATAGTACGTAAAAAAGTTATAGTGTGTCGGAAAATGTCATGAAAAGAAGTCACAGTAGAGTACGCTATAAAATGTCATTGTTTCGTTTGTCCAAAAACATCAAGAAAAAAGTCGGTATAGTATTTAAAAAAAAGTATAGTATGTCGAAAAATGCATTAAAAAAAGTCACAGCATGGTACAGAAAAAAAGTCATAGTATAGTATGTCCTCGACCGGGAGGGAATTTGTTGCACTGGAAAACAGCTTGAACTCTCCTGGTATGTAGTATGTCGAAAAAAGTCATAGTATAGCATGTCCAAAGAAGTCAGTATAGTATGTAAAAAAGTTATAGTATGTCGAAAAATGTCATGAATAGAAGTCACAGTATAGTACGCTATAAAATGTCATTGTTTCGTTTGTCCAAAAACATCAAGAAAAAATTCGGTATAGTATTTAAAAAAAGGTATAGTATGACGAAAAATGCATTAAAAAAAGTCACAGCATGGTACATTAAAAAAGTCATAGTATAGTATGTCCTCGACCGGGAGGGAATTTGTTGCACTGGAAAACAGCTTGAACTCTCCTGGTATGTAGTATGTCGAAAAAAGTCATAGTATAGCATTTCCAAAGAAGTCAGTATAGTATGTAAAAAAGTTATAGTATGTCGAAAAATGTCATGAATAGAAGTCACAGTAGAGTACGCTATAAAATGTCATTGTTTCGTATGTCCAAAAACGTCATGAAAAAAGTCGGTATAGTTTAAAAAAAAAGTATAGTATGTCGAAAAATGTCATTAAAAAAAGTCACAGTATAGTACGCTATAAAATGTCATTGTTTCGTGTGTCCAAAAAAGTCATGACACACGTCATAGTATAGAATGTCCAAAAGAATCCCGGAAAAAAGTTACAGTATAGTACGTGGAAAAATTTCAGTTTTCATCTTCTTAACACTTCCTCGTTAGTATAGTGGACAGTATCTCCGCCTGTCACGCGGAAGACCGGGGTTCGATTCCCCGACGGGGAGTGAATTTGTTGCACTGGAAAACAGCATGAACTCTCCTGGTATGTATTATCTCAAAAAAAGTCACAGTATAGCATGTCCAAAAAAGGCATGAAAAAAGTCAGTATAGTACGTAAAAAAGTTATAGTATGTCGGAAAATGTCATGAAAAGAAGTCACAGTACAGTACGCTATAAAATGTCATTGTTTCGTTTGTCCAAAAACATCAAGAAAAAAGTCGGTATAGTATTTAAAAAAAGGTATAGTATGTCGAAAAATGCATTAAAAAAAGTCACAGCATGGTACATTAAAAAAGTCATAGTATAGTATGTCCTCGACCGGGAGGGAATTTGTTGCACTGGAAAACAACTTGAACTCTCCTGGTATGTAGTATGTCGAAAAAAGTCATAGTATAGCATGTCCAAAGAAGTCAGTATAGTATGTAAAAAAGTTAGAGTATGTCGAAAAATGTCATGAATAGAAGTCACAGTATAGTACGCTATAAAATGTCATTGTTTCGTTTGTCCAAAAACATCAAGAAAAAAGTCGGTATAGTATTTAAAAAAAGGTATAGTATGTCGAAAAATGCATTAAAAAAAGTCACAGCATGGTACATTAAAAAAGTCATAGTATAGTATGTCCTCGACTGGGAGGGAATTTGTTGCACTGGAAAACAGCTTTAACTCTCCTGGTATGTAGTATGTCGAAAAAAGTCATAGTATAGCATGTCCAAAGAAGTCAGTATAGTATGTTAAAAAAGTTATTGTATGTCGAAAAATGTCATGAATAGAAGTCACAGTAGAGTACGCTATAAAATGTCATTGTTTCGTATGTCCAAAAACGTCATGAAAAAAGTCGGTATAGTTTAAAAAAAAAGTATAGTATGTCGAAAAATGTCATTAAAAAAAGTCACAGTATAGTACGCTATAAAATGTCATTGTTTCGTGTGTCCAAAAAAGTCATGACACACGTCATAGTATAGAATGTCCAAAAGAATCCCGGAAAAAAATTACAGTATAGTACGTGGAAAAATTTCAGTTTTCATGATCTTAACACTTCCTCGTTAGTATAGTGGACAGTATCTCCGCCTGTCACGCGGAAGACCAGGGTTCGATTCCCCGACGGGGAGTGAATTTGTTGCACTGGAAAACAGCATGAACTCTCCTGGTATGTAGTATGTCGAAAAAAGTCATAGTATAGCATGTCCAAAGAAGTCAGTATAGTATGTAAAAAAGTCATAGTATAGTATGTCCTCGACCGGGAGGGAATTTGTTGCACTGGAAAACAGCATGAACTCTCCTGGTATGTAAAAAAGTTATAGTATGTCAGAAAATGTCATGAAAAGAAGTCACAGTAGAGTACCCTATAAAATGTCATTGTTTCGTTTGTCCAAAAACATCAAGAAAAAAGTCGGTATAGTATTTAAAAAAAGGTATAGTATGTCGAAAAATGCATTAAAAAAAGTCACAGCATGGTACATTAAAAAAGTCATAGTATAGTATGTCCTCGACTGGGAGGGAATTTGTTGCACTGGAAAACAGCATGAACTCTCCTGGTATGTATTATGTCAAAAAAAGTCACAGTATAGCATGTCCAAAAAAGGCATGAAAAAAGTCAGTATAGTACATAAAAAAGTTATAGTATGTCGGAAAATGTCATGAAAAGAAGTCACAGTAGAGTACGCTATAAAATGTCATTGTTTCGTATGTCCAAAAACGTCAAGAAAAAAGTCGGTATAGTTTAAAAAAAAAGTATAGTATGTCGAAAAATGTCATTAAAAAAAGTCACAGTATAGTACGCTATAAAATGTCATTGTTTCGTGTGTCCAAAAAAGTCATGACACGCGTCATAGTATAGAATGTCCAAAAGAATCCCGGAAAAAAGTTACAGTATAGTACGTGGAAAAATTTCAGTTTTCATGCTCTTAACACTTCCTCGTTAGTATAGTGGACAGTATCTCCGCCTGTCACGCGGAAGACCGGGGTTCGATTCCCCGACGGGGAGTGAATTTGTTGCACTGGAAAACAGTATGAACTCTCCTGGTATGTATTATGTCAAAAAAAGTCACAGTATAGCATGTCCAAAAAAGGCATGAAAAAAGTCAGTATAGTACGTAAAAAAGTTATAGTATGTCGGAAAATGTCATGAAAAGAAGTCACAGTAGAGTACGCTATAAAATGTCATTGTTTCGTTTGTCCAAAAACATCAAGAAAAAAGTCGGTATAGTATTTAAAAAAAGGTATAGTATGTCGAAAAATGCATTAAAAAAAGTCACAGCATGGTACAGAAAAAAAGTCATAGTATAGTATGTCCTCGACCGGGAGGAAATTTGTTGCACTGGAAAACAGCTTGAACTCTCCTGGTATGTAGTATGTCGAAAAAAGTCATAGTATAGCATGTCCAAAGAAGTCAGTATAGTATGTAAAAAAGTTATAGTATGTCGAAAAATGTCATGAATAGAAGTCACAGTAGAGTACGCTATAAAATGTCATTGTTTCGTATGTCCAAAAACGTCATGAAAAAAGTCGGTATAGTTTAAAAAAAAAGTATAGTATGTCGAAAAATGTCATTAAAAAAAGTCACAGTATAGTACGCTATAAAATGTCATTGTTTCGTGTGTCCAAAAAAGTCATGACACACGTCATAGTATAGAATGTCCAAAAGAATCCCGGAAAAAAATTACAGTATAGTACGTGGAAAAATTTCAGTTTTCATGCTCTTAACACTTCCTCGTTAGTATAGTGGACAGTATCTCCGCCTGTCACGCGGAAGACCGGGGTTCGATTCCCCGACGGGGAGTGATTTTGTTGCACTGGAAAACAGCATGAACTCCATCCATCCATCCATCCATTTTCTTCCGCTTATCCAGTACCGGGTCGCGGGGGCAGCTGCCTGAGCAGGGACGCCCAGACTTCCCTCTCCCCGGACACTTCCCCTAGCTCCTCCGGGAGGACCCCAAGGCGTTCCCAGGCCAGCCGGGTGACATAGTCACTCCAGCGTGTCCTGGGTCTTCCTCGGGGTCTCCTCCCGGTGGGGCATGCCTGGAACACCTCCCGAGGGAGGCGTCCAGGGGGCATCCGATGCAGATGCCCGAGCCACCTCAACTGGCTCCTCTCGATGTGGAGGAGCAGCGGCTCTACTCCGAGCTCCCCCCGTGTGACGGAGCTCCTCACCCTATCTCTAAGGGAGCGCCCCGCCACCCTGCGGAGGAAGCTCATTTCGGCCGCTTGTATCCGGGATCTTATTCTTTCGGTCATGACCCAAAGTTCATGACCATAGGTGAGGGTAGGAACGTAGATTGACCGGTAAACCGAGAGCTTCGCCTTTCGGCTTAGCTCTCTCTTTACCACGACGGACCGATACAGCGACCGCATTACTGCAGCCGCTGCACCGATCCGCCTGTCAATCTCGCGTTCCATCCTTCCCTCACTCGTGAACAAGACCCCAAGATACTTAAACTCCTCCACTTGAGGCAGGAACTCCCCCCCGACCTGGAGGGAGCAAGCCACCTTTTTCCGGTCGAGAACCATGGCCTCAGATTTGGAGGTGCTAATCCTCATCCCGGCTGCTTCACACTCGGCTGCAAACCGCCCCAGGACATGCTGGAGGTCCTGGCTCGAAGGAGCCAACAAGACCACATCGTCCGCAAAAAGCAGGGATGAAATCCAGTGGCTCCCGAACCAGATCCCCTCCGGCCCACGGCTGCGCCTAGAAATCCTGTCCATAAAAATAATGAACAGGACCGGTGACAAAGGGCAGCCCTGCCGGAGTCCAACATGCACCTGGAACAGGTCTGACTTACTGCTGGCAATGCGAACCAAGCTCCTGCTCCGGTCATACAGGGACCGAACAGCCCTTAGCAGAGGGCCCCCGACCCCGTACTCCCGAAGTACCTCCCACAGAATGCCACGAGGGACACGGTCGAATGCCTTCTCCAAGTCCACAAAACACATGTGGACTGGTTGGGCAAACTCCCATGAACCCTCAAGCACCCTGCGGAGGGTATAGAGCTGGTCCAGCATGAACTCTCCTGGTATGTATTATCTCAAAAAAAGTCACAGTATAGCATGTCCAAAAAAGGCATGAAAAAAGTCAGTATAGTACGTAAAAAAGTTATAGTGTGTCGGAAAATGTCATGAAAAGAAGTCACAGTAGAGTACGCTATAAAATGTCATTGTTTCGTTTGTCCAAAAACATCAAGAAAAAAGTCGGTATAGTATTTAAAAAAAAGTATAGTATGTCGAAAAATGCATTAAAAAAAGTCACAGCATGGTACAGAAAAAAAGTCATAGTATAGTATGTCCTCGACCGGGAGGGAATTTGTTGCACTGGAAAACAGCTTGAACTCTCCTGGTATGTAGTATGTCGAAAAAAGTCATAGTATAGCATGTCCAAAGAAGTCAGTATAGTATGTAAAAAAGTTATAGTATGTCGAAAAATGTCATGAATAGAAGTCACAGTAGAGTACGCTATAAAATGTCATTGTTTCGTATGTCCAAAAACGTCATGAAAAAAGTCGGTATAGTTTAAAAAAAAAGTATAGTATGTCGAAAAATGTCATTAAAAAAAGTCACAGTATAGTACGCTATAAAATGTCATTGTTTCGTGTGTCCAAAAAAGTCATGACACACGTCATAGTATAGAATGTCCAAAAGAATCCCGGAAAAAAATTACAGTATAGTACGTGGAAAAATTTCAGTTTTCATGCTCTTAACACTTCCTCGTTAGTATAGTGGACAGTATCTCCGCCTGTCACGCGGAAGACCGGGGTTCGATTCCCCGACGGGGAGTGATTTTGTTGCACTGGAAAACAGCATGAACTCCATCCATCCATCCATCCATTTTCTTCCGCTTATCCAGTACCGGGTCGCGGGGGCAGCTGCCTGAGCAGGGACGCCCAGACTTCCCTCTCCCCGGACACTTCCCCTAGCTCCTCCGGGAGGACCCCAAGGCGTTCCCAGGCCAGCCGGGTGACATAGTCACTCCAGCGTGTCCTGGGTCTTCCTCGGGGTCTCCTCCCGGTGGGGCATGCCTGGAACACCTCCCGAGGGAGGCGTCCAGGGGGCATCCGATGCAGATGCCCGAGCCACCTCAACTGGCTCCTCTCGATGTGGAGGAGCAGCGGCTCTACTCCGAGCTCCCCCCGTGTGACGGAGCTCCTCACCCTATCTCTAAGGGAGCGCCCCGCCACCCTGCGGAGGAAGCTCATTTCGGCCGCTTGTATCCGGGATCTTATTCTTTCGGTCATGACCCAAAGTTCATGACCATAGGTGAGGGTAGGAACGTAGATTGACCGGTAAACCGAGAGCTTCGCCTTTCGGCTTAGCTCTCTCTTTACCACGACGGACCGATACAGCGACCGCATTACTGCAGCCGCTGCACCGATCCGCCTGTCAATCTCGCGTTCCATCCTTCCCTCACTCGTGAACAAGACCCCAAGATACTTAAACTCCTCCACTTGAGGCAGGAACTCCCCCCCGACCTGGAGGGAGCAAGCCACCTTTTTCCGGTCGAGAACCATGGCCTCAGATTTGGAGGTGCTAATCCTCATCCCGGCTGCTTCACACTCGGCTGCAAACCGCCCCAGGACATGCTGGAGGTCCTGGCTCGAAGGAGCCAACAAGACCACATCGTCCGCAAAAAGCAGGGATGAAATCCAGTGGCTCCCGAACCAGATCCCCTCCGGCCCACGGCTGCGCCTAGAAATCCTGTCCATAAAAATAATGAACAGGACCGGTGACAAAGGGCAGCCCTGCCGGAGTCCAACATGCACCTGGAACAGGTCTGACTTACTGCCGGCAATGCGAACCAAGCTCCTGCTCCGGTCATACAGGGACCGAACAGCCCTTAGCAGAGGGCCCCCGACCCCGTACTCCCGAAGTACCTCCCACAGAATGCCACGAGGGACACGGTCGAATGCCTTCTCCAAGTCCACAAAACACATGTGGACTGGTTGGGCAAACTCCCATGAACCCTCAAGCACCCTGCGGAGGGTATAGAGCTGGTCCAGCATGAACTCTCCTGGTATGTATTATCTCAAAAAAAGTCACAGTATAGCATGTCCAAAAAAGGCATGAAAAAAGTCAGTATAGTACGTAAAAAAGTTATAGTGTGTCGGAAAATGTCATGAAAAGAAGTCACAGTAGAGTACGCTATAAAATGTCATTGTTTCGTTTGTCCAAAAACATCAAGAAAAAAGTCGGTATAGTATTTAAAAAAAAGTATAGTATGTCGAAAAATGCATTAAAAAAAGTCACAGCATGGTACAGAAAAAAAGTCATAGTATAGTATGTCCTCGACCGGGAGGGAATTTGTTGCACTGGAAAACAGCTTGAACTCTCCTGGTATGTAGTATGTCGAAAAAAGTCATAGTATAGCATGTCCAAAGAAGTCAGTATAGTATGTAAAAAAGTTATAGTATGTCGAAAAATGTCATGAATAGAAGTCACAGTAGAGTACGCTATAAAATGTCATTGTTTCGTATGTCCAAAAACGTCATGAAAAAAGTCGGTATAGTTTAAAAAAAAAGTATAGTATGTCGAAAAATGTCATTAAAAAAAGTCACAGTATAGTACGCTATAAAATGTCATTGTTTCGTGTGTCCAAAAAAGTCATGACACACGTCATAGTATAGAATGTCCAAAAGAATCCCGGAAAAAAATTACAGTATAGTACGTGGAAAAATTTCAGTTTTCATGCTCTTAACACTTCCTCGTTAGTATAGTGGACAGTATCTCCGCCTGTCACGCGGAAGACCGGGGTTCGATTCCCCGACGGGGAGTGATTTTGTTGCACTGGAAAACAGCATGAACTCTCCTGGTATGTATTATCTCAAAAAAAGTCACAGTATAGCATGTCCAAAAAAGGCATGAAAAAAGTCAGTATAGTAGGTAAAAAAGTTATAGTGTGTCGGAAAATGTCATGAAAAGAAGTCACAGTAGAGTACGCTATAAAATGTCATTGTTTCGTTTGTCCAAAAACATCAAGAAAAAAGTCGGTATAGTATTTAAAAAAAAGTATAGTATGTCGAAAAATGCATTAAAAAAAGTCACAGCATGGTACAGAAAAAAAGTCATAGTATAGTATGTCCTCGACCGGGAGGGAATTTGTTGCACTGGAAAACAGCTTGAACTCTCCTGGTATGTAGTATGTCGAAAAAAGTCATAGTATAGCATGTCCAAAGAAGTCAGTATAGTATGTAAAAAAGTTATAGTATGTCGAAAAATGTCATGAATAGAAGTCACAGTATAGTACGCTATAAAATGTCATTGTTTCGTTTGTCCAAAAACATCAAGAAAAAATTCGGTATAGTATTTAAAAAAAGGTATAGTATGACGAAAAATGCATTAAAAAAAGTCACAGCATGGTACATTAAAAAAGTCATAGTATAGTATGTCCTCGACCGGGAGGGAATTTGTTGCACTGGAAAACAGCTTGAACTCTCCTGGTATGTAGTATGTCGAAAAAAGTCATAGTATAGCATTTCCAAAGAAGTCAGTATAGTATGTAAAAAAGTTATAGTATGTCGAAAAATGTCATGAATAGAAGTCACAGTAGAGTACGCTATAAAATGTCATTGTTTCGTATGTCCAAAAACGTCATGAAAAAAGTCGGTATAGTTTAAAAAAAAAGTATAGTATGTCGAAAAATGTCATTAAAAAAAGTCACAGTATAGTACGCTATAAAATGTCATTGTTTCGTGTGTCCAAAAAAGTCATGACACACGTCATAGTATAGAATGTCCAAAAGAATCCCGGAAAAAAGTTACAGTATAGTACGTGGAAAAATTTCAGTTTTCATCTTCTTAACACTTCCTCGTTAGTATAGTGGACAGTATCTCCGCCTGTCACGCGGAAGACCGGGGTTCGATTCCCCGACGGGGAGTGAATTTGTTGCACTGGAAAACAGCATGAACTCTCCTGGTATGTATTATCTCAAAAAAAGTCACAGTATAGCATGTCCAAAAAAGGCATGAAAAAAGTCAGTATAGTACGTAAAAAAGTTATAGTATGTCGGAAAATGTCATGAAAAGAAGTCACAGTACAGTACGCTATAAAATGTCATTGTTTCGTTTGTCCAAAAACATCAAGAAAAAAGTCGGTATAGTATTTAAAAAAAGGTATAGTATGTCGAAAAATGCATTAAAAAAAGTCACAGCATGGTACATTAAAAAAGTCATAGTATAGTATGTCCTCGACCGGGAGGGAATTTGTTGCACTGGAAAACAACTTGAACTCTCCTGGTATGTAGTATGTCGAAAAAAGTCATAGTATAGCATGTCCAAAGAAGTCAGTATAGTATGTAAAAAAGTTATAGTATGTCGAAAAATGTCATGAATAGAAGTCACAGTATAGTACGCTATAAAATGTCATTGTTTCGTTTGTCCAAAAACATCAAGAAAAAAGTCGGTATAGTATTTAAAAAAAGGTATAGTATGACGAAAAATGCATTAAAAAAAGTCACAGCATGGTAAATTAAAAAAGTCATAGTATAGTATGTCCTCAACCGGGAGGGAATTTGTTGCACTGGAAAACAGCTTGAACTCTCCTGGTATGTAGTATGTCGAAAAAAGTCATAGTATAGCATTTCCAAAGAAGTCAGTATAGTATGTAAAAAAGTTATAGTATGTCGAAAAATGTCATGAATAGAAGTCACAGTAGAGTACGCTATAAAATGTCATTGTTTCGTATGTCCAAAAACGTCATGAAAAAAGTCGGTATAGTTTAAAAAAAAAGTATAGTATGTCGAAAAATGTCATTAAAAAAAGTCACAGTATAGTACGCTATAAAATGTCATTGTTTCGTGTGTCCAAAAAAGTCATGACACACGTCATAGTATAGAATGTCCAAAAGAATCCCGGAAAAAAATTACAGTATAGTACGTGGAAAAATTTCAGTTTTCATGATCTTAACATTTCCTCGTTAGTATAGTGGACAGTATCTCCGCCTGTCACGCGGAAGACCGGGGTTCGATTCCCCGACGGGGAGTGATTTTGTTGCACTGGAAAACAGCATGAACTCTCCTGGTATGTATTATGTCAAAAAAAGTCACAGTATAGCATGTCCAAAAAAGGCATGAAAAAAGTCAGTATAGTACATAAAAAAGTTATAGTATGTCGGAAAATGTCATGAAAAGAAGTCACAGTAGAGTACGCTATAAAATGTCATTGTTTCGTTTGTCCAAAAACATCAAGAAAAAAGTCGGTATAGTATTTAAAAAAAAGTATAGTATGTCGAAAAATGCATTAAAAAAAGTCACAGCATGGTACAGAAAAAAAGTCATAGTATAGTATGTCCTCGACCGGGAGGGAATTTGTTGCACTGGAAAACAGCTTGAACTCTCCTGGTATGTAGTATGTCGAAAAAAGTCATAGTATAGCATGTCCAAAGAAGTCAGTATAGTATGTAAAAAAGTTATAGTATGTCGAAAAATGTCATGAATAGAAGTCACAGTAGAGTACGCTATAAAATGTCATTGTTTCGTATGTCCAAAAACGTCATGAAAAAAGTCGGTATAGTTTAAAAAAAAAGTATAGTATGTCGAAAAATGTCATTAAAAAAAGTCACAGTATAGTACGCTATAAAATGCCATTGTTTCGTGTGTCCAAAAAAGTCATGACACACGTCATAGTATAGAATGTCCAAAAGAATCCCGGAAAAAAGTTACAGTATAGTACGTGGAAAAAGTTATAGTATGTCGGAAAATGTCATGAAAAGAAGTCACAGTAGAATACGCTATAAAATGTCATTGTTTCGTATGTCCAAAAACGTCAAGAAAAAAGTCGGTATAGTATTTAAAAAAAGGTATAGTATGTCGAAAAATGCATTAGAAAAAGTCACAGCATGGTACAGAAAAACAGTCATAGTATAGTATGTCCTCGACCGGGAGGGAATTTGTTGCACTGGAAAAAAGCATGAACTCTCCTGGTATGGAAAAAAGTTATAGTATGTCGGAAAATGTCATGAAAAGAAGTCACAGTAGAGTACGCTATAAAATGTCATTGTTTCGTTTGTCCAAAAACATCAAGAAAAAAGTCGGTATAGTATTTAAAAAAAGGTATAGTATGTCGAAAAATGCATTAAAAAAAGTCACAGCATGGTACAGAAAAAAAGTCATAGTATAGTATGTCCTCGACCGGGAGGGAATTTGTTGCACTGGAAAACAGCTTGAACTCTCCTGGTATGTAGTATGTCGAAAAAAGTCATAGTATAGCATGTCCAAAGAAGTCAGTATAGTATGTAAAAAAGTTATAGTATGTCGAAAAATGTCATGAAAAGAAGTCACAGTATAGTACGCTATAAAATGCCATTGTTTCGTGTGTCCAAAAAAGTCATGACACACGTCATAGTATAGAATGTCCAAAAGAATCCCGGAAAAAAGTTACAGTATAGTACGTGGAAAAATTTCAGTTTTCATCTTCTTAACACTTCCTCGTTAGTATAGTGGACAGTATCTCCGCCTGTCACGCGGAAGACCGGGGTTCGATTCCCCGACGGGGAGTGAATTTGTTGCACTGGAAAACAGCATGAACTCTCCTGGTATGTATTATCTCAAAAAAAGTCACAGTATAGCATGTCCAAAAAAGGCATGAAAAAAGTCAGTATAGTACGTAAAAAAGTTATAGTATGTCGGAAAATGTCATGAAAAGAAGTCACAGTAGAGTACGCTATAAAATGTCATTGTTTCGTTTGTCCAAAAACATCAAGAAAAAAGTCGGTATAGTATTTAAAAAAAGGTATAGTATGTCGAAAAATGCATTAAAAAAAGTCACAGCATGGTACATTAAAAAAGTCATAGTATAGTATGTCCTCGACCGGGAGGGAATTTGTTGCACTGGAAAACAGCTTGAACTCTCCTGGTATGTAGTATGTCGAAAAAAGTCATAGTATAGCATGTCCAAAGAAGTCAGTATAGTATGTAAAAAAGTTATAGTATGTCGAAAAATGTCATGAATAGAAGTCACAGTATAGTACGCTATAAAATGTCATTGTTTCGTTTGTCCAAAAACATCAAGAAAAAAGTCGGTATAGTATTTAAAAAAAGGTATAGTATGACGAAAAATGCATTAAAAAAAGTCACAGCATGGTACATTAAAAAAGTCATAGTATAGTATGTCCTCGACCGGGAGGGAATTTGTTGCACTGGAAAACAGCTTGAACTCTCCTGGTATGTAGTATGTCGAAAAAAGTCATAGTATAGCATTTCCAAAGAAGTCAGTATAGTATGTAAAAAAGTTATAGTATGTCGAAAAATGTCATGAATAGAAGTCACAGTAGAGTACGCTATAAAATGTCATTGTTTCGTATGTCCAAAAACGTCATGAAAAAAGTCGGTATAGTTTAAAAAAAAAGTATAGTATGTCGAAAAATGTCATTAAAAAAAGTCACAGTATAGTACGCTATAAAATGTCATTGTTTCGTGTGTCCAAAAAAGTCATGACACACGTCATAGTATAGAATGTCCAAAAGAATCCCGGAAAAAAGTTACAGTATAGTACGTGGAAAAATTTCAGTTTTCATCTTCTTAACACTTCCTCGTTAGTATAGTGGACAGTATCTCCGCCTGTCACGCGGAAGACCGGGGTTCGATTCCCCGACGGGGAGTGAATTTGTTGCACTGGAAAACAGCATGAACTCTCCTGGTATGTATTATCTCAAAAAAAGTCACAGTATAGCATGTCCAAAAAAGGCATGAAAAAAGTCAGTATAGTACGTAAAAAAGTTATAGTATGTCGGAAAATGTCATGAAAAGAAGTCACAGTACAGTACGCTATAAAATGTCATTGTTTCGTTTGTCCAAAAACATCAAGAAAAAAGTCGGTATAGTATTTAAAAAAAGGTATAGTATGTCGAAAAATGCATTAAAAAAAGTCACAGCATGGTACATTAAAAAAGTCATAGTATAGTATGTCCTCGACCGGGAGGGAATTTGTTGCACTGGAAAACAACTTGAACTCTCCTGGTATGTAGTATGTCGAAAAAAGTCATAGTATAGCATGTCCAAAGAAGTCAGTATAGTATGTAAAAAAGTTATAGTATGTCGAAAAATGTCATGAATAGAAGTCACAGTATAGTACGCTATAAAATGTCATTGTTTCGTTTGTCCAAAAACATCAAGAAAAAAGTCGGTATAGTATTTAAAAAAAGGTATAGTATGACGAAAAATGCATTAAAAAAAGTCACAGCATGGTAAATTAAAAAAGTCATAGTATAGTATGTCCTCGACCGGGAGGGAATTTGTTGCACTGGAAAACAGCTTGAACTCTCCTGGTATGTAGTATGTCGAAAAAAGTCATAGTATAGCATTTCCAAAGAAGTCAGTATAGTATGTAAAAAAGTTATAGTATGTCGAAAAATGTCATGAATAGAAGTCACAGTAGAGTACGCTATAAAATGTCATTGTTTCGTATGTCCAAAAACGTCATGAAAAAAGTCGGTATAGTTTAAAAAAAAAGTATAGTATGTCGAAAGATGTCATTAAAAAAAGTCACAGTATAGTACGCTATAAAATGTCATTGTTTCGTGTGTCCAAAAAAGTCATGACACACGTCATAGTATAGAATGTCCAAAAGAATCCCGGAAAAAAATTACAGTATAGTACGTGGAAAAATTTCAGTTTTCATGATCTTAACACTTCCTCGTTAGTATAGTGGACAGTATCTCCGCCTGTCACGCGGAAGACCGGGGTTCGATTCCCCGACGGGGAGTGAATTTGTTGCACTGGAAAACAGTATGAACTCTCCTGGTATGTATTATGTCAAAAAAAGTCACAGTATAGCATGTCCAAAAAAGGCATGAAAAAAGTCAGTATAGTACGTAAAAAAGTTATAGTATGTCGGAAAATGTCATGAAAAGAAGTCACAGTAGAGTACGCTATAAAATGTCATTGTTTCGTTTGTCCAAAAACATCAAGAAAAAAGTCGGTATAGTATTTAAAAAAAGGTATAGTATGTCGAAAAATGCATTAAAAAAAGTCACAGCATGGTACATTAAAAAAGTCATAGTATAGTATGTCCTCGACTGGGAGGGAATTTGTTGCACTGGAAAACAGCTTTAACTCTCCTGGTATGTAGTATGTCGAAAAAAGTCATAGTATAGCATGTCCAAAGAAGTCAGTATAGTATGTTAAAAAAGTTATTGTATGTCGAAAAATGTCATGAATAGAAGTCACAGTAGAGTACGCTATAAAATGTCATTGTTTCGTATGTCCAAAAACGTCATGAAAAAAGTCGGTATAGTTTAAAAAAAAAGTATAGTATGTCGAAAAATGTCATTAAAAAAAGTCACAGTATAGTACGCTATAAAATGTCATTGTTTCGTGTGTCCAAAAAAGTCATGACACACGTCATAGTATAGAATGTCCAAAAGAATCCCGGAAAAAAGTTACAGTATAGTACGTGGAAAAATTTCAGTTTTCATCTTCTTAACACTTCCTCGTTAGTATAGTGGACAGTATCTCCGCCTGTCACGCGGAAGACCGGGGTTCGATTCCCCGACGGGGAGTGAATTTGTTGCACTGGAAAACAGCATGAACTCTCCTGGTATGTATTATCTCAAAAAAAGTCACAGTATAGCATGTCCAAAAAAGGCATGAAAAAAGTCAGTATAGTACGTAAAAAAGTTATAGTATGTCGGAAAATGTCATGAAAAGAAGTCACAGTACAGTACGCTATAAAATGTCATTGTTTCGTTTGTCCAAAAACATCAAGAAAAAAGTCGGTATAGTATTTAAAAAAAGGTATAGTATGTCGAAAAATGCATTAAAAAAAGTCACAGCATGGTACATTAAAAAAGTCATAGTATAGTATGTCCTCGACCGGGAGGGAATTTGTTGCACTGGAAAACAACTTGAACTCTCCTGGTATGTAGTATGTCGAAAAAAGTCATAGTATAGCATGTCCAAAGAAGTCAGTATAGTATGTAAAAAAGTTAGAGTATGTCGAAAAATGTCATGAATAGAAGTCACAGTATAGTACGCTATAAAATGTCATTGTTTCGTTTGTCCAAAAACATCAAGAAAAAAGTCGGTATAGTATTTAAAAAAAGGTATAGTATGACGAAAAATGCATTAAAAAAAGTCACAGCATGGTAAATTAAAAAAGTCATAGTATAGTATGTCCTCGACCGGGAGGGAATTTGTTGCACTGGAAAACAGCTTGAACTCTCCTGGTATGTAGTATGTCGAAAAAAGTCATAGTATAGCATTTCCAAAGAAGTCAGTATAGTATGTAAAAAAGTTATAGTATGTCGAAAAATGTCATGAATAGAAGTCACAGTAGAGTACGCTATAAAATGTCATTGTTTCGTATGTCCAAAAACGTCATGAAAAAAGTCGGTATAGTTTAAAAAAAAAGTATAGTATGTCGAAAAATGTCATTAAAAAAAGTCACAGTATAGTACGCTATAAAATGTCATTGTTTCGTGTGTCCAAAAAAGTCATGACACACGTCATAGTATAGAATGTCCAAAAGAATCCCGGAAAAAAATTACAGTATAGTACGTGGAAAAATTTCCGTTTTCATGATCTTAACACTTCCTCGTTAGTATAGTGGACAGTATCTCCGCCTGTCACGCGGAAGACCGGGGTTCGATTCCCCGACGGGGAGTGAATTTGTTGCACTGGAAAACAGTATGAACTCTCCTGGTATGTATTATGTCAAAAAAAGTCACAGTATAGCATGTCCAAAAAAGGCATGAAAAAAGTCAGTATAGTACGTAAAAAAGTTATAGTATGTCGGAAAATGTCATGAAAAGAAGTCACAGTAGAGTACGCTATAAAATGTCATTGTTTCGTTTGTCCAAAAACATCAAGAAAAAAGTCGGTATAGTATTTAAAAAAAGGTATAGTATGTCGAAAAATGCATTAAAAAAAGTCACAGCATGGTACATTAAAAAAGTCATAGTATAGTATGTCCTCGACTGGGAGGGAATTTGTTGCACTGGAAAACAGCTTTAACTCTCCTGGTATGTAGTATGTCGAAAAAAGTCATAGTATAGCATGTCCAAAGAAGTCAGTATAGTATGTTAAAAAAGTTATTGTATGTCGAAAAATGTCATGAATAGAAGTCACAGTAGAGTACGCTATAAAATGTCATTGTTTCGTATGTCCAAAAACGTCATGAAAAAAGTCGGTATAGTTTAAAAAAAAAGTATAGTATGTCGAAAAATGTCATTAAAAAAAGTCACAGTATAGTACGCTATAAAATGTCATTGTTTCGTGTGTCCAAAAAAGTCATGACACACGTCATAGTATAGAATGTCCAAAAGAATCCCGGAAAAAAATTACAGTATAGTACGTGGAAAAATTTCAGTTTTCATGATCTTAACACTTCCTCGTTAGTATAGTGGACAGTATCTCCGCCTGTCACGCGGAAGACCAGGGTTCGATTCCCCGACGGGGAGTGAATTTGTTGCACTGGAAAACAGCATGAACTCTCCTGGTATGTAGTATGTCGAAAAAAGTCATAGTATAGCATGTCCAAAGAAGTCAGTATAGTATGTAAAAAAGTCATAGTATAGTATGTCCTCGACCGGGAGGGAATTTGTTGCACTGGAAAACAGCATGAACTCTCCTGGTATGTAAAAAAGTTATAGTATGTCAGAAAATGTCATGAAAAGAAGTCACAGTAGAGTACGCTATAAAATGTCATTGTTTCGTTTGTCCAAAAACATCAAGAAAAAAGTCGGTATAGTATTTAAAAAAAGGTATAGTATGTCGAAAAATGCATTAAAAAAAGTCACAGCATGGTACATTAAAAAAGTCATAGTATAGTATGTCCTCGACTGGGAGGGAATTTGTTGCACTGGAAAACAGCATGAACTCTCCTGGTATGTATTATGTCAAAAAAAGTCACAGTATAGCATGTCCAAAAAAGGCATGAAAAAAGTCAGTATAGTACATAAAAAAGTTATAGTATGTCGGAAAATGTCATGAAAAGAAGTCACAGTAGAGTACGCTATAAAATGTCATTGTTTCGTATGTCCAAAAACGTCAAGAAAAAAGTCGGTATAGTTTAAAAAAAAAGTATAGTATGTCGAAAAATGTCATTAAAAAAAGTCACAGTATAGTACGCTATAAAATGTCATTGTTTCGTGTGTCCAAAAAAGTCATGACACGCGTCATAGTATAGAATGTCCAAAAGAATCCCGGAAAAAAGTTACAGTATAGTACGTGGAAAAATTTCAGTTTTCATGCTCTTAACACTTCCTCGTTAGTATAGTGGACAGTATCTCCGCCTGTCACGCGGAAGACCGGGGTTCGATTCCCCGACGGGGAGTGAATTTGTTGCACTGGAAAACAGTATGAACTCTCCTGGTATGTATTATGTCAAAAAAAGTCACAGTATAGCATGTCCAAAAAAGGCATGAAAAAAGTCAGTATAGTACGTAAAAAAGTTATAGTATGTCGGAAAATGTCATGAAAAGAAGTCACAGTAGAGTACGCTATAAAATGTCATTGTTTCGTTTGTCCAAAAACATCAAGAAAAAAGTCGGTATAGTATTTAAAAAAAGGTATAGTATGTCGAAAAATGCATTAAAAAAAGTCACAGCATGGTACAGAAAAAAAGTCATAGTATAGTATGTCCTCGACCGGGAGGAAATTTGTTGCACTGGAAAACAGCTTGAACTCTCCTGGTATGTAGTATGTCGAAAAAAGTCATAGTATAGCATGTCCAAAGAAGTCAGTATAGTATGTAAAAAAGTTATAGTATGTCGAAAAATGTCATGAATAGAAGTCACAGTAGAGTACGCTATAAAATGTCATTGTTTCGTATGTCCAAAAACGTCATGAAAAAAGTCGGTATAGTTTAAAAAAAAAGTATAGTATGTCGAAAAATGTCATTAAAAAAAGTCACAGTATAGTACGCTATAAAATGTCATTGTTTCGTGTGTCCAAAAAAGTCATGACACACGTCATAGTATAGAATGTCCAAAAGAATCCCGGAAAAAAATTACAGTATAGTACGTGGAAAAATTTCAGTTTTCATGCTCTTAACACTTCCTCGTTAGTATAGTGGACAGTATCTCCGCCTGTCACGCGGAAGACCGGGGTTCGATTCCCCGACGGGGAGTGATTTTGTTGCACTGGAAAACAGCATGAACTCCATCCATCCATCCATCCATTTTCTTCCGCTTATCCAGTACCGGGTCGCGGGGGCAGCTGCCTGAGCAGGGACGCCCAGACTTCCCTCTCCCCGGACACTTCCCCTAGCTCCTCCGGGAGGACCCCAAGGCGTTCCCAGGCCAGCCGGGTGACATAGTCACTCCAGCGTGTCCTGGGTCTTCCTCGGGGTCTCCTCCCGGTGGGGCATGCCTGGAACACCTCCCGAGGGAGGCGTCCAGGGGGCATCCGATGCAGATGCCCGAGCCACCTCAACTGGCTCCTCTCGATGTGGAGGAGCAGCGGCTCTACTCCGAGCTCCCCCCGTGTGACGGAGCTCCTCACCCTATCTCTAAGGGAGCGCCCCGCCACCCTGCGGAGGAAGCTCATTTCGGCCGCTTGTATCCGGGATCTTATTCTTTCGGTCATGACCCAAAGTTCATGACCATAGGTGAGGGTAGGAACGTAGATTGACCGGTAAACCGAGAGCTTCGCCTTTCGGCTTAGCTCTCTCTTTACCACGACGGACCGATACAGCGACCGCATTACTGCAGCCGCTGCACCGATCCGCCTGTCAATCTCGCGTTCCATCCTTCCCTCACTCGTGAACAAGACCCCAAGATACTTAAACTCCTCCACTTGAGGCAGGAACTCCCCCCCGACCTGGAGGGAGCAAGCCACCTTTTTCCGGTCGAGAACCATGGCCTCAGATTTGGAGGTGCTAATCCTCATCCCGGCTGCTTCACACTCGGCTGCAAACCGCCCCAGGACATGCTGGAGGTCCTGGCTCGAAGGAGCCAACAAGACCACATCGTCCGCAAAAAGCAGGGATGAAATCCAGTGGCTCCCGAACCAGATCCCCTCCGGCCCACGGCTGCGCCTAGAAATCCTGTCCATAAAAATAATGAACAGGACCGGTGACAAAGGGCAGCCCTGCCGGAGTCCAACATGCACCTGGAACAGGTCTGACTTACTGCCGGCAATGCGAACCAAGCTCCTGCTCCGGTCATACAGGGACCGAACAGCCCTTAGCAGAGGGCCCCCGACCCCGTACTCCCGAAGTACCTCCCACAGAATGCCACGAGGGACACGGTCGAATGCCTTCTCCAAGTCCACAAAACACATGTGGACTGGTTGGGCAAACTCCCATGAACCCTCAAGCACCCTGCGGAGGGTATAGAGCTGGTCCAGCATGAACTCTCCTGGTATGTATTATCTCAAAAAAAGTCACAGTATAGCATGTCCAAAAAAGGCATGAAAAAAGTCAGTATAGTACGTAAAAAAGTTATAGTGTGTCGGAAAATGTCATGAAAAGAAGTCACAGTAGAGTACGCTATAAAATGTCATTGTTTCGTTTGTCCAAAAACATCAAGAAAAAAGTCGGTATAGTATTTAAAAAAAAGTATAGTATGTCGAAAAATGCATTAAAAAAAGTCACAGCATGGTACAGAAAAAAAGTCATAGTATAGTATGTCCTCGACCGGGAGGGAATTTGTTGCACTGGAAAACAGCTTGAACTCTCCTGGTATGTAGTATGTCGAAAAAAGTCATAGTATAGCATGTCCAAAGAAGTCAGTATAGTATGTAAAAAAGTTATAGTATGTCGAAAAATGTCATGAATAGAAGTCACAGTAGAGTACGCTATAAAATGTCATTGTTTCGTATGTCCAAAAACGTCATGAAAAAAGTCGGTATAGTTTAAAAAAAAAGTATAGTATGTCGAAAAATGTCATTAAAAAAAGTCACAGTATAGTACGCTATAAAATGTCATTGTTTCGTGTGTCCAAAAAAGTCATGACACACGTCATAGTATAGAATGTCCAAAAGAATCCCGGAAAAAAATTACAGTATAGTACGTGGAAAAATTTCAGTTTTCATGCTCTTAACACTTCCTCGTTAGTATAGTGGACAGTATCTCCGCCTGTCACGCGGAAGACCGGGGTTCGATTCCCCGACGGGGAGTGATTTTGTTGCACTGGAAAACAGCATGAACTCTCCTGGTATGTATTATCTCAAAAAAAGTCACAGTATAGCATGTCCAAAAAAGGCATGAAAAAAGTCAGTATAGTACGTAAAAAAGTTATAGTGTGTCGGAAAATGTCATGAAAAGAAGTCACAGTAGAGTACGCTATAAAATGTCATTGTTTCGTTTGTCCAAAAACATCAAGAAAAAAGTCGGTATAGTATTTAAAAAAAAGTATAGTATGTCGAAAAATGCATTAAAAAAAGTCACAGCATGGTACAGAAAAAAAGTCATAGTATAGTATGTCCTCGACCGGGAGGGAATTTGTTGCACTGGAAAACAGCTTGAACTCTCCTGGTATGTAGTATGTCGAAAAAAGTCATAGTATAGCATGTCCAAAGAAGTCAGTATAGTATGTAAAAAAGTTATAGTATGTCGAAAAATGTCATGAATAGAAGTCACAGTAGAGTACGCTATAAAATGTCATTGTTTCGTATGTCCAAAAACGTCATGAAAAAAGTCGGTATAGTTTAAAAAAAAAGTATAGTATGTCGAAAAATGTCATTAAAAAAAGTCACAGTATAGTACGCTATAAAATGTCATTGTTTCGTGTGTCCAAAAAAGTCATGACACACGTCATAGTATAGAATGTCCAAAAGAATCCCGGAAAAAAATTACAGTATAGTACGTGGAAAAATTTCAGTTTTCATGCTCTTAACACTTCCTCGTTAGTATAGTGGACAGTATCTCCGCCTGTCACGCGGAAGACCGGGGTTCGATTCCCCGACGGTGAGTGATTTTGTTGCACTGGAAAACAGCATGAACTCTCCTGGTATGTATTATCTCAAAAAAAGTCACAGTATAGCATGTCCAAAAAAGGCATGAAAAAAGTCAGTATAGTACGTAAAAAAGTTATAGTGTGTCGGAAAATGTCATGAAAAGAAGTCACAGTAGAGTACGCTATAAAATGTCATTGTTTCGTTTGTCCAAAAACATCAAGAAAAAAGTCGGTATAGTATTTAAAAAAAAGTATAGTATGTCGAAAAATGCATTAAAAAAAGTCACAGCATGGTACAGAAAAAAAGTCATAGTATAGTATGTCCTCGACCGGGAGGGAATTTGTTGCACTGGAAAACAGCTAGAACTCTCCTGGTATGTAGTATGTCGAAAAAAGTCATAGTATAGCATGTCCAAAGAAGTCAGTATAGTATGTAAAAAAGTTATAGTATGTCGAAAAATGTCATGAATAGAAGTCACAGTAGAGTACGCTATAAAATGTCATTGTTTCGTATGTCCAAAAACGTCATGAAAAAAGTCGGTATAGTTTAAAAAAAAAGTATAGTATGTCGAAAAATGTCATTAAAAAAAGTCACAGTATAGTACGCTATAAAATGTCATTGTTTCGTGTGTCCAAAAAAGTCATGACACACGTCATAGTATAGAATGTCCAAAAGAATCCCGGAAAAAAATTACAGTATAGTACGTGGAAAAATTTCAGTTTTCATGATCTTAACACTTCCTCGTTAGTATAGTGGACAGTATCTCCGCCTGTCACGCGGAAGACCGGGGTTCGATTCCCCGACGGGGAGTGAATTTGTTGCACTGGAAAACAGTATGAACTCTCCTGGTATGTATTATGTCAAAAAAAGTCACAGTATAGCATGTCCAAAAAAGGCATGAAAAAAGTCAGTATAGTACGTAAAAAAGTTATAGTATGTCGGAAAATGTCATGAAAAGAAGTCACAGTAGAGTACGCTATAAAATGTCATTGTTTCGTTTGTCCAAAAACATCAAGAAAAAAGTCGGTATAGTATTTAAAAAAAGGTATAGTATGTCGAAAAATGCATTAAAAAAAGTCACAGCATGGTACATTAAAAAAGTCATAGTATAGTATGTCCTCGACTGGGAGGGAATTTGTTGCACTGGAAAACAGCTTTAACTCTCCTGGTATGTAGTATGTCGAAAAAAGTCATAGTATAGCATGTCCAAAGAAGTCAGTATAGTATGTTAAAAAAGTTATTGTATGTCGAAAAATGTCATGAATAGAAGTCACAGTAGAGTACGCTATAAAATGTCATTGTTTCGTATGTCCAAAAACGTCATGAAAAAAGTCGGTATAGTTTAAAAAAAAAGTATAGTATGTCGAAAAATGTCATTAAAAAAAGTCACAGTATAGTACGCTATAAAATGTCATTGTTTCGTGTGTCCAAAAAAGTCATGACACACGTCATAGTATAGAATGTCCAAAAGAATCCCGGAAAAAAGTTACAGTATAGTACGTGGAATAATTTCAGTTTTCATGCTCTTAACACTTCCTCGTTAGTATAGTGGACATTATCTCCGCCTGTCACGCGGAAGACCTGGGTTCGATTCCCCGACGGGGAGAGATTTTGTTGCACTGGAAAACAGCATGAACTCTCCTGGTATGTATTATGTCAAAAAAAGTCACAGTATAGCATGTCCAAAAAAGGCATGAAAAAAGTCAGTATAGTACATAAAAAAGTTATAGTATGTCGGAAAATGTCATGAAAAGAAGTCACAGTAGAGTACGCTATAAAATGTCATTGTTTCGTATGTCCAAAAACGTCAAGAAAAAAGTCGGTATAGTTTAAAAAAAAAGTATAGTATGTCGAAAAATGTCATTAAAAAAAGTCACAGTATAGTACGCTATAAAATGTCATTGTTTCGTGTGTCCAAAAAAGTCATGACACGCGTCATAGTATAGAATGTCCAAAAGAATCCCGGAAAAAAGTTACAGTATAGTACGTAGAAAAATTTCAGTTTTCATGCTCTTAACACTTCCTCGTTAGTATAGTGGACAGTATCTCCGCCTGTCACGCGGAAGACCGGGGTTCGATTCCCCGACGGGGAGTGATTTTGTTGCACTGGAAAACAGCATGAACTCTCCTGGTATGTATTATGTCAAAAAAAGTCACAGTATAGCATGTCCAAAAAAGGCATGAAAAAAGTCAGTATAGTACATAAAAAAGTTATAGTATGTCGGAAAATGTCATGAAAAGAAGTCACAGTAGAGTACGCTATAAAATGTCATTGTTTCGTATGTCCAAAAACGTCAAGAAAAAAGTCGGTATAGTTTAAAAAAAAAGTATAGTATGTCGAAAAATGTCATTAAAAAAAGTCACAGTATAGTATGCTATAAAATGTCATTGTTTCGTGTGTCCAAAAAAGTCATGACACGCGTCATAGTATAGAATGTCCAAGAGAATCCCGGAAAAAAGTTACAGTATAGTACGTGGAAAAATTTCAGTTTTCATGCTCTTAACACTTCCTCGTTAGTATAGTGGACAGTATCTCCGCCTGTCACGCGGAAGACCGGGGTTCGATTCCCCGACGGGGAGTGAATTTGTTGCACTGGAAAACAGCATGAACTCTCCTGGTATGTAGTATGTCGAAAAAAGTCATAGTATAGCATGTCCAAAGAAGTCAGTATAGTATGTAAAAAAGTCATAGTATAGTATGTCCTCGACCGGGAGGGAATTTGTTGCACTGGAAAACAGCATGAACTCTCCTGGTATGTAAAAAAGTTATAGTATGTCAGAAAATGTCATGAAAAGAAGTCACAGTAGAGTACGCTATAAAATGTCATTGTTTCGTTTGTCCAAAAACATCAAGAAAAAAGTCGGTATAGTATTTAAAAAAAAGGTATAGTATGTCGAAAAATGCATTAAAAAAAGTCACAGCATGGTACAGAAAAAAAGTCATAGTATAGTATGTCCTCGACCGGGAGGAAATTTGTTGCACTGGAAAACAGCTTGAACTCTCCTGGTATGTAGTATGTCGAAAAAAGTCATAGTATAGCATGTCCAAAGAAGTCAGTATAGTATGTAAAAAAGTTATAGTATGTCGAAAAATGTCATGAATAGAAGTCACAGTAGAGTACGCTATAAAATGTCATTGTTTCGTATGTCCAAAAACGTCATGAAAAAAGTCGGTATAGTTTAAAAAAAAAGTATAGTATGTCGAAAAATGTCATTAAAAAAAGTCACAGTATAGTACGCTATAAAATGTCATTGTTTCGTGTGTCCAAAAAAGTCAAGACACACGTCATAGTATAGAATGTCCAAAAGAATCCCGGAAAAAAATTACAGTATAGTAAATGGAAAAATTTCAGTTTTCATGATCTTAACACTTCCTCGTTAGTATAGTGGACAGTATCTCCGCCTGTCACGCGGAAGACCGGGGTTCGATTCCCCGACGGGGAGTGATTTTGTTGCACTGGAAAACAGCATGAACTCTCCTGGTATGTATTATCTCAAAAAAAGTCACAGTATAGCATGTCCAAAAAAGGCATGAAAAAAGTCAGTATAGTACGTAAAAAAGTTATAGTGTGTCGGAAAATGTCATGAAAAGAAGTCACAGTAGAGTACGCTATAAAATGTCATTGTTTCGTTTGTCCAAAAACATCAAGAAAAAAGTCGGTATAGTATTTAAAAAAAAGTATAGTATGTCGAAAAATGCATTAAAAAAAGTCACAGCATGGTACAGAAAAAAAGTCATAGTATAGTATGTCCTCGACCGGGAGGGAATTTGTTGCACTGGAAAACAGCTTGAACTCTCCTGGTATGTAGTATGTCGAAAAAATTCATAGTATAGCATGTCCAAAGAAGTCAGTATAGTATGTAAAAAAGTTATAGTATGTCGAAAAATGTCATGAATAGAAGTCACAGTAGAGTACGCTATAAAATGTCATTGTTTCGTATGTCCAAAAACGTCATGAAAAAAGTCGGTATAGTTTAAAAAAAAAGTATAGTATGTCGAAAAATGTAATTAAAAAAAGTCACAGTATAGTACGCTATAAAATGTCATTGTTTCGTGTGTCCAAAAAAGTCATGACACACGTCATAGTATAGAATGTCCAAAAGAATCCCGGAAAAAAATTACAGTATAGTACGTGGAAAAATTTCAGTTTTCATGATATTACCACTTCCTCGTTAGTATAGTGGACAGTATCTCCGCCTGTCACGCGGAAGACCGGGGTTCGATTCCCTGACGGGGAGTGAATTTGTTGCACTGGAAAACAGTATGAACTCTCCTGGTATGTATTATGTCAAAAAAAGTCACAGTATAGCATGTCCAAAAAAGGCATGAAAAAAGTCAGTATAGTACGTAAAAAAGTTATAGTATGTCGGAAAATGTCATGAAAAGAAGTCACAGTAGAGTACGCTATAAAATGTCATTGTTTCGTATGTCCAAAAACGTCAAGAAAAAAGTCGGTATAGTTTAAAAAAAAAGTATAGTATGTCGAAAAATGTCATTAAAAAAAGTCACAGTATAGTATGCTATAAAATGTCATTGTTTCGTGTGTCCAAAAAAGTCATGACACGCGTCATAGTATAGAATGTCCAAGAGAATCCCGGAAAAAAGTTACAGTATAGTACGTGGAAAAATTTCAGTTTTCATGCTCTTAACACTTCCTCGTTCATATAGTGGACAGTATCTCCGCCTGTCACGCGGAAGACCGGGGTTCGATTCCCCGACGGGGAGTGAATTTGTTGCACTGGAAAACAGCATGAACTCTCCTGGTATGTATTATCTCAAAAAAAGTCACAGTATAGCATGTCCAAAAAAGGCATGAAAAAAGTCAGTATAGTACGTAAAAAAGTTATAGTGTGTCGGAAAATGTCATGAAAAGAAGTCACAGTAGAGTACGCTATAAAATGTCATTGTTTCGTTTGTCCAAAAACATCAAGAAAAAAGTCGGTATAGTATTTAAAAAAAAGTATAGTATGTCGAAAAATGCATTAAAAAAAGTCACAGCATGGTACAGAAAAAAAGTCATAGTATAGTATGTCCTCGACCGGGAGGGAATTTGTTGCACTGGAAAACAGCTTGAACTCTCCTGGTATGTAGTATGTCGAAAAAATTCATAGTATAGCATGTCCAAAGAAGTCAGTATAGTATGTAAAAAAGTTATAGTATGTCGAAAAATGTCATGAATAGAAGTCACAGTAGAGTACGCTATAAAATGTCATTGTTTCGTATGTCCAAAAACGTCATGAAAAAAGTCGGTATAGTTTAAAAAAAAAGTATAGTATGTCGAAAAATGTAATTAAAAAAAGTCACAGTATAGTACGCTATAAAATGTCATTGTTTCGTGTGTCCAAAAAAGTCATGACACACGTCATAGTATAGAATGTCCAAAAGAATCCCGGAAAAAAATTACAGTATAGTACGTGGAAAAATTTCAGTTTTCATGATATTACCACTTCCTCGTTAGTATAGTGGACAGTATCTCCGCCTGTCACGCGGAAGACCGGGGTTCGATTCCCTGACGGGGAGTGAATTTGTTGCACTGGAAAACAGTATGAACTCTCCTGGTATGTATTATGTCAAAAAAAGTCACAGTATAGCATGTCCAAAAAAGGCATGAAAAAAGTCAGTATAGTACGTAAAAAAGTTATAGTATGTCGGAAAATGTCATGAAAAGAAGTCACAGTAGAGTACGCTATAAAATGTCATTGTTTCGTATGTCCAAAAACGTCAAGAAAAAAGTCGGTATAGTTTAAAAAAAAAGTATAGTATGTCGAAAAATGTCATTAAAAAAAGTCACAGTATAGTATGCTATAAAATGTCATTGTTTCGTGTGTCCAAAAAAGTCATGACACGCGTCATAGTATAGAATGTCCAAGAGAATCCCGGAAAAAAGTTACAGTATAGTACGTGGAAAAATTTCAGTTTTCATGCTCTTAACACTTCCTCGTTCATATAGTGGACAGTATCTCCGCCTGTCACGCGGAAGACCGGGGTTCGATTCCCCGACGGGGAGTGAATTTGTTGCACTGGAAAACAGCATGAACTCTCCTGGTATGTATTATCTCAAAAAAAGTCACAGTATAGCATGTCCAAAAAAGGCATGAAAAAAGTCAGTATAGTACGTAAAAAAGTTATAGTGTGTCGGAAAATGTCATGAAAAGAAGTCACAGTAGAGTACGCTATAAAATGTCATTGTTTCGTTTGTCCAAAAACATCAAGAAAAAAGTCGGTATAGTATTTAAAAAAAAGTATAGTATGTCGAAAAATGCATTAAAAAAAGTCACAGCATGGTACAGAAAAAAAGTCATAGTATAGTATGTCCTCGACCGGGAGGGAATTTGTTGCACTGGAAAACAGCTTGAACTCTCCTGGTATGTAGTATGTCGAAAAAATTCATAGTATAGCATGTCCAAAGAAGTCAGTATAGTATGTAAAAAAGTTATAGTATGTCGAAAAATGTCATGAATAGAAGTCACAGTAGAGTACGCTATAAAATGTCATTGTTTCGTATGTCCAAAAACGTCATGAAAAAAGTCGGTATAGTTTAAAAAAAAAGTATAGTATGTCGAAAAATGTAATTAAAAAAAGTCACAGTATAGTACGCTATAAAATGTCATTGTTTCGTGTGTCCAAAAAAGTCATGACACACGTCATAGTATAGAATGTCCAAAAGAATCCCGGAAAAAAATTACAGTATAGTACGTGGAAAAATTTCAGTTTTCATGATATTACCACTTCCTCGTTAGTATAGTGGACAGTATCTCCGCCTGTCACGCGGAAGACCGGGGTTCGATTCCCTGACGGGGAGTGAATTTGTTGCACTGGAAAACAGTATGAACTCTCCTGGTATGTATTATGTCAAAAAAAGTCACAGTATAGCATGTCCAAAAAAGGCATGAAAAAAGTCAGTATAGTACGTAAAAAAGTTATAGTATGTCGGAAAATGTCATGAAAAGAAGTCACAGTAGAGTACGCTATAAAATGTCATTGTTTCGTATGTCCAAAAACGTCAAGAAAAAAGTCGGTATAGTTTAAAAAAAAAGTATAGTATGTCGAAAAATGCATTAAAAAAAGTCACAGCATGGTACAGAAAAAAAGTCATAGTATAGTATGTCCTCGACCGGGAGGAAATTTGTTGCACTGGAAAACAGCTTGAACTCTCCTGGTATGTAGTATGTCGAAAAAAGTCATAGTATAGCATGTCCAAAGAAGTCAGTATAGTATGTAAAAAAGTTATAGTATGTCGAAAAATGTCATGAATAGAAGTCACAGTAGAGTACGCTATAAAATGTCATTGTTTCGTATGTCCAAAAACGTCATGAAAAAAGTCGGTATAGTTTAAAAAAAAAGTATAGTATGTCGAAAAATGTCATTAAAAAAAGTCACAGTATAGTACGCTATAAAATGTCATTGTTTCGTGTGTCCAAAAAAGTCATGACACACGTCATAGTATAGAATGTCCAAAAGAATCCCGGAAAAAAATTACAGTATAGTACGTGGAAAAATTTCAGTTTTCATGATCTTAACACTTCCTCGTTAGTATAGTGGACAGTATCTCCGCCTGTCACGCGGAAGACCGGGGTTCGATTCCCCGACGGGGAGTGAATTTGTTGCACTGGAAAACAGCATGAACTCTCCTGGTATGTAGTATGTCGAAAAAAGTCATAGTATAGCATGTCCAAAGAAGTCAGTATAGTATGTAAAAAAGTCATAGTATAGTATGTCCTCGACCGGGAGGGAATTTGTTGCACTGGAAAACAGCATGAACTCTCCTGGTATGTAAAAAAGTTATAGTATGTCAGAAAATGTCATGAAAAGAAGTCACAGTAGAGTACGCTATAAAATGTCATTGTTTCGTTTGTCCAAAAACATCAAGAAAAAAGTCGGTATAGTATTTAAAAAAAAGTATAGTATGTCGAAAAATGCATTAAAAAAAGTCACAGCATGGTACAGAAAAAAAGTCATAGTATAGTATGTCCTCGACCGGGAGGGAATTTGTTGCACTGGAAAACAGCTTGAACTCTCCTGGTATGTAGTATGTCGAAAAAAGTCATAGTATAGCATGTCCAAAGAAGTCAGTATAGTATGTAAAAAAGTTATAGTATGTCGAAAAATGTCATGAATAGAAGTCACAGTAGAGTACGCTATAAAATGTCATTGTTTCGTATGTCCAAAAACGTCATGAAAAAAGTCGGTATAGTTTAAAAAAAAAGTATAGTATGTCGAAAAATGTCATTAAAAAAAGTCACAGTATAGTACGCTATAAAATGTCATTGTTTCGTGTGTCCAAAAAAGTCATGACACACGTCATAGTATAGAATGTCCAAAAGAATCCCGGAAAAAAATTACAGTATAGTAAATGGAAAAATTTCAGTTTTCATGATCTTAACACTTCCTCGTTAGTATAGTGGACAGTATCTCCGCCTGTCACGCGGAAGACCGGGGTTCGATTCCCCGACGGGGAGTGAATTTGTTGCACTGGAAAACAGTATGAACTCTCCTGGTATCTATTATGTCAAAAAAAGTCACAGTATAGCATGTCCAAAAAAGGCATGAAAAAAGTCAGTATAGTACGTAAAAAAGTTATAGTATGTCAGAAAATGTCATGAAAAGAAGTCACAGTAGAGTACGCTATAAAATGTCATTGTTTCGTTTGTCCAAAAACATCAAGAAAAAAGTCTGTATAGTATTTAAAAAAAAGGTATAGTATGTCGAAAAATGCATTAAAAAAAGTCACAGCATGGTACAGAAAAAAAGTCATAGTATAGTATGTCCTCGACCGGGAGGAAATTTGTTGCACTGGAAAACAGCTTGAACTCTCCTGGTATGTAGTATGTCGAAAAAAGTCATAGTATAGCATGTCCAAAGAAGTCAGTATAGTATGTAAAAAAGTTATAGTATGTCGAAAAATGTCATGAATAGAAGTCACAGTAGAGTACGCTATAAAATGTCATTGTTTCGTATGTCCAAAAACGTCATGAAAAAAGTCGGTATAGTTTAAAAAAAAAGTATAGTATGTCGAAAAATGTCATTAAAAAAAGTCACAGTATAGTACGCTATAAAATGTCATTGTTTCGTGTGTCCAAAAAAGTCATGACACACGTCATAGTATAGAATGTCCAAGAGAATCCCGGAAAAAAATTACAGTATAGTACGTGGAAAAATTTCAGTTTTCATGCTCTTAACACTTCCTCGTTAGTATAGTGGACAGTATCTCCGCCTGTCACGCGGAAGACCGGGGTTCGATTCCCCGACGGGGAGTGAATTTGTTGCACTGGAAAACAGTATGAACTCTCCTGGTATGTATTATGTCAAAAAAAGTCACAGTATAGCATGTCCAAAAAAGGCATGAAAAAAGTCAGTATAGTACGTAAAAAAGTTATAGTATGTCGGAAAATGCCATGAAAAGAAGTCACAGTAGAGTACGCTATAAAATGTCATTGTTTCGTTTGTCCAAAAACATCAAGAAAAAAGTCGGTATAGTATTTAAAAAAAGGTATAGTATGTCGAAAAATGCATTAAAAAAAGTCACAGCATGGTACAGAAAAAAAGTCATAGTATAGTATGTCCTCGACCGGGAGGAAATTTGTTGCACTGGAAAACAGCTTGAACTCTCCTGGTATGTAGTATGTCGAAAAAAGTCATAGTATAGCATGTCCAAAGAAGTCAGTATAGTATGTAAAAAAGTTATAGTATGTCGAAAAATGTCATGAATAGAAGTCACAGTAGAGTACGCTATAAAATGTCATTGTTTCGTATGTCCAAAAACGTCATGAAAAAAGTCGGTATAGTTTAAAAAAAAAGTATAGTATGTCGAAAAATGTCATTAAAAAAAGTCACAGTATAGTACGCTATAAAATGTCATTGTTTCGTGTGTCCAAAAAAGTCATGACACACGTCATAGTATAGAATGTCCAAAAGAATCCCGGAAAAAAATTACAGTATAGTACGTGGAAAAATTTCAGTTTTCATGATCTTAACACTTCCTCGTTAGTATAGTGGACAGTATCTCCGCCTGTCACGCGGAAGACCGGGGTTCGATTCCCCGACGGGGAGTGAATTTGTTGCACTGGAAAACAGCATGAACTCTCCTGGTATGTAGTATGTCGAAAAAAGTCATAGTATAGCATGTCCAAAGAAGTCAGTATAGTATGTAAAAAAGTCATAGTATAGTATGTCCTCGACCGGGAGGGAATTTGTTGCACTGGAAAACAGCATGAACTCTCCTGGTATGTAAAAAAGTTATAGTATGTCAGTAAATGTCATGAAAAGAAGTCACAGTAGAGTACGCTATAAAATGTCATTGTTTCGTTTGTCCAAAAACATCAAGAAAAAAGTCGGTATAGTATTTAAAAAAAAGGTATAGTATGTCGAAAAATGCATTAAAAAAAGTCACAGCATGGTACAGAAAAAAAGTCATAGTATAGTATGTCCTCGACCGGGAGGAAATTTGTTGCACTGGAAAACAGCTTGAACTCTCCTGGTATGTAGTATGTCGAAAAAAGTCATAGTATAGCATGTCCAAAGAAGTCAGTATAGTATGTAAAAAAGTTATAGTATGTCGAAAAATGTCATGAATAGAAGTCACAGTAGAGTACGCTATAAAATGTCATTGTTTCGTATGTCCAAAAACGTCATGAAAAAAGTCGGTATAGTTAAAAAAAAAAGTATAGTATGTCGAAAAATGTCATTAAAAAAAGTCACAGTATAGTACGCTATAAAATGTCATTGTTTCGTGTGTCCAAAAAAGTCAAGACACACGTCATAGTATAGAATGTCCAAAAGAATCCCGGAAAAAAATTACAGTATAGTAAATGGAAAAATTTCAGTTTTCATGATCTTAACACTTCCTCGTTAGTATAGTGGACAGTATCTCCGCCTGTCACGCGGAAGACCGGGGTTCGATTCCCCGACGGGGAGTGAATTTGTTGCACTGGAAAACAGTATGAACTCTCCTGGTATCTATTATGTCAAAAAAAGTCACAGTATAGCATGTCCAAAAAAGGCATGAAAAAAGTCAGTATAGTACCTAAAAAAGTTATAGTATGTCAGAAAATGTCATGAAAAGAAGTCACAGTAGAGTACGCTATAAAATGTCATTGTTTCGTTTGTCCAAAAACATCAAGAAAAAAGTCTGTATAGTATTTAAAAAAAAGGTATAGTATGTCGAAAAATGCATTAAAAAAAGTCACAGCATGGTACAGAAAAAAAGTCATAGTATAGTATGTCCTCGACCGGGAGGAAATTTGTTGCACTGGAAAACAGCTTGAACTCTCCTGGTATGTAGTATGTCGAAAAAAGTCATAGTATAGCATGTCCAAAGAAGTCAGTATAGTATGTAAAAAAGTTATAGTATGTCGAAAAATGTCATGAATAGAAGTCACAGTAGAGTACGCTATAAAATGTCATTGTTTCGTATGTCCAAAAACGTCATGAAAAAAGTCGGTATAGTTTAAAAAAAAAGTATAGTATGTCGAAAAATGTCATTAAAAAAAGTCACAGTATAGTACGCTATAAAATGTCATTGTTTCGTGTGTCCAAAAAAGTCATGACACACGTCATAGTATAGAATGTCCAAAAGAATCCCGGAAAAAAATTACAGTATAGTAAATGGAAAAATTTCAGTTTTCATGATCTTAACACTTCCTCGTTAGTATAGTGGACAGTATCTCCGCCTGTCACGCGGAAGACCGGGGTTCGATTCCCCGACGGGGAGTGAATTTGTTGCACTGGAAAACAGTATGAACTCTCCTGGTATGTATTATGTCAAAAAAAGTCACAGTATAGCATGTCCAAAAAAGGCATGAAAAAAGTCAGTATAGTACGTAAAAAAGTTATAGTATGTCGGAAAATGTCATGAAAAGAAGTCACAGTAGAGTACGCTATAAAATGTCATTGTTTCGTTTGTCCAAAAACATCAAGAAAAAAGTCGGTATAGTATTTAAAAAAAGGTATAGTATGTCGAAAAATGCATTAAAAAAAGTCACAGCATGGTACATTAAAAAAGTCATAGTATAGTATGTCCTCGACTGGGAGGGAATTTGTTGCACTGGAAAACAGCTTTAACTCTCCTGGTATGTAGTATGTCGAAAAAAGTCATAGTATAGCATGTCCAAAGAAGTCAGTATAGTATGTTAAAAAAGTTATTGTATGTCGAAAAATGTCATGAATAGAAGTCACAGTAGAGTACGCTATAAAATGTCATTGTTTCGTATGTCCAAAAACGTCATGAAAAAAGTCGGTATAGTTTAAAAAAAAAGTATAGTATGTCGAAAAATGTCATTAAAAAAAGTCACAGTATAGTACGCTATAAAATGTCATTGTTTCGTGTGTCCAAAAAAGTCATGACACACGTCATAGTATAGAATGTCCAAAAGAATCCCGGAAAAAAGTTACAGTATAGTACGTGGAATAATTTCAGTTTTCATGCTCGTAACACTTCCTCGTTAGTATAGTGGACAGTATCTCCGCCTGTCACGCGGAAGACCGGGGTTCGATTCCCCGACGGGGAGTGATTTTGTTGCACTGGAAAACAGCATGAACTCTCCTGGTATGTATTATGTCAAAAAAAGTCACAGTATAGCATGTCCAAAAAAGGCATGAAAAAAGTCAGTATAGTACGTAAAAAAGTTATAGTATGTCGGAAAATGTCATGAAAAGAAGTCACAGTAGAGTACGCTATAAAATGTCATTGTTTCGTTTGTCCAAAAACATCAAGAAAAAAGTCGGTATAGTATTTAAAAAAAAGTATAGTATGTCGAAAAATGCATTAAAAAAAGTCACAGCATGGTACAGAAAAAAAGTCATAGTATAGTATGTCCTCGACCGGGAGGGAATTTGTTGCACTGGAAAACAGCTTGAACTCTCCTGGTATGTAGTATGTCGAAAAAAGTCATAGTATAGCATGTCCAAAGAAGTCAGTATAGTATGTAAAAAAGTTATAGTATGTCGAAAAATGTCATGAATAGAAGTCACAGTAGAGTACGCTATAAAATGTCATTGTTTCGTATGTCCAAAAACGTCATGAAAAAAGTCGGTATAGTTTTAAAAAAAAGTATAGTATGTCGAAAAATGTCATTAAAAAAAGTCACAGTATAGTACGCTATAAAATGTCATTGTTTCGTGTGTCCAAAAAAGTCATGACACACGTCATAGTATAGAATGTCCAAAAGAATCCCGGAAAAAAATTACAGTATAGTACGTGGAAAAATTTCAGTTTTCATGATCTTAACACTTCCTCGTTAGTATAGTGGACAGTATCTCCGCCTGTCACGCGGAAGACCGGGGTTCGATTCCCCGACGAGGAGTGAATTTGTTGCACTGGAAAACAGCATGAACTCTCCTGGTATGTAGTATGTCGAAAAAAGTCATAGTATAGCATGTCCAAAGAAGTCAGTATAGTATGTAAAAAAGTCATAGTATAGTATGTCCTCGACCGGGAGGGAATTTGTTGCACTGGAAAACAGCATGAACTCTCCTGGTATGTAAAAAAGTTATAGTATGTCAGAAAATGTCATGAAAAGAAGTCACAGTAGAGTACGCTATAAAATGTCATTGTTTCGTTTGTCCAAAAACATCAAGAAAAAAGTCGGTATAGTATTTAAAAAAAGGTATAGTATGTCGAAAAATGCATTAAAAAAAGTCACAGCATGGTACAGAAAAAAAGTCATAGTATAGTATGTCCTCGACCGGGAGGAAATTTGTTGCACTGGAAAACAGCTTGAACTCTCCTGGTATGTAGTATGTCGAAAAAAGTCATAGTATAGCATGTCCAAAGAAGTCAGTATAGTATGTAAAAAAGTTATAGTATGTCGAAAAATGTCATGAATAGAAGTCACAGTAGAGTACGCTATAAAATGTCATTGTTTCGTATGTCCAAAAACGTCATGAAAAAAGTCGGTATAGTACATAAAAAAGTTATAGTATGTCGGAAAATGTCATGAAAAGAAGTCACAGTAGAGTACGCTATAAAATGTCATTGTTTCGTATGTCCAAAAACGTCAAGAAAAAAGTCGGTATAGTTTAAAAAAAAAGTATAGTATGTCGAAAAATGTCATTAAAAAAAGTCACAGTATAGTACGCTATAAAATGTCATTGTTTCGTGTGTCCAAAAAAGTCATGACACGCGTCATAGTATAGAATGTCCAAGAGAATCCCGGAAAAAAGTTACAGTATAGTACGTGGAAAAATTTCAGTTTTCATGCTATTAACACTTCCTCGTTAGTATAGTGGACAGTATCTCCGCCTGTCACGCGGAAGACCGGGGTTCGATTCCCCGACGGGGAGTGAATTTGTTGCACTGGAAAACAGTATGAACTCTCCTGGTATGTATTATGTCAAAAAAAGTCACAGTATAGCATGTCCAAAAAAGGCATGAAAAAAGTCAGTATAGTACGTAATAAAGTTATAGTATGTCGGAAAATGTCATGAAAAGAAGTCACAGTAGAGTACGCTATAAAATGTCATTGTTTCGTTTGTCCAAAAACATCAAGAAAAAAGTCGGTATAGTATTTAAAAAAAGGTATAGTATGTCGAAAAATGCATTAAAAAAAGTCACAGCATGGTACATTAAAAAAGTCATAGTATAGTATGTCCTCGACTGGGAGGGAATTTGTTGCACTGGAAAACAGCTTTAACTCTCCTGGTATGTAGTATGTCGAAAAAAGTCATAGTATAGCATGTCCAAAGAAGTCAGTATAGTATGTTAAAAAAGTTATTGTATGTCGAAAAATGTCATGAATAGAAGTCACAGTAGAGTACGCTATAAAATGTCATTGTTTCGTATGTCCAAAAACGTCATGAAAAAAGTTGGTATAGTTTAAAAAAAAAGTATAGTATGTCGAAAAATGTCATTAAAAAAAGTCACAGTATAGTACGCTATAAAATGTCATTGTTTCGTGTGTCCAAAAAAGTCATGACACACGTCATAGTATAGAATGTCCAAAAGAATCCCGGAAAAAAGTTACAGTATAGTACGTGGAATAATTTCAGTTTTCATGCTCTTAACACTTCCACGTTAGTATAGTGGACAGTATCTCCGCCTGTCACGCGGAAGACCGGAGTTCGATTCCCCGACGGGGAATGATTTTGTTGCACTGGAAAACAGCATGAACTCTCCTGGTATGTATTATGTCAAAAAAAGTCACAGTATAGCATGTCCAAAAAAGTCACAGTAGAGTACGCTATAAAATGTCATTGTTTCGTATGTCCAAAAACGTCATGAAAAAAGTCGGTATAGTTTAAAAAAAAAGTATAGTATGTCGAAAAATGTCATTAAAAAAAGTCACAGTATAGTACGCTATAAAATGTCATTGTTTCGTGTGTCCAAAAAAGTCATGACACACGTCATAGTATAGAATGTCCAAAAGAATCCCGGAAAAAAATTACAGTATAGTACGTGGAAAAATTTCAGTTTTCATGCTCTTAACACTTCCTCGTTAGTATAGTGGACAGTATCTCCGCCTGTCACGCGGAAGACCGGGGTTCGATTCCCAGACGGGGAGTGATTTTGTTGCACTGGAAAACAGCATGAACTCTCCTGGTATGTATTATCTCAAAAAAAGTCACAGTATAGCATGTCCAAAAAAGGCATGAAAAAAGTCAGTATAGTACGTAAAAAAGTTATAGTGTGTCGGAAAATGTCATGAAAAGAAGTCACAGTAGAGTACGCTATAAAATGTCATTGTTTCGTTTGTCCAAAAACATCAAGAAAAAAGTCGGTATAGTATTTAAAAAAAAGTATAGTATGTCGAAAAATGCATTAAAAAAAGTCACAGCATGGTACAGAAAAAAAGTCATAGTATAGTATGTCCTCGACCGGGAGGGAATTTGTTGCACTGGAAAACAGCTTGAACTCTCCTGGTATGTAGTATGTCGAAAAAAGTCATAGTATAGCATGTCCAAAGAAGTCAGTATAGTATGTAAAAAAGTTATAGTATGTCGAAAAATGTCATGAATAGAAGTCACAGTAGAGTACGCTATAAAATGTCATTGTTTCGTATGTCCAAAAACGTCATGAAAAAAGTCGGTATAGTTTTAAAAAAAAGTATAGTATGTCGAAAAATGTCATTAAAAAAAGTCACAGTATAGTACGCTATAAAATGTCATTGTTTCGTGTGTCCAAAAAAGTCATGACACACGTCATAGTATAGAATGTCCAAAAGAATCCCGGAAAAAAATTACAGTATAGTACGTGGAAAAATTTCAGTTTTCATGATCTTAACACTTCCTCGTTAGTATAGTGGACAGTATCTCCGCCTGTCACGCGGAAGACCAGGGTTCGATTCCCCGACGAGGAGTGAATTTGTTGCACTGGAAAACAGCATGAACTCTCCTGGTATGTAGTATGTCGAAAAAAGTCATAGTATAGCATGTCCAAAGAAGTCAGTATAGTATGTAAAAAAGTCATAGTATAGTATGTCCTCGACCGGGAGGGAATTTGTTGCACTGGAAAACAGCATGAACTCTCCTGGTATGTAAAAAAGTTATAGTATGTCAGAAAATGTCATGAAAAGAAGTCACAGTAGAGTACGCTATAAAATGTCATTGTTTCGTTTGTCCAAAAACATCAAGAAAAAAGTCGGTATAGTATTTAAAAAAAGGTATAGTATGTCGAAAAATGCATTAAAAAAAGTCACAGCATGGTACAGAAAAAAAGTCATAGTATAGTATGTCCTCGACCGGGAGGAAATTTGTTGCACTGGAAAACAGCTTGAACTCTCCTGGTATGTAGTATGTCGAAAAAAGTCATAGTATAGCATGTCCAAAGAAGTCAGTATAGTATGTAAAAAAGTTATAGTATGTCGAAAAATGTCATGAATAGAAGTCACAGTAGAGTACGCTATAAAATGTCATTGTTTCGTATGTCCAAAAACGTCATGAAAAAAGTCGGTATAGTACATAAAAAAGTTATAGTATGTCGGAAAATGTCATGAAAAGAAGTCACAGTAGAGTACGCTATAAAATGTCATTGTTTCGTATGTCCAAAAACGTCAAGAAAAAAGTCGGTATAGTTTAAAAAAAAAGTATAGTATGTCGAAAAATGTCATTAAAAAAAGTCACAGTATAGTACGCTATAAAATGTCATTGTTTCGTGTGTCCAAAAAAGTCATGACACGCGTCATAGTATAGAATGTCCAAGAGAATCCCGGAAAAAAGTTACAGTATAGTACGTGGAAAAATTTCAGTTTTCATGCTCTTAACACTTCCTCGTTAGTATAGTGGACAGTATCTCCGCCTGTCACGCGGAAGACCGGGGTTCGATTCCCCGACGGGGAGTGAATTTGTTGCACTGGAAAACAGTATGAACTCTCCTGGTATGTATTATGTCAAAAAAAGTCACAGTATAGCATGTCCAAAAAAGGCATGAAAAAAGTCAGTATAGTACGTAAAAAAGTTATAGTATGTCGGAAAATGTCATGAAAAGAAGTCACAGTAGAGTACGCTATAAAATGTCATTGTTTCGTTTGTCCAAAAACATCAAGAAAAAAGTCGGTATAGTATTTAAAAAAAGGTATAGTATGTCGAAAAATGCATTAAAAAAAGTCACAGCATGGTACATTAAAAAAGTCATAGTATAGTATGTCCTCGACTGGGAGGGAATTTGTTGCACTGGAAAACAGCTTTAACTCTCCTGGTATGTAGTATGTCGAAAAAAGTCATAGTATAGCATGTCCAAAGAAGTCAGTATAGTATGTTAAAAAAGTTATTGTATGTCGAAAAATGTCATGAATAGAAGTCACAGTAGAGTACGCTATAAAATGTCATTGTTTCGTATGTCCAAAAACGTCATGAAAAAAGTTGGTATAGTTTAAAAAAAAAGTATAGTATGTCGAAAAATGTCATTAAAAAAAGTCACAGTATAGTACGCTATAAAATGTCATTGTTTCGTGTGTCCAAAAAAGTCATGACACACGTCATAGTATAGAATGTCCAAAAGAATCCCGGAAAAAAGTTACAGTATAGTACGTGGAATAATTTCAGTTTTCATGCTCTTAACACTTCCACGTTAGTATAGTGGACAGTATCTCCGCCTGTCACGCGGAAGACCGGAGTTCGATTCCCCGACGGGGAATGATTTTGTTGCACTGGAAAACAGCATGAACTCTCCTGGTATGTATTATGTCAAAAAAAGTCACAGTATAGCATGTCCAAAAAAGGCATGAAAAAAGTCAGTATAGTACATAAAAAAGTTATAGTATGTCGGAAAATGTCATGAAAAGAAGTCACAGTAGAGTACGCTATAAAATGTCATTGTTTCGTATGTCCAAAAACGTCAAGAAAAAAGTCGGTATAGTATTTAAAAAAAGGTATAGTATGTCGAAAAATGCATTAAAAAAAGTCACAGCATGGTTCAGAAAAAAAGTCATAGTATAGTATGTCCTCGACCGGGAGGAAATTTGTTGCACTGGAAAACAGCTTGAACTCTCCTGGTATGTAGTATGTCAAAAAAAGTCATAGTATAGCATGTCCAAAGAAGTCAGTATAGTATGTAAAATAGTTATAGTATGTCGAAAAATGTCATGAATAGAAGTCACAGTAGAGTACGCTATAAAATGTCATTGTTTCGTATGTCCAAAAACGTCATGAAAAAAGTCGGTATAGTACATAAAAAAGTTATAGTATGTCGGAAAATGTCATGAAAAGAAGTCACAGTAGAGTACGCTATAAAATGTCATTGTTTCGTATGTCCAAAAACGTCAAGAAAAAAGTCGGTATAGTTTAAAAAAAAAGTATAGTATGTCGAAAAATGTCATTAAAAAAAGTCACAGTATAGTACGCTATAAAATGTCATTGTTTCGTGTGTCCAAAAAAGTCATGACACGCGTCATAGTATAGAATGTCCAAGAGAATCCCGGAAAAAAGTTACAGTATAGTACGTGGAAAAATTTCAGTTTTCATGCTCTTAACACTTCCTCGTTAGTATAGTGGACAGTATCTCCGCCTGTCACGCGGAAGACCGGGGTTCGATTCCCCGACGGGGAGTGAATTTGTTGCACTGGAAAACAGTATGAACTCTCCTGGTATGTATTATGTCAAAAAAAGTCACAGTATAGCATGTCCAAAAAAGGCATGAAAAAAGTCAGTATAGTACGTAAAAAAGTTATAGTATGTCGGAAAATGTCATGAAAAGAAGTCACAGTAGAGTACGCTATAAAATGTCATTGTTTCGTTTGTCCAAAAACATCAAGAAAAAAGTCGGTATAGTATTTAAAAAAAGGTATAGTATGTCGAAAAATGCATTAAAAAAAGTCACAGCATGGTACATTAAAAAAGTCATAGTATAGTATGTCCTCGACTGGGAGGGAATTTGTTGCACTGGAAAACAGCTTTAACTCTCCTGGTATGTAGTATGTCGAAAAAAGTCATAGTATAGCATGTCCAAAGAAGTCAGTATAGTATGTTAAAAAAGTTATTGTATGTCGAAAAATGTCATGAATAGAAGTCACAGTAGAGTACGCTATAAAATGTCATTGTTTCGTATGTCCAAAAACGTCAATAAAAAAGTTGGTATAGTTTAAAAAAAAAGTATAGTATGTCGAAAAATGTCATTAAAAAAAGTCACAGTATAGTACGCTATAAAATGTCATTGTTTCGTGTGTCCAAAAAAGTCATGACACACGTCATAGTATAGAATGTCCAAAAGAATCCCGGAAAAAAGTTACAGTATAGTACGTGGAATAATTTCAGTTTTCATGCTCTTAACACTTCCACGTTAGTATAGTGGACAGTATCTCCGCCTGTCACGCGGAAGACCGGAGTTCGATTCCCCGACGGGGAATGATTTTGTTGCACTGGAAAACAGCATGAACTCTCCTGGTATGTATTATGTCAAAAAAAGTCACAGTATAGCATGTCCAAAAAAGGCATGAAAAAAGTCAGTATAGTACATAAAAAAGTTATAGTATGTCGGAAAATGTCATGAAAAGAAGTCACAGTAGAGTACGCTATAAAATGTCATTGTTTCGTATGTCCAAAAACGTCAAGAAAAAAGTCGGTATAGTATTTAAAAAAAGGTATAGTATGTCGAAAAATGCATTAAAAAAAGTCACAGCATGGTTCAGAAAAAAAGTCATAGTATAGTATGTCCTCGACCGGGAGGAAATTTGTTGCACTGGAAAACAGCTTGAACTCTCCTGGTATGTAGTATGTCAAAAAAAGTCATAGTATAGCATGTCCAAAGAAGTCAGTATAGTATGTAAAATAGTTATAGTATGTCGAAAAATGTCATGAATAGAAGTCACAGTAGAGTACGCTATAAAATGTCATTGTTTCGTATGTCCAAAAACGTCATGAAAAAAGTCGGTATAGTTTAAAAAAAAAGTATAGTATGTCGAAAAATGTCATTAAAAAAAGTCACAGTATAGTACGCTATAAAATGTCATTGTTTCGTGTGTCCAAAAAAGTCATGACACACGTCATAGTATAGAATGTCCAAAAGAATCCCGGAAAAAAGTTACAGTATAGTACGTGGAATAATTTCAGTTTTCATGCTCTTAACACTTCCACGTTAGTATAGTGGACAGTATCTCCGTCTGTCACGCGGAAGACCGGAGTTCGATTCCCCGACGGGGAATGATTTTGTTGCACTGGAAAACAGCATGAACTCTCCTGGTATGTATTATGTCAAAAAAAGTCACAGTATAGCATGTCCAAAAAAGGCATGAAAAAAGTCAGTATAGTACATAAAAAAGTTATAGTATGTCGGAAAATGTCATGAAAAGAAGTCACAGTAGAGTACGCTATAAAATGTCATTGTTTCGTATGTCCAAAAACGTCAAGAAAAAAGTCGGTATAGTATTTAAAAAAAGGTATAGTATGTTGAAAAATGCATTAAAAAAAGTCACAGCATGGTACAGAAAAAAAGTCATAGTATAGTATGTCCTCGACCGGGAGGAAATTTGTTGCACTGGAAAACAGCTTGAACTCTCCTGGTATGTAGTATGTCAAAAAAAGTCATAGTATAGCATGTCCAAAGAAGTCAGTATAGTATGTAAAATAGTTATAGTATGTCGAAAAATGTCATGAATAGAAGTCACAGTAGAGTACGCTATAAAATGTCATTGTTTCGTATGTCCAAAAACGTCAAGAAAAAAGTCGGTATAGTTTAAAAAAAAAGTATAGTATGTCGAAAAATGTCATTAAAAAAAGTCACAGTATAGTACGCTATAAAATGTCATTGTTTCGTGTGTCCAAAAAAGTCATGACACGCGTCATAGTATAGAATGTCCAAAAGAATCCCGGAAAAAAGTTACAGTATAGTACGTGGAAAAATTTCAGTTTTCATGATCTTAACACTTCCTCGTTAGTATAGTGGACAGTATCTCCGCCTGTCACGCGGAAGACCGGGGTTCGATTCCCCGACGGGGAGTGAATTTGTTGCACTGGAAAACAGTATGAACTCTCCTGGTATGTATTATGTCAAAAAAAGTCACAGTATAGCATGTCCAAAAAAGGCATGAAAAAAGTCAGTATAGTACGTAAAAAAGTTATAGTATGTCGGAAAATGTCATGAAAAGAAGTCACAGTAGAGTACGCTATAAAATGTCATTGTTTCGTTTGTCCAAAAACATCAAGAAAAAAGTCGGTATAGTATTTAAAAAAAGGTATAGTATGTCGAAAAATGCATTAAAAAAAGTCACAGCATGGTACATTAAAAAAGTCATAGTATAGTATGTCCTCGACTGGGAGGGAATTTGTTGCACTGGAAAACAGCTTTAACTCTCCTGGTATGTAGTATGTCGAAAAAAGTCATAGTATAGCATGTCCAAAGAAGTCAGTATAGTATGTTAAAAAAGTTATTGTATGTCGAAAAATGTCATGAATAGAAGTCACAGTAGAGTACGCTATAAAATGTCATTGTTTCGTATGTCCAAAAACGTCATGAAAAAAGTTGGTATAGTTTAAAAAAAAAGTATAGTATGTCGAAAAATGTCATTAAAAAAAGTCACAGTATAGTACGCTATAAAATGTCATTGTTTCGTGTGTCCAAAAAAGTCATGACACACGTCATAGTATAGAATGTCCAAAAGAATCCCGGAAAAAAGTTACAGTATAGTACGTGGAATAATTTCAGTTTTCATGCTCTTAACACTTCCACGTTAGTATAGTGGACAGTATCTCCGCCTGTCAGGCGGAAGACCGGAGTTCGATTCCCCGACGGGGAATGATTTTGTTGCACTGGAAAACAGCATGAACTCTCCTGGTATGTATTATGTCAAAAAAAGTCACAGTATAGCATGTCCAAAAAAGGCATGAAAAAAGTCAGTATAGTACATAAAAAAGTTATAGTATGTCTGAAAATGTCATGAAAAGAAGTCACAGTAGAGTACGCTATAAAATGTCATTGTTTCGTATGTCCAAAAACGTCAAGAAAAAAGTCGGTATAGTATTTAAAAAAAGGTATAGTATGTCGAAAAATGCATTAAAAAAAGTCACAGCATGGTTCAGAAAAAAAGTCATAGTATAGTATGTCCTCGACCGGGAGGAAATTTGTTGCACTGGAAAACAGCTTGAACTCTCCTGGTATGTAGTATGTCAAAAAAAGTCATAGTATAGCATGTCCAAAGAAGTCAGTATAGTATGTAAAATAGTTATAGTATGTCGAAAAATGTCATGAATAGAAGTCACAGTAGAGTACGCTATAAAATGTCATTGTTTCGTATGTCCAAAAACGTCATGAAAAAAGTCGGTATAGTTTAAAAAAAAAGTATAGTATGTCGAAAAATGTCATTAAAAAAAGTCACAGTATAGTACGCTATAAAATGTCATTGTTTCGTGTGTCCAAAAAAGTCATGACACACGTCATAGTATAGAATGTCCAAAAGAATCCCGGAAAAAAGTTACAGTATAGTACGTGGAATAATTTCAGTTTTCATGCTCTTAACACTTCCACGTTAGTATAGTGGACAGTATCTCCGCCTGTCACGCGGAAGACCGGAGTTCGATTCCCCGACGGGGAATGATTTTGTTGCACTGGAAAACAGCATGAACTCTCCTGGTATGTATTATGTCAAAAAAAGTCACAGTATAGCATGTCCAAAAAAGGCATGAAAAAAGTCAGTATAGTACATAAAAAAGTTATAGTATGTCGGAAAATGTCATGAAAAGAAGTCACAGTAGAGTACGCTATAAAATGTCATTGTTTCGTATGTCCAAAAACGTCAAGAAAAAAGTCGGTATAGTATTTAAAAAAAGGTATAGTATGTTGAAAAATGCATTAAAAAAAGTCACAGCATGGTACAGAAAAAAAGTCATAGTATAGTATGTCCTCGACCGGGAGGAAATTTGTTGCACTGGAAAACAGCTTGAACTCTCCTGGTATGTAGTATGTCAAAAAAAGTCATAGTATAGCATGTCCAAAGAAGTCAGTATAGTATGTAAAATAGTTATAGTATGTCGAAAAATGTCATGAATAGAAGTCACAGTAGAGTACGCTATGAAATGTCATTGTTTCGTATGTCCAAAAACGTCAAGAAAAAAGTCGGTATAGTTTAAAAAAAAAGTATAGTATGTCGAAAAATGTCATTAAAAAAAGTCACAGTATAGTACGCTATAAAATGTCATTGTTTCGTGTGTCCAAAAAAGTCATGACACGCGTCATAGTATAGAATGTCCAAAAGAATCCCGGAAAAAAGTTACAGTATAGTACGTGGAAAAATTTCAGTTTTCATGATCTTAACACTTCCTCGTTAGTATAGTGGACAGTATCTCCGCCTGTCACGCGGAAGACCGGGGTTCGATTCCCCGACGGGGAGTGAATTTGTTGCACTGGAAAACAGTATGAACTCTCCTGGTATGTATTATGTCAAAAAAAGTCACAGTATAGCATGTCCAAAAAAGGCATGAAAAAAGTCAGTATAGTACGTAAAAAAGTTATAGTATCTCGGAAAATGTCATGAAAAGAAGTCACAGTAGAGTACGCTATAAAATGTCATTGTTTCGTTTGTCCAAAAACATCAAGAAAAAAGTCGGTATAGTATTTAAAAAAAGGTATAGTATGTCGAAAAAAATGCATTAAAAAAAGTCACAGCATGGTACAGAAAAAAAGTCATAGTATAGTATGTCCTCGACCGGGAGGAAATTTGTTGCACTGGAAAACAGCTTGAACTCTCCTGGTATGTAGTATGTCGAAAAAAGTCATAGTATAGCATGTCCAAAGAAGTCAGTATAGTATGTAAAAAAGTTATAGTATGTCGAAAAATGTCATGAATAGAAGTCACAGTAGAGTACGCTATAAAATGTCATTGTTTCGTATGTCCAAAAACGTCATGAAAAAAGTCGGTATAGTTTAAAAAAAAAGTATAGTATGTCGAAAAATGTCATTAAAAAAAGTCACAGTATAGTACGCTATAAAATGTCATTGTTTCGTGTGTCCAAAAAAGTCATGACACACGTCATAGTATAGAATGTCCAAAAGAATCCCGGAAAAAAATTACAGTATAGTACGTGGAAAAATTTCAGTTTTCATGATCTTAACACTTCCTCGTTAGTATAGTGGACAGTATCTCCGCCTGTCACGCGGAAGACCGGGGTTCGATTCCCTGACGGGGAGTGAATTTGTTGCACTGGAAAACAGCATGAACTCTCCTGGTATGTAGTATGTCGAAAAAAGTCATAGTATAGCATGTCCAAAGAAGTCAGTATAGTATGTAAAAAAGTCATAGTATAGTATGTCCTCGACCGGGAGGGAATTTGTTGCACTGGAAAACAGCATGAACTCTCCTGGTATGTAGTATGTCGAAAAAAGTCATAGTATAGCATGTCCAAAGAAGTCAGTATAGTATGTAAAAAAGTCATAGTATAGTATGTCCTCGACCGGGAGGGAATTTGTTGCACTGGAAAACAGCATGAACTCTCCTGGTATGTAAAAAAGTTATAGTATGTCAGAAAATGTCATGAAAAGAAGTCACAGTAGAGTACGCTATAAAATGTCATTGTTTCGTTTGTCCAAAAACATCAAGAAAAAAGTCGGTATAGTATTTAAAAAAAGGTATAGTATGTCGAAAAAAATGCATTAAAAAAAGTCACAGCATGGTACAGAAAAAAAGTCATAGTATAGTATGTCCTCGACCGGGAGGAAATTTGTTGCACTGGAAAACAGCTTGAACTCTCCTGGTATGTAGTATGTCGAAAAAAGTCATAGTATAGCATGTCCAAAGAAGTCAGTATAGTATGTAAAAAAGTTATAGTATGTCGAAAAATGTCATGAATAGAAGTCACAGTAGAGTACGCTATAAAATGTCATTGTTTCGTATGTCCAAAAACGTCATGAAAAAAGTCGGTATAGTTTAAAAAAAAAGTATAGTATGTCGAAAAATGTCATTAAAAAAAGTCACAGTATAGTACGCTATAAAATGTCATTGTTTCGTGTGTCCAAAAAAGTCATGACACACGTCATAGTATAGAATGTCCAAAAGAATCCCGGAAAAAAATTACAGTATAGTACGTGGAAAAATTTCAGTTTTCATGATCTTAACACTTCCTCGTTAGTATAGTGGACAGTATCTCCGCCTGTCACGCGGAAGACCGGGGTTCGATTCCCCGACGGGGAGTGAATTTGTTGCACTGGAAAACAGCATGAACTCTCCTGGTATGTAGTATGTCGAAAAAAGTCATAGTATAGCATGTCCAAAGAAGTCAGTATAGTATGTAAAAAAGTCATAGTATAGTATGTCCTCGACCGGGAGGGAATTTGTTGCACTGGAAAACAGCATGAACTCTCCTGGTATGTAAAAAAGTTATAGTATGTCAGAAAATGTCATGAAAAGAAGTCACAGTAGAGTACGCTATAAAATGTCATTGTTTCGTTTGTCCAAAAACATCAAGAAAAAAGTCGGTATAGTATTTAAAAAAAGGTATAGTATGTCGAAAAAAATGCATTAAAAAAAGTCACAGCATGGTACAGAAAAAAAGTCATAGTATAGTATGTCCTCGACCGGGAGGAAATTTGTTGCACTGGAAAACAGCTTGAACTCTCCTGGTATGTAGTATGTCGAAAAAAGTCATAGTATAGCATGTCCAAAGAAGTCAGTATAGTATGTAAAAAAGTTATAGTATGTCGAAAAATGTCATGAATAGAAGTCACAGTAGAGTACGCTATAAAATGTCATTGTTTCGTATGTCCAAAAACGTCATGAAAAAAGTCGGTATAGTTTAAAAAAAAAGTATAGTATGTCGAAAAATGTCATTAAAAAAAGTCACAGTATAGTACGCTATAAAATGTCATTGTTTCGTGTGTTCAAAAAAGTCATGACACACGTCATAGTATAGAATGTCCAAAAGAATCCCGGAAAAAAATTACAGTATAGTACGTGGAAAATTTTCAGTTTTCATGCTCTTAACACTTCCTCCTTAGTATAGTGGACAGTATCTCCGCCTGTCACGCGGAAGACCGGGGTTCGATTCCCCGACGGGGAGTGATTTTGTTGCACTGGAAAACAGCATGAACTCTCCTGGTATGTATTATCTCAAAAAAAGTCACAGTATAGCATGTCTAAAAAAGGCATGAAAAAAGTCAGTATAGTACGTAAAAAAGTTATAGTGTGTCGGAAAATGTCATGAAAAGAAGTCACAGTAGAGTACGCTATAAAATGTCATTGTTTCGTTTGTCCAAAAACATCAAGAAAAAAGTCGGTATAGTATTTAAAAAAAAGTATAGTATGTCGAAAAATGCATTAAAAAAAGTCACAGCATGGTACAGAAAAAAAGTGTTAGTATAGTATGTCCTCGACCGGGAGGGAATTTGTTGCACTGGAAAACAGCTTGAACTCTCCTGGTATGTAGTATGTCGAAAAAAGTCATAGTATAGCATGTCCAAAGAAGTCAGTATAGTATGTAAAAAAGTTATAGTATGTCGAAAAATGTCATGAATAGAAGTCACAGTAGAGTACGCTATAAAATGTCATTGTTTCGTATGTCCAAAAACGTCATGAAAAAAGTCGGTATAGTTTAAAAAAAAAGTATAGTATGTCGAAAAATGTCATTAAAAAAAGTCACAGTATAGTACGCTATAAAATGTCATTGTTTCGTGTGTCCAAAAAAGTCATGACACACGTCATAGTATAGAATGTCCAAAAGAATCCCGGAAAAAAATTACAGTATAGTACGTGGAAAAATTTCAGTTTTCATGATCTTAACACTTCCTCGTTAGTATAGTGGACAGTATCTCCGCCTGTCACGCGGAAGACCGGGGTTCGATTCCCCGACGGGGAGTGAATTTGTTGCACTGGAAAACAGCATGAACTCTCCTGGTATGTAGTATGTCGAAAAAAGTCATAGTATAGCATGTCCAAAGAAGTCAGTATAGTATGTAAAAAAGTCATAGTATAGTATGTCCTCGACCGGGAGGGAATTTGTTGCACTGGAAAACAGCATGAACTCTCCTGGTATGTAAAAAAGTTATAGTATGTCAGAAAATGTCATGAAAAGAAGTCACAGTAGAGTACGCTATAAAATGTCATTGTTTCGTTTGTCCAAAAACATCAAGAAAAAAGTCGGTATAGTATTTAAAAAAAGGTATAGTATGTCGAAAAAAATGCATAAAAAAAAGTCACAGCATGGTACAGAAAAAAAGTCATAGTATAGTATGTCCTCGACCGGGAGGAAATTTGTTGCACTGGAAAACAGCTTGAACTCTCCTGGTATGTAGTATGTCGAAAAAAGTCATAGTATAGCATGTCCAAAGAAGTCAGTATAGTATGTAAAAAAGTTATAGTATGTCGAAAAATGTCATGAATAGAAGTCACAGTAGAGTACGCTATAAAATGTCATTGTTTCGTATGTCCAAAAACGTCATGAAAAAAGTCGGTATAGTTTAAAAAAAAAGTATAGTATGTCGAAAAATGTCATTAAAAAAAGTCACAGTATAGTACGCTATAAAATGTCATTGTTTCGTGTGTCCAAAAAAGTCATGACACACGTCATAGTATAGAATGTCCAAAAGAATCCCGGAAAAAAATTACAGTATAGTACGTGGAAAAATTTCAGTTTTCATGATCTTAACACTTCCTCGTTAGTATAGTGGACAGTATCTCCGCCTGTCACGGGAAGACCGGGGTTCGATTCCCCGACGGGGAGTGAATTTGTTGCACTGGAAAACAGCATGAACTCTCCTGGTATGTATTATCTCAAAAAAAGTCACAGTATAGCATGTCCAAAGAAGTCAGTATAGTATGTAAAAAAGTCATAGTATAGTATGTCCTCGACTGGGAGGGAATTTGTTGCACTGGAAAACAGCATGAACTCTCCTGGTATGTATTATCTCAAAAAAAGTCACAGTATAGCATGTCCAAAGAAGTCAGTATAGTATGTAAAAAAGTCATAGTATAGTATGTCCTCGACCGGGAGGGAATTTGTTGCACTGGAAAACAGCATGAACTCTCCTGGTATGTAAAAAAGTTATAGTATGTCAGAAAATGTCATGAAAAGAAGTCACAGTAGAGTACGCTATAAAATGTCATTGTTTCGTTTGTCCAAAAACATCAAGAAAAAAGTCGGTATAGTATTTAAAAAAAGGTATAGTATGTCGAAAAATGCATTAAAAAAAGTCACAGCATGGTACATTAAAAAAGTCATAGTATAGTATGTCCTCGACTGGGAGGGAATTTGTTGCACTGGAAAACAGCTTTAACTCTCCTGGTATGTAGTATGTCGAAAAAAGTCATAGTATAGCATGTCCAAAGAAGTCAGTATAGTATGTTAAAAAAGTTATTGTATGTCGAAAAATGTCATGAATAGAAGTCACAGTAGAGTACGCTATAAAATGTCATTGTTTCGTATATCCAAAAACGTCATGAAAAAAGTCGGTATAGTTTAAAAAAAAAGTATAGTATGTCGAAAAATGTCATTAAAAAAAGTCACAGTATAGTACGCTATAAAATGTCATTGTTTCGTGTGTCCAAAAAAGTCATGACACACGTCATAGTATAGAATGTCCAAAAGAATCCCGGAAAAAAATTACAGTATAGTACGTGGAAAAATTTCAGTTTTCATGCTCTTAACACTTCCTCGTTAGTATAGTGGACAGTATCTCCGCCTGTCACGCGGAAGACCGGGGTTCGATTCCCCGACGGGGAGTGATTTTGTTGCACTGGAAAACAGCATGAACTCTCCTGGTATGTATTATCTCAAAAAAAGTCACAGTATAGCATGTCTAAAAAAGGCATGAAAAAAGTCAGTATAGTACGTAAAAAAGTTATAGTGTGTCGGAAAATGTCATGAAAAGAAGTCACAGTAGAGTACGCTATAAAATGTCATTGTTTCGTTTGTCCAAAAACATCAAGAAAAAAGTCGGTATAGTATTTAAAAAAAAGTATAGTATGTCGAAAAATGCATTAAAAAAAGTCACAGCATGGTACAGAAAAAAAGTGTTAGTATAGTATGTCCTCGACCGGGAGGGAATTTGTTGCACTGGAAAACAGCTTGAACTCTCCTGGTATGTAGTATGTCGAAAAAAGTCATAGTATAGCATGTCCAAAGAAGTCAGTATAGTATGTAAAAAAGTTATAGTATGTCGAAAAATGTCATGAATAGAAGTCACAGTAGAGTACGCTATAAAATGTCATTGTTTCGTATGTCCAAAAACGTCATGAAAAAAGTCGGTATAGTTTAAAAAAAAAGTATAGTATGTCGAAAAATGTCATTAAAAAAAGTCACAGTATAGTACGCTATAAAATGTCATTGTTTCGTGTGTCCAAAAAAGTCATGACACACGTCATAGTATAGAATGTCCAAAAGAATCCCGGAAAAAAATTACAGTATAGTACGTGGAAAAATTTCAGTTTTCATGATCTTAACACTTCCTCGTTAGTATAGTGGACAGTATCTCCGCCTGTCACGCGGAAGACCGGGGTTCGATTCCCCGACGGGGAGTGAATTTGTTGCACTGGAAAACAGCATGAACTCTCCTGGTATGTAGTATGTCGAAAAAAGTCATAGTATAGCATGTCCAAAGAAGTCAGTATAGTATGTAAAAAAGTCATAGTATAGTATGTCCTCGACCGGGAGGGAATTTGTTGCACTGGAAAACAGCATGAACTCTCCTGGTATGTAAAAAAGTTATAGTATGTCAGAAAATGTCATGAAAAGAAGTCACAGTAGAGTACGCTATAAAATGTCATTGTTTCGTTTGTCCAAAAACATCAAGAAAAAAGTCGGTATAGTATTTAAAAAAAGGTATAGTATGTCGAAAAATGCATTAAAAAAAGTCACAGCATGGTACAGAAAAAAAGTCATAGTATAGTATGTCCTCGACCGGGAGGAAATTTGTTGCACTGGAAAACAGCTTGAACTCTCCTGGTATGTAGTATGTCGAAAAAAGTCATAGTATAGCATGTCCAAAGAAGTCAGTATAGTATGTAAAAAAGTTATAGTATGTCGAAAAATGTCATGAATAGAAGTCACAGTAGAGTACGCTATAAAATGTCATTGTTTCGTATGTCCAAAAACGTCATGAAAAAAGTCGGTATAGTTTAAAAAAAAAGTATAGTATGTCGAAAAATGTCATTAAAAAAAGTCACAGTATAGTACGCTATAAAATGTCATTGTTTCGTGTGTCCAAAAAAGTCATGACACACGTCATAGTATAGAATGTCCAAAAGAATCCCGGAAAAAAATTACAGTATAGTAAATGGAAAAATTTCAGTTTTCATGCTCTTAACACTTCCTCGTTAGTATAGTGGACAGTATCTCCGCCTGTCACGCGGAAGACCGGGGTTCGATTCCCCGACGGGGAGTGAATTTGTTGCACTGGAAAACAGTATGAACTCTCCTGGTATGTATTATGTCAAAAAAAGTCACAGTATAGCATGTCCAAAAAAGGCATGAAAAAAGTCAGTATAGTACGTAAAAAAGTTATAGTATGTCGGAAAATGTCATGAAAAGAAGTCACAGTAGAGTACGCTATAAAATGTCATTGTTTCGTATGTCCAAAAACGTCATGAAAAAAGTCGGTATAGTTTAAAAAAAAAGTATAGTATGTCGAAAAATGTCATTAAAAAAAGTCACAGTATAGTACGCTATAAAATGTCATTGTTTCGTGTGTCCAAAAAAGTCATGACACACGTCATAGTATAGAATGTCCAAAAGAATCCTGGAAAAAAGTTACAGTATAGTACGTGGAATAATTTCAGTTTTCATGCTCTTAACACTTCCTCGTTAGTATAGTGGACAGTATCTCCGCCTGTCACGCGGAAGACCGGGGTTCGATTCCCCGACGGGGAGTGAATTTGTTGCACTGGAAAACAGTATGAACTCTCGTGGTATGTATTATGTCAAAAAAAGTCACAGTATAGCATGTCCAAAAAAGGCATGAAAAAAGTCAGTATAGTACGTAAAAAAGTTATAGTATGTCGGAAAATGTCATGAAAAGAAGTCACAGTAGAGTACGCTATAAAATGTCATTCTTTCGTTTGTCCAAAAACATCAAGAAAAAAGTCGGTATAGTATTTAAAAAAAGGTATAGTATGTCGAAAAATGCATTAAAAAAAGTCACAGCATGGTACATTAAAAAAGTCATAGTATAGTATGTCCTCGACTGGGAGGGAATTTGTTGCACTGGAAAACAGCTTTAACTCTCCTGGTATGTAGTATGTCGAAAAAAGTCATAGTATAGCATGTCCAAAGAAGTCAGTATAGTATGTTAAAAAAGTTATTGTATGTCGAAAAATGTCATGAATAGAAGTCACAGTAGAGTACGCTATAAAATGTCATTGTTTCGTATGTCCAAAAACGTCATGAAAAAAGTCGGTATAGTTTAAAAAAAAAATTTTGTATGTCGAAAAATGTCATTAAAAAAAGTCACAGTATAGTACGCTATAAAATGTCATTGTTTCGTGTGTCCAAAAAAGTCATGACACACGTCATAGTATAGAATGTCCAAAAGAATCCCGGAAAAAAGTTACAGTATAGTACGTGGAATAATTTCAGTTTTCATGCTCTTAACACTTCCTTGTTAGTATAGTGGACAGTATCTCCGCCTGTCACGCGGAAGACCGGGGTTCGATTCCCCGACGGGGAGTGATTTTGTTGCACTGGAAAACAGCATGAACTCTCCTGGTATGTATTATGTCAAAAAAAGTCACAGTATAGCATGTCCAAAAAAGGCATGAAAAAAGTCAGTATAGTACATAAAAAAGTTATAGTATGTCGGAAAATGTCATGAAAAGAAGTCACAGTAGAGTACGCTATAAAATGTCATTGTTTCGTATGTCCAAAAACGTCAAGAAAAAAGTCGGTATAGTTTAAAAAAAAAGTATAGTATGTCGAAAAATGTCATTAAAAAAAGTCACAGTATAGTACGCTATAAAATGTCATTGTTTCGTGTGTCCAAAAAAGTCATGACACGCGTCATAGTATAGAATGTCCAAAAGAATCCCGGAAAAAAGTTACAGTATAGTACGTGGAAAAATTTCAGTTTTCATGCTCTTAACACTTCCTCGTTAGTATAGTGGACAGTATCTCCGCCTGTCACGCGGAAGACCGGGGTTCGATTCCCCGACGGGGAGTGAATTTGTTGCACTGGAAAACAGCATGAACTCTCCTGGTATGTAGTATGTCGAAAAAAGTCATAGTATAGCATGTCCAAAGAAGTCAGTATAGTATGTAAAAAAGTCATAGTATAGTATGTCCTCGACCGGGAGGGAATTTGTTGCACTGGAAAACAGCATGAACTCTCCTGGTATGTAAAAAAGTTATAGTATGTCAGAAAATGTCATGAAAAGAAGTCACAGTAGAGTACGCTATAAAATGTCATTGTTTCGTTTGTCCAAAAACATCAAGAAAAAAGTCGGTATAGTATTTAAAAAAAGGTATAGTATGTCGAAAAATGCATTAAAAAAAAGTCACAGCATGGTACATTAAAAAAGTCATAGTATAGTATGTCCTCGACTGGGAGGGAATTTGTTGCACTGGAAAACAGCTTTAACTCTCCTGGTATGTAGTATGTCGAAAAAAGTCATAGTATAGCATGTCCAAAGAAGTCAGTATAGTATGTTAAAAAAGTTATTGTATGTCGAAAAATGTCATGAATAGAAGTCACAGTAGAGTACGCTATAAAATGTCATTGTTTCGTATGTCCAAAAACGTCATGAAAAAAGTCGGTATAGTTTTAAAAAAAAGTATAGTATGTCGAAAAATGTCATTAAAAAAAGTCACAGTATAGTACGCTATAAAATGTCATTGTTTCGTGTGTCCAAAAAAGTCATGACACACGTCATAGTATAGAATGTCCAAAAGAATCCCGGAAAAAAGTTACAGTATAGTACGTGGAATAATTTCAGTTTTCATGCTCTTAACACTTCCTCGTTAGTATAGTGGACAGTATCTCCGCCTGTCACGCGGAAGACAGGGGTTCGGTTCCCCGACGGGGAGTGATTTTGTTGCACTGGAAAACAGCATGAACTCTCCTGGTATGTATTATGTCAAAAAAAGTCACAGTATAGCATGTCCAAAAAAGGCATGAAAAAAGTCAGTATAGTACATAAAAAAGTTATAGTATGTCGGAAAATGTCATGAAAAGAAGTCACAGTAGAGTACGCTATAAAATGTCATTGTTTCGTATGTCCAAAAACGTCAAGAAAAAAGTCGGTATAGTTTAAAAAAAAAGTATAGTATGTCGAAAAATGTCATTAAAAAAAGTCACAGTATAGTACGCTATAAAATGTCATTGTTTCGTACGACTCCCAGTAATTACGACAGTGTATTAGACCGACTAATCCGGCCCAGAAGCAGGATAGACTGAGATATCAACTTGTATTTTGACGGCGCCACAGTGTAGTCAAAAGTGCGTGGGTCCTGCTCCTGTTCCTTTTATTTTTTAAGACATGTGCACAGATGTGATACAGTCAGTGAAAGCTTAATTAATAAACACAAAGTCTCGGCATCCGAAGGAGGAGATGCCTTGAACGGGAAGCAGACCGTGGTGGATTTCAATCACACACTGTTGCAACTTTAGAAACTTTTATCCAGGAAAAAAAAGACTTACAAACACGGACCAAAACGGCTCCATACGCACAAAAATCCAAAAGAAACTAAAGTAAAAAATTAAAATTAAATTATAATCTCTGCATGACATTTTGTTCAGTGAAATCCACAGACAAGACGGCTGCAGAAGTAGGGCGTCAGTTTATTTTGAAAAGTGCTGGGGACAATAACCATATACTGGAGTTTGTTTTGAGGGGTGCTGGGTAGGCTGTTCCGTTAGTTTTGACTTTTGTTAACACTAGAGGTGACCCCGAATAGTCGTTGATTGGATTCGGAGGAGTCTCATTCACACCGATCACCCGGGGGGATCCCAGCCACTGCGTGGAACCCTTGGTGGACCTAGCGGACCTCGTCTCGTGTGGTGGGCATCTTTATGTGGGTCCGGGCACGACGCAGGAGAATCGGTGTCACAGCTGCCACACTCCGTGACACCGATGCCTTGCTGAGGCCGGTGCCGTCCCCCACCACCTCCAGGAAGCTCCCCACTGCGTAAAAACGCAGCGCAGCCAGGAGCTGCACCTCAGGGCTGAGGGCAAAGTTGCAGCGGGTTGCTCTCTGGATGTGTGGAGACAACAGAGTGATCAGCCGTTGGATCTCCGCACGGGCCAGCCGGTACTTTGCCTCACCAGCCCGGTCTGACAGCACGTCCAGTGGGGAGAAGTGCTGATGCACGTATGCATTTATGGAAACCGTCTGGCTTCGCGCACGGCGACGCTGTTGGTTCGCCGCGAGAATGTGCTGTATTGCAGCCATGGACTTTGGCTAGATGGCGGATAAAAACAATGATCGATATACATAAACACAACGGAGAAATGCGCCGCGGAAACAAGGAGACATCTAGTCACATCTTTACAACTTTACGCATTCGTTTTGTTGTCAGAAATAAATCGCTCACATGGGCAAGCAGGGCACCGTTGTTTAGCCCCGTTTCTCTAGTTTAAGAGGTAATAACCCGCATCTTTCTAGCGTAAACCCTTACGGAGTTGTGACGCTCTAAAGAAAACATGATTATTTGTAGCGTATACGCTACAATGGGTCTCAGAGGTTGTTATATAATTTCCTTAAAACCACAGCATCATAAATCACTGACAAATCAGATGTTAACATATAAAACTCAGTAACAGTCTCCCGCTCTCTCTCCCTCTGAGCAAAACTTCACTTCCCAGCCTGACACTCCTTTCTGTAATTTTACACGTTTGTTTTTACCAGTTTCCATTGTATCACGATTTATAAGCAAATGTTTATTGCAGCAAAAGGAAATGCACAATAGTAAAACACACTAATGCATACCGTAAAATACCAAATAATAGCCGGGGCGTTTATTTGTTTCAATCACTTAACAGACCAGGCGTTTATTTGGACCAGGCGTTTAATTCCTTCCTCTCAAAAATCCGGGATGAAAATGTCACAAACTTCTCCAGCTTCTCGGTGAATTCTCTGGCATCCTTCTGGTCAATAGTTGTTCGTCTTCTGCAAGTGAAGTTGTTGCGGCGGAGGAAACGATTTATCCAACCAGCACTCGCGGCAAACTCCTCATCTCTGCTGTCACTCACGGTGGCGTACATTTGTTTCATCATGATAACCCATCCCCGCATGTTTATCTCCAGCTCCTCGCTAGCCTTCTTCACCTCCACCAGGCAGCCTGGCCCTGTTGTGCGACGCATCGTCATGGAGGCCGATCAGCACCATGGACAGCTCCGCTAACAACCCGGACCTCAGCGCATCATTTGCGCACAACGTGCACCAGTGTTACTGTAATAACACAGGGGTGGGCAATATTTTATTTAAAATTAGTCAAACCATCAGCCATAGGTACTGAAGAAACATAAATATGGACTCGAGGCATTTTGTTTTACTGATCATTAAGTACCCAAATGACTGCATCAATAAATGAGGAAATGATATTCACAGAACCTATTTTAAACAAAAACATGATCATACTAGTAATGGATATTACAATTAACCACAAGAACAAACAATTCTCAATGTTGTAATGCGCTAAAAAAAAAAAAAAAAAAACGTTTCATTGAATTACAGGTTTAAGTTTTCCACACACATCTGCATATATGAGTTTATAGTACTACACATAAAAAAACAAAGTAAAGAAAAAGCCAAAGTCCATGGCTGCAATACAGCACATTCTCGCGGCGAACCAACAGCGTCGCCGTGCGCGAAGCCAGACGGTTTCCATAAATGCATACGTGCATCAGCACTTCTCCCCACTGGACGTGCTGTCAGACCGGGCTGGTGAGGCAAAGTACCGGCTGGCCCGTGCGGAGATCCAACGGCTGATCACTCTGTTGTCTCCACACATCCAGAGAGCAACCCGCTGCAACTTTGCCCTCAGCCCTGAGGTGCAGCTCCTGGCTGCGCTGCGTTTTTACGCAGTGGGGAGCTTCACATTTAAACCATGACTGTGAATCTCCTTCGCCTCGAGCCTTTCCAAACTGACCCAGAGCCGGTTCGGTCCAAAGTCGGAATTCTGGATGGTCGGATTAAACCCTGGTCGGAATACAGAGATTATTTTGGTCGGAGCAATGGGCAGTCGGACCAATGGGCCTAGAAAAGTCGGATTAATGGGTAGTCGGAGAGATGGGCGGTCGGACTTTTGGGCCGTCGGACTGACGTATGCTCCCCTGTCGGAAAATGTCATGAAAAGAAGTCACAGTAGAGTACGCTATAAAATGTCATTGTTTCGTTTGTCCAAAAACATCAAGAAAAAAGTCGGTATAGTATTTAAAAAAAGGTATAGTATGTCGAAAAATGCATTAAAAAAAGTCACAGCATGGTACAGAAAAAAAGTCATAGTATAGTATGTCCTCGACCGGGAGGAAATTTGTTGCACTGGAAAACAGCTTGAACTCTCCTGGTATGTAGTATGTCGAAAAAAGTCATAGTATAGCATGTCCAAAGAAGTCAGTATAGTATGTAAAAAAGTTATAGTATGTCGAAAAATGTCATGAATAGAAGTCATAGTAGAGTACGCTATAAAATGTCATTGTTTCGTGTGTCCAAAAAAGTCATGACACACGTCATAGTATAGAATGTCCAAAAGAATCCCGGAAAAAAGTTACAGTATAGTACGTGAAAAAATTTCAGTTTTCATGCTCTTAACACTTCCTCGTTAGTATAGTGGACAGTATCTCCGCCTGTCACGTGGAAGACCGGGGTTCGATTCCCCGACGGGGAGTGAATTTGTTGCACTGGAAAACAGTATGAACTCTCCTGGTATGTATTATGTCAAAAAAAGTCACAGTATAGCATGTCCAAAAAAGGCATGAAAAAAGTCAGTATAGTACGTAAAAAAGTTATAGTATGTCGGAAAATGTCATGAAAAGAAGTCACATTAGAGTACGCTATAAAATGTCATTGTTTCGTTTGTCCAAAAACATAAAGAAAAAAGTCGGTATAGTATTTAAAAAAAGGTATAGTATGTCGAAAAATGCATTAAAAAAAGTCACAGCATGGTACAGAAAAAAAGTCATAGTATAGTATGTCCTCGACCGGGAGGAAATTTGTTGCACTGGAAAACAGCTTGAACTCTCCTGGTATGTAGTATGTCGAAAAAAGTCATAGTATAGCATGTCCAAAGAAGTCAGTATAGTATGTAAAAAAGTTATAGTATGTCGAAAAATGTCATGAATAGAAGTCATAGTAGAGTACGCTATAAAATGTCATTGTTTCGTGTGTCCAAAAAAGTCATGACACACGTCATAGTATAGAATGTCCAAAAGAATCCCGGAAAAAAGTTACAGTATAGTACGTGAAAAAATTTCAGTTTTCATGCTCTTAACACTTCCTCGTTAGTATAGTGGACAGTATCTCCGCCTGTCACGTGGAAGACCGGGGTTCGATTCCCCGACGGGGAGTGAATTTGTTGCACTGGAAAACAGTATGAACTCTCCTGGTATGTATTATGTCAAAAAAAGTCACAGTATAGCATGTCCAAAAAAGGCATGAAAAAAGTCAGTATAGTACGTAAAAAAGTTATAGTATGTCGGAAAATGTCATGAAAAGAAGTCACATTAGAGTACGCTATAAAATGTCATTGTTTCGTTTGTCCAAAAACATCAAGAAAAAAGTCGGTATAGTATTTAAAAAAAGGTATAGTATGTCGAAAAATGCATTAAAAAAAGTCACAGCATGGTACAGAAAAAAAGTCATAGTATAGTATGTCCTCGACCGGGAGGAAATTTGTTGCACTGGAAAACAGCTTGAACTCTCCTGGTATGTAGTATGTCGAAAAAAGTCATAGTATAGCATGTCCAAAGAAGTCAGTATAGTATGTAAAAAAGTTATAGTATGTCGAAAAATGTCATGAATAGAAGTCATAGTAGAGTACGCTATAAAATGTCATTGTTTCGTGTGTCCAAAAAAGTCATGACAAACGTCATAGTATAGAATGTCCAAAAGAATCCCGGAAAAAAGTTACAGCATAGTACGTGGAAAAATTTCAGTTTTCATGTGCTTAACGCTTCCTCGTTAGTATAGTGGACAATATCTCCGCCTGTCACGCGGAAGACAGGGGTACGATTCCCCGACAGGGAGTGAATTTGTTGCACTGCAAAACAGCATGAACTCTCCTGGTATGTAGTATGTCGAAAAAAGTCATAGTATAGCATGTCCAAAGAAGTCAGTATAGTATGTAAAAAAGTCATAGTATAGTATGTCCTCGACCGGGAGGGAATTTGTTGCACTGGAAAACAGCATGAACTCTCCTGGTATGTAAAAAAGTTATAGTATGTCAGAAAATGTCATGAAAAGAAGTCACAGTAGAGTACGCTATAAAATGTCATTGTTTCGTTTGTCCAAAAACATCAAGAAAAAAGTCGGTATAGTATTTAAAAAAAGGTATAGTATGTCGAAAAATGCTTTAAAAAAAGTCACAGCATGGTACATTGAAAAAGTCATAGTATAGTATGTCCTCGACTGGGAGGGAATTTGTTGCACTGGAAAACAGCTTTAACTCTCCTGGTATGTAGTATGTCGAAAAAAGTCATAGTATAGCATGTCCAAAGAAGTCAGTATAGTATGTAAAAAAGTTATAGTATGTCGAAAAATGTCATAAATAGAAGTCACAGTAGAGTACGCTATAAAATGTCATTGTTTCGTATGTCCAAAAACGTCATGAAAAAAGTCGGTATAGTTTAAAAAAAAAGTATAGTATGTCGAAAAATGTCATTAAAAAAAGTCACAGTATAGTACGCTATAAAATGTCATTGTTTCGTGTGTCCAAAAAAGTCATGACACACGTCATAGTATAGAATGTCCAAAAGAATCCCGGAAAAAAGTTACAGTATAGTACGTGGAAAAATTTCAGTTTTCATGCTCTTAACACTTCCTCATTAGTATAGTGGACAGTATCTCCGCCTGTCACGCGGAAGACCGGGGTTCGATTCCCCGACGGGGAGTGATTTTGTTGCACTGGAAAACAGCATGAACTCTCCTGGTATGTATTATGTCAAAAAAAGTCACAGTATAGCATGTCCAAAAAAGGCATGAAAAAAGTCAGTATAGTACGTAAAAAAGTTATAGTATGTCGGAAAATGTCATGAAAAGAAGTCACAGTAGAGTACGCTATAAAATGTCATTGTTTCGTATGTCCAAAAACGTCAAGAAAAAAGTCGGTATAGTATTTAAAAAAAGGTATAGTATGTCGAAAAATGCATTAAAAAAAGTCACAGCATGGTACAGAAAAACAGTCATAGTATAGTATGTCCTCGACCGGGAGGGAATTTGTTGCACTGGAAAAAAGCATGAACTCTCCTGGTATGTAAAAAAGTTATAGTATGTCGGAAAATGTCATGAAAAGAAGTCACAGTAGAGTACGCTATAAAATGTCATTGTTTCGTTTGTCCAAAAACATCAAGAAAAAAGTCGGTATAGTATTTACAAAAAGGTATAGTATGTCGAAAAATGCATTAAAAAAAGTCACAGCATGGTACAGAAAAAAAGTCATAGTATAGTATGTCCTCGACCGGGAGGGAATTTGTTGCACTGGAAAACAGCTTGAACTCTCCTGGTATGTAGTATGTCGAAAAAAGTCATAGTATAGCATGTCCAAAGAAGTCAGTATAGTATGTAAAAAAGTTATAGTATGTCGAAAAATGTCATGAATAGAAGTCACAGTAGAGTACGCTATAAAATGTCATTGTTTCGTATGTCCAAAAACGTCATGAAAAAAGTCGGTATAGTTTAAAAAAAAAGTATAGTATGTCGAAAAATGTCATTAAAAAAAGTCACAGTATAGTACGCTATAAAATGTCATTGTTTCGTGTGTCCAAAAAATGTCGAAAAATGCATTAAAAAAAGTCACAGCATGGTACAGAAAAAAAGTCATAGTATAGTATGTCCTCGACCGGGAGGGAATTTGTTGCACTGGAAAACAGCTTGAACTCTCCTGGTATGTAGTATGTCGAAAAAAGTCATAGTATAGCATGTCCAAAGAAGTCAGTATAGTATGTCAAAAAGTTATAGTATGTCGAAAAATGTAATTAAAAAAAGTCACAGTATAGTACGCTATAAAATGTCATTGTTTCGTGTGTCCAAAAAAGTCATGACACACGTCATAGTATAGAATGTCCAAAAGAATCCCGGAAAAAAGTTACAGTATAGTACGTGAAAAAATTTCAGTTTTCATGCTCTTAACACTTCCTCGTTAGTATAGTGGACAGTATCTCCGCCTGTCACGCGGAAGACCGGGGTTCGATTCCCCGACGGGGAGTGAATTTGTTGCACTGGAAAACAGTATGAACTCTCCTGGTATGTATTATGTCAAAAAAAGTCACAGTATAGCATGTCCAAAAAAGGCATGAAAAAAGTCAGTATAGTACGTAAAAAAGTTATAGTATGTCGGAAAATGTCATGAAAAGAAGTCACAGTAGAGTACGCTATAAAATGTCATTGTTTCGTTTGTCCAAAAACATCAAGAAAAAAGTCGGTATAGTATTTAAAAAAAGGTATAGTATGTCGAAAAATGCATTAAAAAAAGTCACAGCATGGTACAGAAAAAAAGTCATAGTATAGTATGTCCTCGACCGGGAGGAAATTTGTTGCACTGGAAAACAGCTTGAACTCTCCTGGTATGTAGTATGTCGAAAAAAGTCATAGTATAGCATGTCCAAAGAAGTCAGTATAGTATGTAAAAAAGTTATAGTATGTCGAAAAATGTCATGAATAGAAGTCATAGTAGAGTACGCTATAAAATGTCAATGTTTCGTGTGTCCAAAAAAGTCATGACAAACGTCATAGTATAGAATGTCCAAAAGAATCCCGGAAAAAAGTTACAGCATAGTACGTGGAAAAATTTCAGTTTTCATGTGCTTAACGCTTCCTCGTTAGTATAGTGGACAATATCTCCGCCTGTCACGCGGAAGACAGGGGTACGATTCCCCGACGGGGAGTGAATTTGTTGCACTGCAAAACAGCATGAACTCTCCTGGTATGTAGTATGTCGAAAAAAGTCATAGTATAGCATGTCCAAAGAAGTCAGTATAGTATGTAAAAAAGTCATAGTATAGTATGTCCTCGACCGGGAGGGAATTTGTTGCACTGGAAAACAGCATGAACTCTCCTGGTATGTAAAAAAGTTATAGTATGTCAGAAAATGTCATGAAAAGAAGTCACAGTAGAGTACGCTATAAAATGTCATTTTTTCGTTTGTCCAAAAACATCAAGAAAAAAGTCGGTATAGTATTTAAAAAAAGGTATAGTATGTCGAAAAATGCTTTAAAAAAAGTCACAGCATGGTACATTGAAAAAGTCATAGTATAGTATGTCCTCGACTGGGAGGGAATTTGTTGCACTGGAAAACAGCTTTAACTCTCCTGGTATGTAGTATGTCGAAAAAAGTCATAGTATAGCATGTCCAAAGAAGTCAGTATAGTATGTAAAAAAGTTATAGTATGTCGAAAAATGTCATAAATAGAAGTCACAGTAGAGTACGCTATAAAATGTCATTGTTTCGTATGTCCAAAAACGTCATGAAAAAAGTCGGTATAGTTTAAAAAAAAAGTATAGTATGTCGAAAAATGTCATTAAAAAAAGTCACAGTATAGTACGCTATAAAATGTCATTGTTTCGTGTGTCCAAAAAAGTCATGACACACGTCATAGTATAGAATGTCCAAAAGAATCCCGGAAAAAAGTTACAGTATAGTACGTGGAAAAATTTCAGTTTTCATGCTCTTAACACTTCCTCATTAGTATAGTGGACAGTATCTCCGCCTGTCACGCGGAAGACCGGGGTTCGATTCCCCGACGGGGAGTGATTTTGTTGCACTGGAAAACAGCATGAACTCTCCTGGTATGTATTATGTCAAAAAAAGTCACAGTATAGCATGTCCAAAAAAGGCATGAAAAAAGTCAGTATAGTACGTAAAAAAGTTATAGTATGTCGGAAAATGTCATGAAAAGAAGTCACAGTAGAGTACGCTATAAAATGTCATTGTTTCGTATGTCCAAAAACGTCAAGAAAAAAGTCGGTATAGTATTTAAAAAAAGGTATAGTATGTCGAAAAATGCATTAAAAAAAGTCACAGCATGGTACAGAAAAACAGTCATAGTATAGTATGTCCTCGACCGGGAGGGAATTTGTTGCACTGGAAAAAAGCATGAACTCTCCTGGTATGTAAAAAAGTTATAGTATGTCGGAAAATGTCATGAAAAGAAGTCACAGTAGAGTACGCTATAAAATGTCATTGTTTCGTTTGTCCAAAAACATCAAGAAAAAAGTCGGTATAGTATTTACAAAAAGGTATAGTATGTCGAAAAATGCATTAAAAAAAGTCACAGCATGGTACAGAAAAAAAGTCATAGTATAGTATGTCCTCGACCGGGAGGGAATTTGTTGCACTGGAAAACAGCTTGAACTCTCCTGGTATGTAGTATGTCGAAAAAAGTCATAGTATAGCATGTCCAAAGAAGTCAGTATAGTATGTAAAAAAGTTATAGTATGTCGAAAAATGTCATGAATAGAAGTCACAGTAGAGTACGCTATAAAATGTCATTGTTTCGTATGTCCAAAAACGTCATGAAAAAAGTCGGTATAGTTTAAAAAAAAAGTATAGTATGTCGAAAAATGTCATTAAAAAAATTCACAGTATAGTACGCTATAAAATGTCATTGTTTCGTGTGTCCAAAAAAGTCATGACACACGTCATAGTATAGAATGTCCAAAAGAATCCCGGAAAAAAATTACAGTATAGTACGTGGAAAAATTTCAGTTTTCATGATCTTAACACTTCCTCGTTAGTATAGTGGACAGTATCTCCGCCTGTCACGCGGAAGACCGGGGTTCGATTCCCCGACGGGGAGTGATTTTGTTGCACTGGAAAACAGCATGAACTCTCCTGGTATGTATTATGTCAAAAAAAGTCACAGTATAGCATGTCCAAAAAAGGCATGAAAAAAGTCAGTATAGTACGTAAAAAAGTTATAGTATGTCGGAAAATGTCATGAAAAGAAGTCACAGTAGAGTACGCTATAAAATGTCATTGTTTCGTATGTCCAAAAACGTCAAGAAAAAAGTCGGTATAGTATTTAAAAAAAGGTATAGTATGTCGAAAAATGCATTAAAAAAAGTCACAGCATGGTACAGAAAAACAGTCATAGTATAGTATGTCCTCGACCGGGAGGGAATTTGTTGCACTGGAAAAAAGCATGAACTCTCCTGGTATGTAAAAAAGTTATAGTATGTCGGAAAATGTCATGAAAAGAAGTCACAGTAGAGTACGCTATAAAATGTCATTGTTTCGTTTGTCCAAAAACATCAAGAAAAAAGTCGGTATAGTATTTACAAAAAGGTATAGTATGTCGAAAAATGCATTAAAAAAAGTCACAGCATGGTACAGAAAAAAAGTCATAGTATAGTATGTCCTCGACCGGGAGGGAATTTGTTGCACTGGAAAACAGCTTGAACTCTCCTGGTATGTAGTATGTCGAAAAAAGTCATAGTATAGCATGTCCAAAGAAGTCAGTATAGTATGTAAAAAAGTTATAGTATGTCGAAAAATGTCATGAATAGAAGTCACAGTAGAGTACGCTATAAAATGTCATTGTTTCGTATGTCCAAAAACGTCATGAAAAAAGTCGGTATAGTTTAAAAAAAAAGTATAGTATGTCGAAAAATGTCATTAAAAAAAGTCACAGTATAGTACGCTATAAAATGTCATTGTTTCGTGTGTCCAAAAAAGTCATGACACACGTCATAGTATAGAATGTCCAAAAGAATCCCGGAAAAAAATTACAGTATAGTACGTGGAAAAATTTCAGTTTTCATGATCTTAACACTTCCTCGTTAGTATAGTGGACAGTATCTCCGCCTGTCACGCGGAAGACCGGGGTTCGATTCCCCGACGGGGAGTGAATTTGTTGCACTGGAAAACAGCATGAACTCTCCTGGTATGTATTATCTCAAAAAAAGTCACAGTATAGCATGTCCAAAAAAGGTATGATAAAAGTCAGTATAGTACGTAAAAAAGTTATAGTGTGTCGGAAAATGTCATGAAAAGAAGTCACAGTAGAGTACGCTATAAAATGTCATTGTTTCGTCTGTCCAAAAACATCAAGAAAAAAGTCGGTATAGTATTTAAAAAAAGGTATAGTATGTCGAAAAATGCATTAAAAAAAGTCACAGCATGGTACAGAAAAAAAGTCATAGTATAGTATGTCCTCGACCGGGAGGGAATTTGTTGCACTGGAAAACAGCTTGAACTCTCCTGGTATGTAGTATGTCGAAAAAAGTCATAGTATAGCATGTCCAAAGAAGTCAGTATAGTATGTAAAAAAGTTATAGTATGTCGAAAAATGTCATGAATAGAAGTCATAGTAGAGTACGCTATAAAATGTCATTGTTTCGTGTGTCCAAAAAAGTCATGACAAACGTCATAGTATAGAATGTCCAAAAGAATCCCGGAAAAAAGTTACAGCATAGTACGTGGAAAAATTTCAGTTTTCATGTGCTTAACGCTTCCTCGTTAGTATAGTGGACAATATCTCCGCCTGTCACGCGGAAGACAGGGGTACGATTCCCCGACGGGGAGTGAATTTGTTGCACTGCAAAACAGCATGAACTCTCCTGGTATGTAGTATGTCGAAAAAAGTCATAGTATAGCATGTCCAAAGAAGTCAGTATAGTATGTAAAAAAGTCATAGTATAGTATGTCCTCGACCGGGAGGGAATTTGTTGCACTGGAAAACAGCATGAACTCTCCTGGTATGTAAAAAAGTTATAGTATGTCAGAAAATGTCATGAAAAGAAGTCACAGTAGAGTACGCTATAAAATGTCATTGTTTCGTTTGTCCAAAAACATCAAGAAAAAAGTCGGTATAGTATTTAAAAAAAGGTATAGTATGTCGAAAAATGCATTAAAAAAAGTCACAGCATGGTACATTGAAAAAGTCATAGTATAGTATGTCCTCGACTGGGAGGGAATTTGTTGCACTGGAAAACAGCTTTAACTCTCCTGGTATGTAAAAAAGTTATAGTATGTCGGAAAATGTCATGAAAAGAAGTCACAGTAGAGTACGCTATAAAATGTCATTGTTTCGTTTGTCCAAAAACATCAAGAAAAAAGTCGGTATAGTATTTAAAAAAAGGTATAGTATGTCGAAAAATGCATTAAAAAAAGTCACAGCATGGTACATTGAAAAAGTCATAGTATAGTATGTCCTCGACCGGGAGGGAATTTGTTGCACTGGAAAACAGCTTGAACTCTCCTGGTATGTAGTATGTCGAAAAAAGTCATAGTATAGCATGTCCAAAGAAGTCAGTATAGTATGTAAAAAAGTTATAGTATGTCGAAAAATGTCATAAATAGAAGTCACAGTAGAGTACGCTATAAAATGTCCTTGTTTCGTATGTCCAAAAACGTCATGAAAAAAGTCGGTATAGTTTAAAAAAAAAGTATAGTATGTCGAAAAATGTCATTAAAAAAAGTCACAGTATAGTACGCTATAAAATGTCATTGTTTCGTGTGTCCAAAAAAGTCATGACACACGTCATAGTATAGAATGTCCAAAAGAATCCCGGAAAAAAATTACAGTATAGTACGTGGAAAAATTTCAGTTTTCATGATCTTAACAATTCCTCGTTAGTATAGTGGACAGTATCTCCGCCTGTCATGCGGAAGACCGGGGTTCGATTCCCCGACGGGGAGTGAATTTATTGCACTGGAAAACAGCATGAACTCTCCTGGTATGTATTATGTCAAAAAAAGTCACAGTATAGCATGTCCAAAAAAGGCATGAAAAAAGTCAGTATAGTACGTAAAAAAGTTATAGTGTGTCGGAAAATGTCATGAAAAGAAGTCACAGTAGAGTACGCTATAAAATGTCATTGTTTCGTCTGTCCAAAAACATCAAGAAAAAAGTCGGTATAGTATTTAAAAAAAGGTATAGTATGTCGAAAAATGCATTAAAAAAAGTCACAGCATGGTACAGAAAAAAAGTCATAGTATAGTATGTCCTCGACCGGGAGGGAATTTGTTGCACTGGAAAACAGCTTGAACTCTCCTGGTATGTAAAAAAGTTATAGTATGTCGGAAAATGTCATGAAAAGAATTCACAGTAGAGTACGCTATAAAATGTCATTGTTTCGTTTGTCCAAAAACATCAAGAAAAAAGTCGGTATAGTATTTACAAAAAGGTATAGTATGTCGAAAAATGCATTAAAAAAAGTCACAGCATGGTACAGAAAAAAAGTCATAGTATAGTATGTCCTCGACCGGGAGGGAATTTGTTGCACTGGAAAACAGCTTGAACTCTCCTGGTATGTAGTATGTCGAAAAAAGTCATAGTATAGCATGTCCAAAGAAGTCAGTATAGTATGTAAAAAAGTTATAGTATGTCGAAAAATGTCATGAATAGAAGTCATAGTAGAGTACGCTATAAAATGTCATTGTTTCGTGTGTCCAAAAAAGTCATGACAAACGTCATAGTATAGAATGTCCAAAAGAATCCCGGAAAAAAGTTACAGCATAGTACGTGGAAAAATTTCAGTTTTCATGTGCTTAACGCTTCCTCGTTAGTATAGTGGACAATATCTCCGCCTGTCACGCGGAAGACAGGGGTACGATTCCCCGACGGGGAGTGAATTTGTTGCACTGCAAAACAGCATGAACTCTCCTGGTATGTAGTATGTCGAAAAAAGTCATAGTATAGCATGTCCAAAGAAGTCAGTATAGTATGTAAAAAAGTCATAGTATAGTATGTCCTCGACCGGGAGGGAATTTGTTGCACTGGAAAACAGCATGAACTCTCCTGGTATGTAAAAAAGTTATAGTATGTCAGAAAATGTCATGAAAAGAAGTCACAGTAGAGTACGCTATAAAATGTCATTGTTTCGTTTGTCCAAAAACATCAAGAAAAAAGTCGGTATAGTATTTAAAAAAAGGTATAGTATGTCGAAAAATGCATTAAAAAAAGTCACAGCATGGTACATTGAAAAAGTCATAGTATAGTATGTCCTCGACTGGGAGGGAATTTGTTGCACTGGAAAACAGCTTTAACTCTCCTGGTATGTAGTATGTCGAAAAAAGTCATAGTATAGCATGTCCAAAGAAGTCAGTATAGTATGTAAAAAAGTTATAGTATGTCGAAAAATGTCATAAATAGAAGTCACAGTAGAGTACGCTATAAAATGTCCTTGTTTCGTATGTCCAAAAACGTCATGAAAAAAGTCGGTATAGTTTAAAAAAAAAGTATAGTATGTCGAAAAATGTCATTAAAAAAAGTCACAGTATAGTACGCTATAAAATGTCATTGTTTCGTGTGTCCAAAAAAGTCATGACACACGTCATAGTATAGAATGTCCAAAAGAATCCCGGAAAAAAATTACAGTATAGTACGTGGAAAAATTTCAGTTTTCATGATCTTAACAATTCCTCGTTAGTATAGTGGACAGTATCTCCGCCTGTCACGCGGAAGACCGGGGTTCGATTCCCCGACGGGGAGTGAATTTATTGCACTGGAAAACAGCATGAACTCTCCTGGTATGTATTATGTCAAAAAAAGTCACAGTATAGCATGTCCAAAAAAGGCATGAAAAAAGTCAGTATAGTACGTAAAAAAGTTATAGTGTGTCGGAAAATGTCATGAAAAGAAGTCACAGTAGAGTACGCTATAAAATGTCATTGTTTCGTCTGTCCAAAAACATCAAGAAAAAAGTCGGTATAGTATTTAAAAAAAGGTATAGTATGTCGAAAAATGCATTAAAAAAAGTCACAGCATGGTACAGAAAAAAAGTCATAGTATAGTATGTCCTCGACCGGGAGGGAATTTGTTGCACTGAAAAACAGCTTGAACTCTCCTGGTATGTAAAAAAGTTATAGTATGTCGGAAAATGTCATGAAAAGAATTCACAGTAGAGTACGCTATAAAATGTCATTGTTTCGTTTGTCCAAAAACATCAAGAAAAAAGTCGGTATAGTATTTACAAAAAGGTATAGTATGTCGAAAAATGCATTAAAAAAAGTCACAGCATGGTACAGAAAAAAAGTCATAGTATAGTATGTCCTCGACCGGGAGGGAATTTGTTGCACTGGAAAACAGCTTGAACTCTCCTGGTATGTAGTATGTCGAAAAAAGTCATAGTATAGCATGTCCAAAGAAGTCAGTATAGTATGTAAAAAAGTTATAGTATGTCGAAAAATGTCATGAATAGAAGTCATAGTAGAGTACGCTATAAAATGTCATTGTTTCGTGTGTCCAAAAAAGTCATGACAAACGTCATAGTATAGAATGTCCAAAAGAATCCCGGAAAAAAGTTACAGCATAGTACGTGGAAAAATTTCAGTTTTCATGTGCTTAACGCTTCCTCGTTAGTATAGTGGACAATATCTCCGCCTGTCACGCGGAAGACAGGGGTACGATTCCCCGACGGGGAGTGAATTTGTTGCACTGCAAAACAGCATGAACTCTCCTGGTATGTAGTATGTCGAAAAAAGTCATAGTATAGCATGTCCAAAGAAGTCAGTATAGTATGTAAAAAAGTCATAGTATAGTATGTCCTCGACCGGGAGGGAATTTGTTGCACTGGAAAACAGCATGAACTCTCCTGGTATGTAAAAAAGTTATAGTATGTCAGAAAATGTCATGAAAAGAAGTCACAGTAGAGTACGCTATAAAATGTCATTGTTTCGTTTGTCCAAAAACATCAAGAAAAAAGTCGGTATAGTATTTAAAAAAAGGTATAGTATGTCGAAAAATGCATTAAAAAAAGTCACAGCATGGTACATTGAAAAAGTCATAGTATAGTATGTCCTCGACTGGGAGGGAATTTGTTGCACTGGAAAACAGCTTTAACTCTCCTGGTATGTAGTATGTCGAAAAAAGTCATAGTATAGCATGTCCAAAGAAGTCAGTATAGTATGTAAAAAAGTTATAGTATGTCGAAAAATGTCATGAATAGAAGTCACAGTAGAGTACGCTATAAAATGTCATTGTTTCGTATGTCCAAAAACGTCATGAAAAAAGTCGGTATAGTTTAAAAAAAAAGTATAGTATGTCGAAAAATGTCATTAAAAAAAGTCACAGTATAGTACGCTATAAAATGTCATTGTTTCGTGTGTCCAAAAAAGTCATGACACACGTCATAGTATAGAATGTCCAAAAGAATCCCGGAAAAAAGTTACAGTATAGTACGTGGAAAAATTTCAGTTTTCATGCTCTTAACACTTCCTCATTAGTATAGTGGACAGTATCTCCGCCTGTCACGCGGAAGACCGGGGTTCGATTCCCCGACCGGGAGTGATTTTGTTGCACTGGAAAACAGCATGAACTCTCCTGGTATGTATTATGTCAAAAAAAGTCACAGTATAGCATGTCCAAAAAAGGCATGAAAAAAGTCAGTATAGTACGTAAAAAAGTTATAGTATGTCGGAAAATGTCATGAAAAGAAGTCACAGTAGAGTACGCTATAAAATGTCATTGTTTCGTATGTCCAAAAACGTCAAGAAAAAAGTCGGTATAGTATTTAAAAAAAGGTATAGTATGTCGAAAAATGCATTAAAAAAAGTCACAGCATGGTACAGAAAAACAGTCATAGTATAGTATGTCCTCGACCGGGAGGGAATTTGTTGCACTGGAAAAAAGCATGAACTCTCCTGGTATGTAAAAAAGTTATAGTATGTCGGAAAATGTCATGAAAAGAAGTCACAGTAGAGTACGCTATAAAATGTCATTGTTTCGTTTGTCCAAAAACATCAAGAAAAAAGTCGGTATAGTATTTACAAAAAGGTATAGTATGTCGAAAAATGCATTAAAAAAAGTCACAGCATGGTACAGAAAAAAAGTCATAGTATAGTATGTCCTCGACCGGGAGGGAATTTGTTGCACTGGAAAACAGCTTGAACTCTCCTGGTATGTAGTATGTCGAAAAAAGTCATAGTATAGCATGTCCAAAGAAGTCAGTATAGTATGTAAAAAAGTTATAGTATGTCGAAAAATGTCATGAATAGAAGTCACAGTAGAGTACGCTATAAAATGTCATTGTTTCGTATGTCCAAAAACGTCATGAAAAAAGTCGGTATAGTTTAAAAAAAAAGTATAGTATGTCGAAAAATGTCATTAAAAAAAGTCACAGTATAGTACGCTATAAAATGTCATTGTTTCGTGTGTCCAAAAAAGTCATGACACACGTCATAGTATAGAATGTCCAAAAGAATCCCGGAAAAAAATTACAGTATAGTACGTGGAAAAATTTCAGTTTTCATGATCTTAACACTTCCTCGTTAGTATAGTGGACAGTATCTCCGCCTGTCACGCGGAAGACCGGGGTTCGATTCCCCGACGGGGAGTGAATTTGTTGCACTGGAAAACAGCATGAACTCTCCTGGTATGTATTATCTCAAAAAAAGTCACAGTATAGCATGTCCAAAAAAGGCATGAAAAAAGTCAGTATAGTACGTAAAAAAGTTATAGTGTGTCGGAAAATGTCATGAAAAGAAGTCACAGTAGAGTACGCTATAAAATGTCATTGTTTCGTCTGTCCAAAAACATCAAGAAAAAAGTCGGTATAGTATTTAAAAAAAGGTATAGTATGTCGAAAAATGCATTAAAAAAAGTCACAGCATGGTACAGAAAAAAAGTCATAGTATAGTATGTCCTCGACCGGGAGGGAATTTGTTGCACTGGAAAACAGCTTGAACTCTCCTGGTATGTAGTATGTCGAAAAAAGTCATAGTATAGCATGTCCAAAGAAGTCAGTATAGTATGTAAAAAAGTTATAGTATGTCGAAAAATGTCATGAATAGAAGTCATAGTAGAGTACGCTATAAAATGTCATTGTTTCGTGTGTCCAAAAAAGTCATGACAAACGTCATAGTATAGAATGTCCAAAAGAATCCCGGAAAAAAGTTACAGCATAGTACGTGGAAAAATTTCAGTTTTCATGTGCTTAACGCTTCCTCGTTAGTATACTGGACAATATCTCCGCCTGTCACGCGGAAGACAGGGGTACGATTCCCCGACGGGGAGTGAATTTGTTGCACTGCAAAACAGCATGAACTCTCCTGGTATGTAGTATGTCGAAAAAAGTCATAGTATAGCATGTCCAAAGAAGTCAGTATAGTATGTAAAAAAGTCATAGTATAGTATGTCCTCGACCGGGAGGGAATTTGTTGCACTGGAAAACAGCATGAACTCTCCTGGTATGTAAAAAAGTTATAGTATGTCAGAAAATGTCATGAAAAGAAGTCACAGTAGAGTACGCTATAAAATGTCATTGTTTCGTTTGTCCAAAAACATCAAGAAAAAAGTCGGTATAGTATTTAAAAAAAGGTATAGTATGTCGAAAAATGCATTAAAAAAAGTCACAGCATGGTACATTGAAAAAGTCATAGTATAGTATGTCCTCGACTGGGAGGGAATTTGTTGCACTGGAAAACAGCTTTAACTCTCCTGGTATGTAGTATGTCGAAAAAAGTCATAGTATAGCATGTCCAAAGAAGTCAGTATAGTATGTAAAAAAGTTATAGTATGTCGAAAAATGTCATGAATAGAAGTCACAGTAGAGTACGCTATAAAATGTCATTGTTTCGTATGTCCAAAAACGTCATGAAAAAAGTCGGTATAGTTTAAAAAAAAAGTATAGTATGTCGAAAAATGTCATTAAAAAAAGTCACAGTATAGTACGCTATAAAATGTCATTGTTTCGTGTGTCCAAAAAAGTCATGACACACGTCATAGTATAGAATGTCCAAAAGAATCCCGGAAAAAAGTTACAGTATAGTACGTGGAAAAATTTCAGTTTTCATGCTCTTAACACTTCCTCATTAGTATAGTGGACAGTATCTCCGCCTGTCACGCGGAAGACCGGGGTTCGATTCCCCGACCGGGAGTGATTTTGTTGCACTGGAAAACAGCATGAACTCTCCTGGTATGTATTATGTCAAAAAAAGTCACAGTATAGCATGTCCAAAAAAGGCATGAAAAAAGTCAGTATAGTACGTAAAAAAGTTATAGTATGTCGGAAAATGTCATGAAAAGAAGTCACAGTAGAGTACGCTATAAAATGTCATTGTTTCGTATGTCCAAAAACGTCAAGAAAAAAGTCGGTATAGTATTTACAAAAAGGTATAGTATGTCGAAAAATGCATTAAAAAAAGTCACAGCATGGTACAGAAAAAAAGTCATAGTATAGTATGTCCTCGACCGGGAGGGAATTTGTTGCACTGGAAAACAGCTTGAACTCTCCTGGTATGTAGTATGTCGAAAAAAGTCATAGTATAGCATGTCCAAAGAAGTCAGTATAGTATGTAAAAAAGTTATAGTATGTCGAAAAATGCATTAAAAAAAGTCACAGCATGGTACAGAAAAACAGTCATAGTATAGTATGTCCTCGACCGGGAGGGAATTTGTTGCACTGGAAAAAAGCATGAACTCTCCTGGTATGTAAAAAAGTTATAGTATGTCGGAAAATGTCATGAAAAGAAGTCACAGTAGAGTACGCTATAAAATGTCATTGTTTCGTTTGTCCAAAAACATCAAGAAAAAAGTCGGTATAGTATTTACAAAAAGGTATAGTATGTCGAAAAATGCATTAAAAAAAGTCACAGCATGGTACAGAAAAAAAGTCATAGTATAGTATGTCCTCGACCGGGAGGGAATTTGTTGCACTGGAAAACAGCTTGAACTCTCCTGGTATGTAGTATGTCGAAAAAAGTCATAGTATAGCATGTCCAAAGAAGTCAGTATAGTATGTAAAAAAGTTATAGTATGTCGAAAAATGTCATGAATAGAAGTCACAGTAGAGTACGCTATAAAATGTCATTGTTTCGTATGTCCAAAAACGTCATGAAAAAAGTCGGTATAGTTTAAAAAAAAAGTATAGTATGTCGAAAAATGTCATTAAAAAAAGTCACAGTATAGTACGCTATAAAATGTCATTGTTTCGTGTGTCCAAAAAAGTCATGACACACGTCATAGTATAGAATGTCCAAAAGAATCCCGGAAAAAAATTACAGTATAGTACGTGGAAAAATTTCAGTTTTCATGATCTTAACACTTCCTCGTTAGTATAGTGGACAGTATCTCCGCCTGTCACGCGGAAGACCGGGGTTCGATTCCCCGACGGGGAGTGAATTTGTTGCACTGGAAAACAGCATGAACTCTCCTGGTATGTATTATCTCAAAAAAAGTCACAGTATAGCATGTCCAAAAAAGGCATGAAAAAAGTCAGTATAGTACGTAAAAAAGTTATAGTGTGTCGGAAAATGTCATGAAAAGAAGTCACAGTAGAGTACGCTATAAAATGTCATTGTTTCGTCTGTCCAAAAACATCAAGAAAAAAGTCGGTATAGTATTTAAAAAAAGGTATAGTATGTCGAAAAATGCATTAAAAAAAGTCACAGCATGGTACAGAAAAAAAGTCATAGTATAGTATGTCCTCGACCGGGAGGGAATTTGTTGCACTGGAAAACAGCTTGAACTCTCCTGGTATGTAGTATGTCGAAAAAAGTCATAGTATAGCATGTCCAAAGAAGTCAGTATAGTATGTAAAAAAGTTATAGTATGTCGAAAAATGTCATGAATAGAAGTCATAGTAGAGTACGCTATAAAATGTCATTGTTTCGTGTGTCCAAAAAAGTCATGACAAACGTCATAGTATAGAATGTCCAAAAGAATCCCGGAAAAAAGTTACAGCATAGTACGTGGAAAAATTTCAGTTTTCATGTGCTTAACGCTTCCTCGTTAGTATACTGGACAATATCTCCGCCTGTCACGCGGAAGACAGGGGTACGATTCCCCGACGGGGAGTGAATTTGTTGCACTGCAAAACAGCATGAACTCTCCTGGTATGTAGTATGTCGAAAAAAGTCATAGTATAGCATGTCCAAAGAAGTCAGTATAGTATGTAAAAAAGTCATAGTATAGTATGTCCTCGACCGGGAGGGAATTTGTTGCACTGGAAAACAGCATGAACTCTCCTGGTATGTAAAAAAGTTATAGTATGTCAGAAAATGTCATGAAAAGAAGTCACAGTAGAGTACGCTATAAAATGTCATTGTTTCGTTTGTCCAAAAACATCAAGAAAAAAGTCGGTATAGTATTTAAAAAAAGGTATAGTATGTCGAAAAATGCATTAAAAAAAGTCACAGCATGGTACATTGAAAAAGTCATAGTATAGTATGTCCTCGACTGGGAGGGAATTTGTTGCACTGGAAAACAGCTTTAACTCTCCTGGTATGTAGTATGTCGAAAAAAGTCATAGTATAGCATGTCCAAAGAAGTCAGTATAGTATGTAAAAAAGTTATAGTATGTCGAAAAATGTCATGAATAGAAGTCACAGTAGAGTACGCTATAAAATGTCATTGTTTCGTATGTCCAAAAACGTCATGAAAAAAGTCGGTATAGTTTAAAAAAAAAGTATAGTATGTCGAAAAATGTCATTAAAAAAAGTCACAGTATAGTACGCTATAAAATGTCATTGTTTCGTGTGTCCAAAAAAGTCATGACACACGTCATAGTATAGAATGTCCAAAAGAATCCCGGAAAAAAGTTACAGTATAGTACGTGGAAAAATTTCAGTTTTCATGCTCTTAACACTTCCTCATTAGTATAGTGGACAGTATCTCCGCCTGTCACGCGGAAGACCGGGGTTCGATTCCCCGACCGGGAGTGATTTTGTTGCACTGGAAAACAGCATGAACTCTCCTGGTATGTATTATGTCAAAAAAAGTCACAGTATAGCATGTCCAAAAAAGGCATGAAAAAAGTCAGTATAGTACGTAAAAAAGTTATAGTATGTCGGAAAATGTCATGAAAAGAAGTCACAGTAGAGTACGCTATAAAATGTCATTGTTTCGTATGTCCAAAAACGTCAAGAAAAAAGTCGGTATAGTATTTACAAAAAGGTATAGTATGTCGAAAAATGCATTAAAAAAAGTCACAGCATGGTACAGAAAAAAAGTCATAGTATAGTATGTCCTCGACCGGGAGGGAATTTGTTGCACTGGAAAACAGCTTGAACTCTCCTGGTATGTAGTATGTCGAAAAAAGTCATAGTATAGCATGTCCAAAGAAGTCAGTATAGTATGTAAAAAAGTTATAGTATGTCGAAAAATGCATTAAAAAAAGTCACAGCATGGTACAGAAAAACAGTCATAGTATAGTATGTCCTCGACCGGGAGGGAATTTGTTGCACTGGAAAAAAGCATGAACTCTCCTGGTATGTAAAAAAGTTATAGTATGTCGGAAAATGTCATGAAAAGAAGTCACAGTAGAGTACGCTATAAAATGTCATTGTTTCGTTTGTCCAAAAACATCAAGAAAAAAGTCGGTATAGTATTTACAAAAAGGTATAGTATGTCGAAAAATGCATTAAAAAAAGTCACAGCATGGTACAGAAAAAAAGTCATAGTATAGTATGTCCTCGACCGGGAGGGAATTTGTTGCACTGGAAAACAGCTTGAACTCTCCTGGTATGTAGTATGTCGAAAAAAGTCATAGTATAGCATGTCCAAAGAAGTCAGTATAGTATGTAAAAAAGTTATAGTATGTCGAAAAATGTCATGAATAGAAGTCACAGTAGAGTACGCTATAAAATGTCATTGTTTCGTATGTCCAAAAACGTCATGAAAAAAGTCGGTATAGTTTAAAAAAAAAGTATAGTATGTCGAAAAATGTCATTAAAAAAAGTCACAGTATAGTACGCTATAAAATGTCATTGTTTCGTGTGTCCAAAAAAGTCATGACACACGTCATAGTATAGAATGTCCAAAAGAATCCCGGAAAAAAATTACAGTATAGTACGTGGAAAAATTTCAGTTTTCATGATCTTAACACTTCCTCGTTAGTATAGTGGACAGTATCTCCGCCTGTCACGCGGAAGACCGGGGTTCGATTCCCCGACGGGGAGTGAATTTGTTGCACTGGAAAACAGCATGAACTCTCCTGGTATGTATTATCTCAAAAAAAGTCACAGTATAGCATGTCCAAAAAAGGCATGAAAAAAGTCAGTATAGTACGTAAAAAAGTTATAGTGTGTCGGAAAATGTCATGAAAAGAAGTCACAGTAGAGTACGCTATAAAATGTCATTGTTTCGTCTGTCCAAAAACATCAAGAAAAAAGTCGGTATAGTATTTAAAAAAAGGTATAGTATGTCGAAAAATGCATTAAAAAAAGTCACAGCATGGTACAGAAAAAAAGTCATAGTATAGTATGTCCTCGACCGGGAGGGAATTTGTTGCACTGGAAAACAGCTTGAACTCTCCTGGTATGTAGTATGTCGAAAAAAGTCATAGTATAGCATGTCCAAAGAAGTCAGTATAGTATGTAAAAAAGTTATAGTATGTCGAAAAATGTCATGAATAGAAGTCATAGTAGAGTACGCTATAAAATGTCATTGTTTCGTGTGTCCAAAAAAGTCATGACAAACGTCATAGTATAGAATGTCCAAAAGAATCCCGGAAAAAAGTTACAGCATAGTACGTGGAAAAATTTCAGTTTTCATGTGCTTAACGCTTCCTCGTTAGTATACTGGACAATATCTCCGCCTGTCACGCGGAAGACAGGGGTACGATTCCCCGACGGGGAGTGAATTTGTTGCACTGCAAAACAGCATGAACTCTCCTGGTATGTAGTATGTCGAAAAAAGTCATAGTATAGCATGTCCAAAGAAGTCAGTATAGTATGTAAAAAAGTCATAGTATAGTATGTCCTCGACCGGGAGGGAATTTGTTGCACTGGAAAACAGCATGAACTCTCCTGGTATGTAAAAAAGTTATAGTATGTCAGAAAATGTCATGAAAAGAAGTCACAGTAGAGTACGCTATAAAATGTCATTGTTTCGTTTGTCCAAAAACATCAAGAAAAAAGTCGGTATAGTATTTAAAAAAAGGTATAGTATGTCGAAAAATGCATTAAAAAAAGTCACAGCATGGTACATTGAAAAAGTCATAGTATAGTATGTCCTCGACTGGGAGGGAATTTGTTGCACTGGAAAACAGCTTTAACTCTCCTGGTATGTAGTATGTCGAAAAAAGTCATAGTATAGCATGTCCAAAGAAGTCAGTATAGTATGTAAAAAAGTTATAGTATGTCGAAAAATGTCATGAATAGAAGTCACAGTAGAGTACGCTATAAAATGTCATTGTTTCGTATGTCCAAAAACGTCATGAAAAAAGTCGGTATAGTTTAAAAAAAAAGTATAGTATGTCGAAAAATGTCATTAAAAAAAGTCACAGTATAGTACGCTATAAAATGTCATTGTTTCGTGTGTCCAAAAAAGTCATGACACACGTCATAGTATAGAATGTCCAAAAGAATCCCGGAAAAAAATTACAGTATAGTACGTGGAAAAATTTCAGTTTTCATGATCTTAACACTTCCTCGTTAGTATAGTGGACAGTATCTCCGCCTGTCACGCGGAAGACCGGGGTTCGATTCCCCGACGGGGAGTGAATTTGTTGCACTGGAAAACAGCATGAACTCTCCTGGTATGTATTATCTCAAAAAAAGTCACAGTATAGCATGTCCAAAAAAGGCATGAAAAAACTCAGTATAGTACGTAAAAAAGTTATAGTGTGTCGGAAAATGTCATGAAAAGAAGTCACAGTAGAGTACGCTATAAAATGTCATTGTTTCGTCTGTCCAAAAACATCAAGAAAAAAGTCGGTATAGTATTTAAAAAAAGGTATAGTATGTCGAAAAATGCATTAAAAAAAGTCACAGCATGGTACAGAAAAAAAGTCATAGTATAGTATGTCCTCGACCGGGAGGGAATTTGTTGCACTGGAAAACAGCATGAACTCTCCTGGTATGTAAAAAAGTTATAGTATGTCAGAAAATGTCATGAAAAGAAGTCACAGTAGAGTACGCTATAAAATGTCATTGTTTCGTTTGTCCAAAAACATCAAGAAAAAAGTCGGTATAGTATTTAAAAAAAGGTATAGTATGTCGAAAAATGCATTAAAAAAAGTCACAGCATGGTACATTGAAAAAGTCATAGTATAGTATGTCCTCGACTGGGAGGGAATTTGTTGCACTGGAAAACAGCTTTAACTCTCCTGGTATGTAGTATGTCGAAAAAAGTCATAGTATAGCATGTCCAAAGAAGTCAGTATAGTATGTAAAAAAGTTATAGTATGTCGAAAAATGTCATAAATAGAAGTCACAGTAGAGTACGCTATAAAATGTCATTGTTTCGTATGTCCAAAAACGTCATGAAAAAAGTCGGTATAGTTTAAAAAAAAAGTATAGTATGTCGAAAAATGTCATTAAAAAAAGTCACAGTATAGTACGCTATAAAATGTCATTGTTTCGTGTGTCCAAAAAAGTCATGACACACGTCATAGTATAGAATGTCCAAAAGAATCCCGGAAAAAAGTTACAGTATAGTACGTGGAAAAATTTCAGTTTTCATGCTCTTAACACTTCCTCATTAGTATAGTGGACAGTATCTCCGCCTGTCACGCGGAAGACCGGGGTTCGATTCCCCGACGGGGAGTGAATTTGTTGCACTGGAAAACAGCATGAACTCTCCTGGTATGTATTATCTCAAAAAAAGTCACAGTATAGCATGTCCAAAAAAGGCATGAAAAAAGTCAGTATAGTACGTAAAAAAGTTATAGTGTGTCGGAAAATGTCATGAAAAGAAGTCACAGTAGAGTACGCTATAAAATGTCATTGTTTCGTCTGTCCAAAAACATCAAGAAAAAAGTCGGTATAGTATTTAAAAAAAGGTATAGTATGTCGAAAAATGCATTAAAAAAAGTCACAGCATGGTACAGAAAAAAAGTCATAGTATAGTATGTCCTCGACCGGGAGGGAATTTGTTGCACTGGAAAACAGCATGAACTCTCCTGGTATGTAAAAAAGTTATAGTATGTCAGAAAATGTCATGAAAAGAAGTCACAGTAGAGTACGCTATAAAATGTCATTGTTTCGTTTGTCCAAAAACATCAAGAAAAAAGTCGGTATAGTATTTAAAAAAAGGTATAGTATGTCGAAAAATGCATTAAAAAAAGTCACAGCATGGTACATTGAAAAAGTCATAGTATAGTATGTCCTCGACTGGGAGGGAATTTGTTGCACTGGAAAACAGCTTTAACTCTCCTGGTATGTAGTATGTCGAAAAAAGTCATAGTATAGCATGTCCAAAGAAGTCAGTATAGTATGTAAAAAAGTTATAGTATGTCGAAAAATGTCATAAATAGAAGTCACAGTAGAGTACGCTATAAAATGTCATTGTTTCGTATGTCCAAAAACGTCATGAAAAAAGTCGGTATAGTTTAAAAAAAAAGTATAGTATGTCGAAAAATGTCATTAAAAAAAGTCACAGTATAGTACGCTATAAAATGTCATTGTTTCGTGTGTCCAAAAAAGTCATGACACACGTCATAGTATAGAATGTCCAAAAGAATCCCGGAAAAAAGTTACAGTATAGTACGTGGAAAAATTTCAGTTTTCATGCTCTTAACACTTCCTCATTAGTATAGTGGACAGTATCTCCGCCTGTCACGCGGAAGACCGGGGTTCGATTCCCCGACGGGGAGTGATTTTGTTGCACTGGAAAACAGCATGAACTCTCCTGGTATGTATTATGTCAAAAAAAGTCACAGTATAGCATGTCCAAAAAAGGCATGAAAAAAGTCAGTATAGTACGTAAAAAAGTTATAGTATGTCGGAAAATGTCATGAAAAGAAGTCACAGTAGAGTACGCTATAAAATGTCATTGTTTCGTATGTCCAAAAACGTCAAGAAAAAAGTCGGTATAGTATTTAAAAAAAGGTATAGTATGTCGAAAAATGCATTAAAAAAAGTCACAGCATGGTACAGAAAAACAGTCATAGTATAGTATGTCCTCGACCGGGAGGGAATTTGTTGCACTGGAAAAAAGCATGAACTCTCCTGGTATGTAAAAAAGTTATAGTATGTCAGAAAATGTCATGAAAAGAAGTCACAGTAGAGTACGCTATAAAATGTCATTGTTTCGTTTGTCCAAAAACATCAAGAAAAAAGTCGGTATAGTATTTAAAAAAAGGTATAGTATGTCGAAAAAATGCATTAAAAAAAGTCACAGCATGGTACATTGAAAAAGTCATAGTATAGTATGTCCTCGACTGGGAGGGAATTTGTTGCACTGGAAAACAGCTTTAACTCTCCTGGTATGTAGTATGTCGAAAAAAGTCATAGTATAGCATGTCCAAAGAAGTCAGTATAGTATGTAAAAAAGTTATAGTATGTCGAAAAATGTCATAATAGAAGTCACAGTAGAGTACGCTATAAAATGTCATTGTTTCGTATGTCCAAAAACGTCATGAAAAAAGTCGGTATAGTTTAAAAAAAAAGTATAGTATGTCGAAAAATGTCATTAAAAAAAGTCACAGTATAGTACGCTATAAAATGTCATTGTTTCGTGTGTCCAAAAAAGTCATGACACACGTCATAGTATAGAATGTCCAAAAGAATCCCGGAAAAAAGTTACAGTATAGTACGTGGAAAAATTTCAGTTTTCATGCTCTTAACACTTCCTCATTAGTATAGTGGACAGTATCTCCGCCTGTCACGCGGAAGACCAGGGTTCGATTCCCCGACGGGGAGTGATTTTGTTGCACTGGAAAACAGCATGAACTCTCCTGGTATGTATTATGTCAAAAAAAGTCACAGTATAGCATGTCCAAAAAAGGCATGAAAAAAGTCAGTATAGTACGTAAAAAAGTTATAGTATGTCGGAAAATGTCATGAAAAGAAGTCACAGTAGAGTACGCTATAAAATGTCATTGTTTCGTATGTCCAAAAACGTCAAGAAAAAAGTCGGTATAGTATTTAAAAAAAGGTATAGTATGTCGAAAAATGCATTAAAAAAAGTCACAGCATGGTACAGAAAAACAGTCATAGTATAGTATGTCCTCGACCGGGAGGGAATTTGTTGCACTGGAAAAAAGCATGAACTCTCCTGGTATGTAAAAAAGTTATAGTATGTCAGAAAATGTCATGAAAAGAAGTCACAGTAGAGTACGCTATAAAATGTCATTGTTTCGTTTGTCCAAAAACATCAAGAAAAAAGTCGGTATAGTATTTAAAAAAAGGTATAGTATGTCGAAAAATGCATTAAAAAAAGTCACAGCATGGTACATTGAAAAAGTCATAGTATAGTATGTCCTCGACTGGGAGGGAATTTGTTGCACTGGAAAACAGCTTTAACTCTCCTGGTATGTAGTATGTCGAAAAAAGTCATAGTATAGCATGTCCAAAGAAGTCAGTATAGTATGTAAAAAAGTTATAGTATGTCGAAAAATGTCATAATAGAAGTCACAGTAGAGTACGCTATAAAATGTCATTGTTTCGTATGTCCAAAAACGTCATGAAAAAAGTCGGTATAGTTTAAAAAAAAAGTATAGTATGTCGAAAAATGTCATTAAAAAAAGTCACAGTATAGTACGCTATAAAATGTCATTGTTTCGTGTGTCCAAAAAAGTCATGACACACGTCATAGTATAGAATGTCCAAAAGAATCCCGGAAAAAAGTTACAGTATAGTACGTGGAAAAATTTCAGTTTTCATGCTCTTAACACTTCCTCATTAGTATAGTGGACAGTATCTCCGCCTGTCACGCGGAAGACCAGGGTTCGATTCCCCGACGGGGAGTGATTTTGTTGCACTGGAAAACAGCATGAACTCTCCTGGTATGTATTATGTCAAAAAAAGTCACAGTATAGCATGTCCAAAAAAGGCATGAAAAAAGTCAGTATAGTACGTAAAAAAGTTATAGTATGTCGGAAAATGTCATGAAAAGAAGTCACAGTAGAGTACGCTATAAAATGTCATTGTTTCGTATGTCCAAAAACGTCAAGAAAAAAGTCGGTATAGTATTTAAAAAAAGGTATAGTATGTCGAAAAATGCATTAAAAAAAGTCACAGCATGGTACAGAAAAACAGTCATAGTATAGTATGTCCTCGACCGGGAGGGAATTTGTTGCACTGGAAAAAAGCATGAACTCTCCTGGTATGTAAAAAAGTTATAGTATGTTGGAAAATGTCATGAAAAGAAGTCACAGTAGAGTACGCTATAAAATGTCATTGTTTCGTTTGTCCAAAAACATCAAGAAAAAAGTCGGTATAGTATTTACAAAAAGGTATAGTATGTCGAAAAATGCATTAAAAAAAGTCACAGCATGGTACAGAAAAAAAGTCATAGTATAGTATGTCCTCGACCGGGAGGGAATTTGTTGCACTGGAAAACAGCTTGAACTCTCCTGGTATGTAGTATGTCGAAAAAAGTCATAGTATAGCATGTCCAAAGAAGTCAGTATAGTATGTAAAAAAGTTATAGTATGTCGAAAAATGTCATGAATAGAAGTCACAGTAGAGTACGCTATAAAATGTCATTGTTTCGTATGTCCAAAAACGTCATGAAAAAAGTCGGTATAGTTTAAAAAAAAAGTATAGTATGTCGAAAAATGTCATTAAAAAAAGTCACAGTATAGTACGCTATAAAATGTCATTGTTTCGTGTGTTCAAAAAAGTCATGACACACGTCATAGTATAGAATGTCCAAAAGAATCCCGGAAAAAAGTTACAGTATAGTACGTGGAAAAATTTCAGTTTTCATGCTCTTAACACTTCCTCATTAGTATAGTGGACAGTATCTCCGCCTGTCACGCGGAAGACCGGGGTTCGATTCCCCGACGGGGAGTGATTTTGTTGCACTGGAAAACAGCATGAACTCTCCTGGTATGTATTATGTCAAAAAAAGTCACAGTATAGCATGTCCAAAAAAGGCATGAAAAAAGTCAGTATAGTACGTAAAAAAGTTATAGTATGTCGGAAAATGTCATGAAAAGTAGTCACAGTAGAGTACGCTATAAAATGTCATTGTTTCGTATGTCCAAAAACGTCAAGAAAAAAGTCGGTATAGTATTTAAAAAAAGGTATAGTATGTCGAAAAATGCATTAAAAAAAGTCACAGCATGGTACAGAAAAACAGTCATAGTATAGTATGTCCTCGACCGGGAGGGAATTTGTTGCACTGGAAAAAAGCATGAACTCTCCTGGTATGTAAAAAAGTTATAGTATGTCGGAAAATGTCATGAAAAGAAGTCACAGTAGAGTACGCTATAAAATGTCATTGTTTCGTTTGTCCAAAAACATCAAGAAAAAAGTCGGTATAGTATTTACAAAAAGGTATAGTATGTCGAAAAATGCATTAAAAAAAGTCACAGCATGGTACAGAAAAAAAGTCATAGTATAGTATGTCCTCGACCGGGAGGGAATTTGTTGCACTGGAAAACAGCTTGAACTCTCCTGGTATGTAGTATGTCGAAAAAAGTCATAGTATAGCATGTCCAAAGAAGTCAGTATAGTATGTAAAAAAGTTATAGTATGTCGAAAAATGTCATGAATAGAAGTCACAGTAGAGTACGCTATAAAATGTCATTGTTTCGTATGTCCAAAAACGTCATGAAAAAAGTCGGTATAGTTTAAAAAAAAAGTATAGTATGTCGAAAAATGTCATTAAAAAAAGTCACAGTATAGTACGCTATAAAATGTCATTGTTTCGTGTGTCCAAAAAAGTCATGACACACGTCATAGTATAGAATGTCCAAAAGAATCCCGGAAAAAAATTACAGTATAGTACGTGGAAAAATTTCAGTTTTCATGATCTTAACACTTCCTCGTTAGTATAGTGGACAGTATCTCCGCCTGTCACGCGGAAGACCGGGGTTCGATTCCCCGACGGGGAGTGAATTTGTTGCACTGGAAAACAGCATGAACTCTCCTGGTATGTATTATCTCAAAAAAAGTCACAGTATAGCATGTCCAAAAAAGGCATGAAAAAAGTCAGTATAGTACGTAAAAAAGTTATAGTGTGTCGGAAAATGTCATGAAAAGAAGTCACAGTAGAGTACGCTATAAAATGTCATTGTTTCGTTTGTCCAAAAACATCAAGAAAAAAGTCGGTACAGTATTTAAAAAAAGGTATAGTATGTCGAAAAATGCATTAAAAAAAGTCACAGCATGGTACAGAAAAACAGTCATAGTATAGTATGTCCTCGACTGGGAGGGAATTTGTTGCACTGGAAAACAGCTTGAACTCTCCTGGGGCCTCATTTATAAAACTGTGCGTAGGATCCTTACTAAAAGTGTACGTACGCCCAAAAGCCAAAGTTTGCGTGCGCCAAAAAAAAATCAGATTTATAAAACTGTGCGCACGCACGTCCTACGCCGATTTCCCTTCATAAATCACAATCCACTCTAAATGTGGCGCACCTGTGTGCGGGCCATACCACGCCCATATTTGCCTATAAATATTCAGAGAAACGCCCCTTATGACTATTGAATCATGCCGAAATCGGAGCGAAAGGCCAAGAAACGCAATTTCACCCAGTGTGAGGTGGAAGTACTTGTCGGGGAGGTGGAGAAGAGGAAGGCTTTATTGTTTGGTGGACTCAGTGTTCGGGTCACCAATGCCAAAAAGGCCCTAGAGTGGCAGCATGTGACGGATAACGTCAATGCTGTTGCCTCAGAAGGTCGGAGTGTGGCCGAGGTGAAGGAAAAGTGGTCAGACGTCAAAGTAGACGCAAAAAAGCGCCTGGCGTCACACAGGCAGAGCGTCTGTGCCACGGGCGGGGGGACGGGCCAACCGGAGCTCACCCCGCTGGAGGAAAAACTGGCGGGGATCATCGGGGACTCCCTCCTGAGTGGAGTGGTGACGGAGGTGGAGGGGGACACCGATGCCGGCCCACAAGAAGCAGAAGACCAAGGTATGTAATTTGTATTCCCATATTTGAAAAGAGTGTAAACCAAATGCATTAAAGTTGTGTTCACCCATTTATGTACAGAAACGATTGAGACTCCGTTCACAAAACAAGTGACTTTATTCAACATTTTTTTTGTAGTTGCTGCGGGTCCAAGCGAGGTCAGTGGTGCTGCAGCTGAGCCATGTGCGCCCCGTGTCTCCACTGCACCTCGTGCATCCCAGCCCTCCAGCAGCCGTGTCCTCTCAGATGCAGTCCTGCAGACGCAGAGAGACACAGTCACTGCAATCAACGAAGTTGCTGGAGAACTGCGGGAGATAAAACATGTCCTGTCCGAGCTCAACACCACCATCGAGGAGTTAATCAATTAATGATTATTTTGAATCTGTTTCCATACCTGTATTTTCATAAGCGACGCATCACATCCAAACGCTGGCGCACGGCAGCAGCGTTTGGCTCAAATGCCTGGGGATAGGGGTCCGGGTCGGGGCCAAGACGATTAGCGTCGGGGGGCAGGGCCACATCCCTCAGTTTTGCCACGTTATGCAGCACAGCACACGCTCTGACAATGTTGCAGACCTTCTCGGGCTTGTAGGCTAGCGTTCCCCCTGTCCTGTCGAGACACCGCCACCTGCCCTTCAGGAGCCCGATGGTGCGCTCTACAATACTGCGCGCCTGGCTGTGGCGCAGATTGTAGGTGCTCTCCTCTGCGCTCTGTGGGTTGGGAAAAGGGTCGAGCAGCCACCGCTTGAGGGGGTATCCACTGTCGCCTGCAAGGTCGGTGAACGGGTTAAACACTAGTACAGAATTGCAAGTCTCAGGATTTCCACATTAATTATCCGTACCTAGAAGCCACCCATCACGTACAGCGCCGGCCTCCAGTCTGCGCCCAACACTGCTGTGTCTCAGTATAAATGAATCATGGGTTGACCCAGGCCACCGAGCCACTACATTTGTGAGCAACATGTCTGCATCACATACAATTTGGACATTGAGGGAATGGAAATGCTTACGATTAATGAAAGCAAATTCATTCTCACTCGGTGCCCTTATAGCAACATGAGTGCAGTCAATGGCACCGATTACATTTGGGAAACCGGACATTGCTGCAAATTGCGCTTTTTTATTTGCCTGTTCACCCACCGTATAAGGAAACTTTATGTACTGATTCGACAAACCAATTATACCTCCTAACACGTCTGGCATGACACGGCTGAAGGTTGGCTGGGATATCCCTGACCTGTCAGCCAATTCCCTCTGGAATGTGTCGGTTGCCAGAAACCCGAGTGTTGTGAGCACTTGGAGCGGGACTGGCACGGCGTGGTTTCTGCGGGTGCTCCTCTCTAAGGCTGGGCCCAATGCCGCATACAGATCCAAGAGGACAGCTCGTGGGAGTCGGAAACGGCTCATCAGCCACTCATCACTGTTGGCCAGTGGATCTTTCTGGTCTCGGAAGTTCCGCTCCCTCCGTATCCTTCCGTTTGCCACATCCTCTAACAGTGCCAAAGCAGCCATTGTGCGTCATGACGCATTGTGAGTACCTGCCTTTATATGCCCATCTATTAGGTGGTATCTGCTACACGTGTGAGGATTACCCCGATTGACTAACAGTTCTTCAGACTAACAATATAAGATCATTATAGTCTTTATTTGTATGGCAACAAAACACAGTTACAAAGTGTTTTATGCGTTATGCATTGAAAACGGAGATGAAACGGAATGGGCTATATGATATAGGATGTTAATATATTACACTGCATTCATATCAGTGTGAACATACTTTGCCCTGCTGTTGTCTTACTATTGTCCTAAATCATATGTTTCCCGTGTGCACTCCAGGGAGTATGTTATTCATTGTAGAAATAGTGTTTTTTTTATGGCTACATTTCTTGCAAATGAACTGTTCATATATGAGAGGTAATATAACTATTTATTTTAAGATCAGTATCAGTTTCACACAGTTTCTACCGTTTCTTTCTTCTGCCATCAGTGGCGCAGTTTCTCATTACCCCAGTTATGTGCGTACGCATGGGTCAGAGTTGGCGTGGAGGACCGCACATTTTCCCGTCAAGTTCTCTTTTTATAAATCCCACGGTTTGCGTAGAGAGTGGCGTACGCCTTCTTTTGTGCGTACGCAACGTTTATAAATGAGGCCCGTGGTATGTAGTATGTCGAAAAAAGTCATAGTATAGCATGTCCAAAGAAGTCAGTATAGTATGTAAAAAAGTTATAGTATGTCGAAAAATGTCATGAAAAGAAGTCACAGTATAGTACGCTATAAAATGTCATTGTTTAGTGTGTCCAAAAAAGTCATGACAAACGTCATAGTATAGAATGTCCAAGAGAATCCCGGAAAAAAGTTACAGTATAGTACGTGGAAAAATTTCAGTTTTCATACACTCAACAATTCCTCGTTAGTATAGTGGACAGTATCTCCGCCTGTCACGCGGAAGACTGGGGTTCGATTCCCCGACGGGGAGTGAACATGTTGCACTGGAAAACAGCATCAACTCTCCTGGTATGTATTATGTCGAAAAAAGTCTCAGTATAGCATGTCCAAAAAAGTCAGTATAGTAAGCAAAAAAGTTAATGTATGTCGAAAAACGTCATGAAAAGAAGTCACAGTAGAGTACGCTATAAAATGTCATTGTTTCGTATGTCCAAAAACGTCATGAAAAAAGTCGGCATAGTATTTAAAAAAAGGTATAGTATGTCGAAAAATGTCATTAAAAAAAGTCACAGCATGGTACGGAAAAAAAGTCATAGTATAGTATGTCCTCGACCAGGAGGGAATTTGTTGCACTGGAAAACAGCTTGAACTCTCCTGGTATGTAGTATGTCGAAAAAAGTCATAGTATAGCATGTCCAAAGAAGTCAGTATAGTATGTAAAAAAGTTATAGTATGTCGAAAAATGTCATGAAAAGAAGTCACAGTATAGTACGCTATAAAATGTCATTGTTTAGTGTGTCCAAAAAAGTCATGACAAACGTCATAGTATAGAATGTCCAAGAGAATCCCGGAAAAAAGTTACAGTATAGTACGTGGAAAAATTTCAGTTTTCATACACTCAACAATTCCTCGTTAGTATAGTGGACAGTATCTCCGCGTGTCACGCGGAAGACCGGGGTTCGATTCCCCGACGGGGAGTGAACATGTTGCACTGGAAAACAGCATCAACTCTCCTGGTATGTATTATGTCGAAAAAAGTCTCAGTATAGCATGTCCAAAAAAGTCAGTATAGTAAGCAAAAAAGTTAATGTATGTCGAAAAACGTCATGAAAAGAAGTCACAGTAGAGTACGCTATAAAATGTCATTGTTTCGTATGTCCAAAAACGTCATGAAAAAAGTCGGCATAGTATTTAAAAAAAGGTATAGTATGTCGAAAAATGTCATTAAAAAAAGTCACAGCATGGTACGGAAAAAAAGTCATAGTATAGTATGTCCTCGACCAGGAGGGAATTTGTTGCACTGGAAAACAGCTTGAACTCTCCTGGTATGTAGTATGTCGAAAAAAGTCATAGTATAGCATGTCCAAAGAAGTCAGTATAGTATGTAAAAAAGTTATAGTATGTCGAAAAATGTCATGAAAAGAAGTCACAGTATAGTACGCTATAAAATGTCATTGTTTAGTGTGTCCAAAAAAGTCATGACAAACGTCATAGTATAGAATGTCCAAGAGAATCCCGGAAAAAAGTTACAGTATAGTACGTGGAAAAATTTCAGTTTTCATACACTCAACAATTCCTCGTTAGTATAGTGGACAGTATCTCCGCCTGTCACGCGGAAGACTGGGGTTCGATTCCCCGACGGGGAGTGAACATGTTGCACTGGAAAACAGCATCAACTCTCCTGGTATGTATTATGTCGAAAAAAGTCTCAGTATAGCATGTCCAAAAAAGTCAGTATAGTAAGCAAAAAAGTTAATGTATGTCGAAAAACGTCATGAAAAGAAGTCACAGTAGAGTACGCTATAAAATGTCATTGTTCCGTATGTCCAAAAACGTCATGAAAAAAGTCGGCATAGTATTTAAAAAAAGGTATAGTATGTCGAAAAATGTCATTAAAAAAAGTCACAGCATGGTACGGAAAAAAAGTCATAGTATAGTATGTCCTCGACCAGGAGGGAATTTGTTGCACTGGAAAACAGCTTGAACTCTCCTGGTATGTAGTATGTCGAAAAAAGTCATAGTATAGCATGTCCAAAGAAGTCAGTATAGTATGTAAAAAAGTTATAGTATGTCGAAAAATGTCATGAAAAGAAGTCACAGTATAGTACGCTATAAAATGTCATTGTTTAGTGTGTCCAAAAAAGTCATGACAAACGTCATAGTATAGAATGTCCAAGAGAATCCCGGAAAAAAGTTACAGTATAGTACGTGGAAAAATTTCAGTTTTCATACACTCAACAATTCCTCGTTAGTATAGTGGACAGTATCTCCGCGTGTCACGCGGAAGACCGGGGTTCGATTCCCCGACGGGGAGTGAACATGTTGCACTGGAAAACAGCATCAACTCTCCTGGTATGTATTATGTCGAAAAAAGTCTCAGTATAGCATGTCCAAAAAAGTCAGTATAGTAAGCAAAAAAGTTAATGTATGTCGAAAAACGTCATGAAAAGAAGTCACAGTAGAGTACGCTATAAAATGTCATTGTTTCGTATGTCCAAAAACGTCATGAAAAAAGTCGGCATAGTATTTAAAAAAAGGTATAGTATGTCGAAAAATGTCATTAAAAAAAGTCACAGCATGGTACGGAAAAAAAGTCATAGTATAGTATGTCCTCGACCAGGAGGGAATTTGTTGCACTGGAAAACAGCTTGAACTCTCCTGGTATGTAGTATGTCGAAAAAAGTCATAGTATAGCATGTCCAAAGAAGTCAGTATAGTATGTAAAAAAGTTATAGTATGTCGAAAAATGTCATGAAAAGAAGTCACAGTATAGTACGCTATAAAATGTCATTGTTTAGTGTGTCCAAAAAAGTCATGACAAACGTCATAGTATAGAATGTCCAAGAGAATCCCGGAAAAAAGTTACAGTATAGTACGTGGAAAAATTTCAGTTTTCATACACTCAACAATTCCTCGTTAGTATAGTGGACAGTATCTCCGCGTGTCACGCGGAAGACCGGGGTTCGATTCCCCGACGGGGAGTGAACATGTTGCACTGGAAAACAGCATCAACTCTCCTGGTATGTATTATGTCGAAAAAAGTCTCAGTATAGCATGTCCAAAAAAGTCAGTATAGTAAGCAAAAAAGTTAATGTATGTCGAAAAACGTCATGAAAAGAAGTCACAGTAGAGTACGCTATAAAATGTCATTGTTTCGTATGTCCAAAAACGTCATGAAAAAAGTCGGCATAGTATTTAAAAAAAGGTATAGTATGTCGAAAAATGTCATTAAAAAAAGTCACAGCATGGTACGGAAAAAAAGTCATAGTATAGTATGTCCTCGACCAGGAGGGAATTTGTTGCACTGGAAAACAGCTTGAACTCTCCTGGTATGTAGTATGTCGAAAAAAGTCATAGTATAGCATGTCCAAAGAAGTCAGTATAGTATGTAAAAAAGTTATAGTATGTCGAAAAATGTCATGAAAAGAAGTCACAGTATAGTACGCTATAAAATGTCATTGTTTAGTGTGTCCAAAAAAGTCATGACAAACGTCATAGTATAGAATGTCCAAGAGAATCCCGGAAAAAAGTTACAGTATAGTACGTGGAAAAATTTCAGTTTTCATACACTCAACAATTCCTCGTTAGTATAGTGGACAGTATCTCCGCCTGTCACGCGGAAGACTGGGGTTCGATTCCCCGACGGGGAGTGAACATGTTGCACTGGAAAACAGCATCAACTCTCCTGGTATGTATTATGTCGAAAAAAGTCTCAGTATAGCATGTCCAAAAAAGTCAGTATAGTAAGCAAAAAAGTTAATGTATGTCGAAAAACGTCATGAAAAGAAGTCACAGTAGAGTACGCTATAAAATGTCATTGTTCCGTATGTCCAAAAACGTCATGAAAAAAGTCGGCATAGTATTTAAAAAAAGGTATAGTATGTCGAAAAATGTCATTAAAAAAAGTCACAGCATGGTACGGAAAAAAAGTCATAGTATAGTATGTCCTCGACCAGGAGGGAATTTGTTGCACTGGAAAACAGCTTGAACTCTCCTGGTATGTAGTATGTCGAAAAAAGTCATAGTATAGCATGTCCAAAGAAGTCAGTATAGTATGTAAAAAAGTTATAGTATGTCGAAAAATGTCATGAAAAGAAGTCACAGTATAGTACGCTATAAAATGTCATTGTTTAGTGTGTCCAAAAAAGTCATGACAAACGTCATAGTATAGAATGTCCAAGAGAATCCCGGAAAAAAGTTACAGTATAGTACGTGGAAAAATTTCAGTTTTCATACACTCAACAATTCCTCGTTAGTATAGTGGACAGTATCTCCGCGTGTCACGCGGAAGACCGGGGTTCGATTCCCCGACGGGGAGTGAACATGTTGCACTGGAAAACAGCATCAACTCTCCTGGTATGTATTATGTCGAAAAAAGTCTCAGTATAGCATGTCCAAAAAAGTCAGTATAGTAAGCAAAAAAGTTAATGTATGTCGAAAAACGTCATGAAAAGAAGTCACAGTAGAGTACGCTATAAAATGTCATTGTTTCGTATGTCCAAAAACGTCATGAAAAAAGTCGGCATAGTATTTAAAAAAAGGTATAGTATGTCGAAAAATGTCATTAAAAAAAGTCACAGCATGGTACGGAAAAAAAGTCATAGTATAGTATGTCCTCGACCAGGAGGGAATTTGTTGCACTGGAAAACAGCTTGAACTCTCCTGGTATGTAGTATGTCGAAAAAAGTCATAGTATAGCATGTCCAAAGAAGTCAGTATAGTATGTAAAAAAGTTATAGTATGTCGAAAAATGTCATGAAAAGAAGTCACAGTATAGTACGCTATAAAATGTCATTGTTTCGTATGTCCAAAAAAGTCATGACAAACGTCATAGTATAGAATGTCCAAAAGAATCCCGGAAAAAAGTTACAGTATAGTACGTGGAAAAATTTCAGTTTTCATACACTCAACAATTCCTCGTTAGTATAGTGGACAGTATCTCCGCCTGTCACGCGGAAGACCGGGGTTCGATTCCCCGACGGGGAGTGAACATGTTGCACTGGAAAACAGCATCAACTCTCCTGGTATGTATTATGTTGAAAAAAGTCACAGTATAGCATGTCCAAAAAAGTCAGTATAGTAAGCAAAAAAGTTAAAGTATGTCGAAAAATGTCATGAAAAGAAGTCACAGTAGAGTACGCTATAAAATGTCATTGTTTCGTATGTCCAAAAACGTCATGAAAAAAGTCGGTATAGTATTTAAAAAAAGGTATAGTATGTCGAAAAATGTCATTAAAAAAAGTCACAGCATGGTACGGAAAAAAAGTCATAGTATAGTATGTCCTCGACCGGAAGGGAATTTGTTGCACTGGAAAACAGCTTGAACTCTCCTGGTATGTAGTATGTCGAAAAAAGTCATAGTATAGCATGTCCAAAGAAGTCAGTATAGTATGTAAAAAAGTTATAGTATGTCGAAAAATGTCATGAAAAGAAGTCACAGTATAGTACGCTATAAAATGTCATTGTTTTGTGTGTCCAAAAAAGTCATGACAAACGTCATAGTATAGAATGTCCAAAAGAATCCCGGAAAAAAGTTACAGTATAGTACGTGGAAAAATTTCAGTTTTCATAGACTTAACAATTCCTCGTTAGTATAGTGGACAGTATCTCAGCCTGTCACGAGGAAGACCGGGGTTCGATTCCCCGACGAGGAGTCAATATGTTGCACTGGAAAACAGCATTAACTCTACTGGGCCCTCATTTATAAAACTGTGCGTAGGATCCTTACTAAAAGTGTACGTACGCCAAAAAGCCAAAGTTTGCGTGCACCAAAAAAAAAATCAGATTTATAAAACTGTTTTCTAACGCCAAGGTCATGGGTTCGATCCCCATACTGGCCAGTCATAGTCCTTACGCAGCCCTATCTGCAGTATATGTCCAATACCTACAAAGTTACTTGTTTGATCATTTGGGACCCTGGTCTCCCGTGTTGGAAGCAAGACTATGATCATTTGGGACCCTGGTCTCCCGTGTTGGAAGCAAGACAACAACAATGTCTCTGATATTGAGCCCATGTGGTAATGCAACACACATACATCAGGGAAGAAGGGTAAGAGCATTCAACCACGGAGTGACTCGAACCCTCAAATCTTCTGATCCGAAGTGAGACGCCTTGTCCATTAGGCCACGCGGTCCCAGAGCAGCCACTTTTGTTAAAGTTTTCAAGTGCCATCATTTAGCTACTAAGTGGTAGAGAGCTAATCTTTGCCTAAATTACAGCATGTAGCTAACCACTTAGTTTCTGTGGAGGTTTAACTGACATGTCAGCATTTTGGTTCAGTGGTAGAATTCTCGCCTTCCACACGGGAGTTCTGGGTCCGATTCCCGGCCAATGCAGCAACCCTATAGTCTTGTTTGGAATAAGGCTCTGCAGGTGCCTGGTGGGTATATCAGGTAACCGTTCACTTCTGTTCTTCACAATGAAAATGATCCCTTTCTCTCATGCATAACCTGCAAGTGCATTTCATGCATCTTTGGCGGAGTGAGAGTCAGACACGTGAGCATTGGTGGTTCAGTGGTAGAATTCTAGCCTGCCACGCGGGAGACCCGGGTCCGATTCCCGGCCAATGCAGCAATTGTCTATTGTTGTTTGGAATCAGCGTCTGCACAACCTGGTTATATCTCTGTGAAGGTCAACCATTCACTTCTATGCTTCACAATGAAAAGTATCCATGCCTTTCAAGCATGACCGGTCAGGGGATTTTGTGCCTCGTTGGCGCAGTAGGCAGCGCGTCAGTCTCATAATCTGAAGGTCGTGAGTTCAACCCTCACACGGGGCAGGAGTTTGTTTTGTGTCACTGCCTGCATCTATGTGCATTCAGACACAACTTTTTGGCAGGGTGGTCTCATCCTGTGCGCCTGCTTTGCTCCTTGCTGGCCAATGCGGAAGGATTTTTCTGCCATTTCCATACATTTATGGTTTTGTTTGGAATCGTCTACAGTGAAATCCTAGTTTATACCAGCAAAGACGCTATCGGGTAGCATGGGTTGTTTTTATGCTGCTCTCACCGACGAGTTGCCCGCGGCAAGCAGACTGATGTATGGTCATTTGTGATTGCAGTACACACGTCTCTTGCGAGCATTGGTGGTTCAGTGGCGGAAGACTTGCTTCCCACACGGGAGACCAGCGTCCCAAATGATCATAGTCTTGCTTCTAACACGGGAGACCAGGGTCCCAAATGATCAAACGAGTAACTTTGTAGCTGTTGGACATATACTGCAGATAGGGCTGCGTAAGGACTATGACTGGCCAGTATGGGGATCTAACCCACGACGTTGGCGTTATTAGCACCACGCTCTAACCATCTGAGCTAACCGGCCTTGTTCTAAGGACATAACTAAACCCGTTTCCAGAATTAAACAGGGAGCGAGCATTATAAATTAGGCTATTCCTGGACGGTCCATCAGGTATGAACGCCTACCAGCTTGGTGTTGGTGTGGAAGAGATGAATGCCAGACACCTCGCTTCATATAAGTTGATGAGTTCTGGATGGTCATTGAAAAATGAACCTGCCCCAGTGTGCCGTTGGAAGCGGAAGGATGGCTTAAGCTGTGTACTGCAAACTAAAAATGGCAAAGCTGGTGTAAGGAATTCCCAACTTCTCCAGATTGATATTGTTTAACTTTTCCCACTCCTGCACTGATGCTTGACCATAACAACAATGTCTCTGATGTTGAGCCCAAGTGGTAATGCAACACACATTCATCAGGGAAGAAGCGTGAGAGCATTCAACCACGGAGGGACTCGAACCCTCAAATCTTCTGATCCGAAGTCAGACGCCTTGTCCATTAGGCCACGCGGTCCCAGAGCAGTCACTTTTGTTAAAGTTTTCAAGTGCCATCATTTAGCTACTAAGTGGTAGAGAGCTAATTGCCTAAATGACAGCATGTAGCTAACCACTTAGTTTCTGTGGAGGTTTAACTGACATGTCAGCATTTTGGTTCAGTGGTAGAATTCTCGCCTTCCACACGGGAGTTCTGGGTCCGATTCCCGGCCAATGCAGCAACCCTATAGTCTTGTTTGGAATAAGGCTCTGCAGGGCCTGGTGGGTATATCAGGTAACCGTTCACTTCTGTTCTTCACAATGAAAATGATCCCTTTCTCTCATGCATAACCTGCAAGTGCATTTCATGCATCTTTGGCGGAGTGAGAATCAGACACGTGAGCATTGGTGGTTCAGTGGTAGAATTCTCGCCTGCCACGCGGGAGACCTGGGTCCGATTCCCGGCCAATGCAGCGATTGGCTATTGTTGTTTGGAATCAGCGTCTGCACAACCTGGTTATATCTCTGTGAAGGTTAACCATTCACTTCTATGCTTCACAATGAAAAGTATCCATGCCTTTCAAGCATGACCAGTCAGGTCATTTTATGCCTCGTTGGCGCAGTAGGCAGCGCGTCAGTCTCATAATCTGAAGGTCGTGAGTTCAACCTTCACACGGGGCAGGTGTTTGTTTTGTGTCACTGCCTGCATCTATATGCATTCAGACACAACTGTTTGGCAGGGTGGTCTCATCCTGTGCGTCTGCTTTGCTCCTTGCTGGCCAATGCGGAAGGATTTTTCTGCCATTACCATACATTTATGGTTTTGTTTGGAATCGTCTACAGTGAAATCCTAGTTTATACCAGCAAAGATGCTATCGGGTAGCATGGGTTGTTTTTAAGCTGCTCTCACCCACGAGTTGCCCACGGCAAGCAGACTGACGCATGGTCATTTGTGATTGCAGTACACACGTCTCTTGCGAGCATTGGTGGTTCAGTGGCGGAAGACTTGCTTCCCACACGGGAGACCAGGGTCCCAAATGATCATAGTCTTGCTTCCAACACGGGAGACCAGGGTCCCAAATGATCAAGTCTTGCTTCCAACACGGGAGACCAGAGTCCCAAATGATCAAACGAGTAACTTTGTAGGTATTGGACACATACTGCATGTAGGGCTGGGTAAGGACTATGACTGGCCAGTATGGGGATCGAACCCATGACCTTGGCGTTATTAGCACCACGCTCTAACCATCTGAGCTAACCGGCCTTGTTCTAAGGACATCACTAAACCCGTTTCCAGAATTAAACAGGGAGCGAGCGTGATAAATTAGGCTATTCTTGGACGGTCCATCAGGTGTGAACGCCTACCAGCTTGGTGTTGGTGTGGGAGAGATGAATGCCAGACACCTCGCTTCATACAAGTTGATGAGTTCTGGATGGTCATTGAAGAATGAACCTGCCCCAGCTTGCCGTTGGAAGCGGAAGGATGGCTTAAGCTGTGTACTGCAAACTAAAAATGGCAAAGCAGGTGTAAGGAATGCCCACCTTCTCCAGATTGATATTGTCTATAACTTCTCCCACTCCTGCACTGATGCTTGACAATAACAACAATGTCTCTGATGTTGAGCCCAAGTGGTAATGCAACACACATACATCAGGGAAGAAGGGTTAGAGCATTCAACCACGGAGGGACTCGAACCCTCAAATCTTCTAATCCGAAGTCAGACGCCTTGTCCATTAGGCCACGTGTTCCCAGAGTAGCTGCTTTTGTTAAAGTTTTCAAGTGCCATCATTTAGCTACTAAGTGGTAGAGAGCTAATCTTTGCCTAAATGACAGCATGTAGTTAACCACTTAGTTTCTGTGGAGGTTTAACTAACATGTCAGCATTTTGGTTCAGGGGTAGAATTCTCGCCTTCCACACGGGAGTTCTGGGTCCGATTCACGGCCAATGCAGCAACCCTATAGTCTTGTTTGGAATAAGGCTCTGCAGGTGCCTGGTTGGTATATCAGGTAACCGTTCACTTCTGTTCTTCACAATGAAAATGATCCCTTTCTCTCATGCATAACCTGCAAGCGCATTTCATGCGTCTTTGGCGGAGTGAGAGTGAGACACGTGAGCATTGGTGGTTCAGTGGTAGAATTCTCAGCTCCGCGCCACAGCTCCGCACCACAGCTCTCACGGAGTTTAGCGGATTACGGATTCACATCTCTGAAGGCCCCACCGGCAGCCAGCCTCCACCCGGCCCAGGCTCTACCGGCAGCCAGACACCACCAGGCCCCACCGGCAGCCAGTCACCACCCGGCCCCGGCCCCACCGGCAGCCGGTCTCTACCTGGCCCAGGCTCAAACAGGTCCGCTTAAATACTTCACAAACTATGCCCAGTCAAGGAGATGATCTCACAACAGCAAATAAAAAACCTGACCTGACCTGAAGAATGACGTCAAAAGGCTCTCCGATGAACTGTGCAGTAAAGAGACAATGTTGTCCAGTTTCATGGATCTAGCCGCTGATCAGGCCCAGCAACTTGCCTCCCTGAGCGCAGCCATCCATGACACCGCTGTTTGGGACCTGTCCACCTGCCCTCGGCCGTCTTCCTGCTCAACTCCAAACCGCTTTTCCTCGTGGTCTGAAGTGGTGGTCCGAGGACGAAGGAAGAACTCAGACGGGGCTGCCTCGCCGCCTCGCCTGTCGAACCACTACGCGGCTCTGTCGGCCGACACTCCTGCTCCACCAGCTGCCGATCCTCCGGTTCCAGCTCTGACCCGGATCCATCTCCGAGATCGGCGCCTGCAGTCACCGCTGCTCACCAGGCACCGGTGGCTAGCAGTGGTGGGGGGACCCGCTGCTCCACTGTGGGACCAGCTCAGCGCTCTCCATCCCGGACAACCACCGCCTCCCGCTGCAGGATCCTTCAGGAGGCCGTGCTCAGATGCTCCGGAGGTCTTCCTCGCCTCGAACCAGGGAGCTCCTCTCCCAAACCCGGGGCTGACGGCGTGGCACGGCGTCTTCACCCGGCCGTCCGGCCCTGCGGTGCGGACTCTGGCCGCGCTCTCTCCGGCCGAGAAAACCAGCGGCTGTCATGTCCCACACCACTCTTCTCTCCAACTACAGTAATAGTTGGAGACTCCATAACACGGAAAACACGTTTCTTCAACGCCATCACTCACTGCCTACCGGGAGCTACAGTCCAAGTCCTCCTGAACAAACTTCCGGGGCTGCTACGCTCACTCCCGTCCTCTGTTCGGCGAATAATAGTCCACGTGGGGACATGCGAAACAGCCCGCCAGCAGTCAGAACTGACCAAAATAGATTTTAACGTTCCTGCGGAATGTCTGTTTTTTATCTCCGGTCCAATCCCCTCACTGGGAAAGGGGATAGGGCATTTTAGCAGAATCCTCAGCCTTAACACCTGGCTCCAGCTCACCTCCACAGCTTTCAACTTTGGTTTTATTGACAATTTTAATCTGTTCTGGGACCATCCTTCCCTCTTCCAACCGGACGGTATTCACCCCAACTTGCTGGGTAGCCGCTTGCTAACAGCCAACATACAGCACACCGTTCAGGTTCAATCACACACACGTGCATGACTGTTTACCCAACACGCCCCCTCCCCGGAACATCCGCCGACAGCTCCACCAACTCACAGCACTATTCCCCCCGCTGGCTCACCCTGCAGGCCACACCCGTCACTAACCCTCTCACCAGAAATTCACCCCATACAAACCATAATCACCCACAGAGCCTCTATCAGTATTCCCTCACTACGTCATCACAACAAACCACACATGAATCTGTCCAACCTCCGTCCTCTCCCTCAGTCCTCCCAACCAACTCAAAAACAACAACTGAAAATGTCTCTGCTCAACACACGTTCACTCAGCAATAAAACTCTCATTCTGAATGAATTCATCACTGACAATAAACTGGACTTCTTCTGCATCACTGAAACCTGGCAAAAACCCCTGGACTATTTTTCACTTAACCAGATCACACCCACAGGATTCACCTACACGGACAAACCCCGCCTTGAAGGGCGGGGAGGTGGTATTTCTGCCATCCACAGAAAGGACATCAAAATCACCGCCATCTCCAACCCAGCCGCCCCGTCCTTTGAACATCTTGCCCTCAAACTCCCTGGTCCTACTCCGCTTGTCACTGCCATTATTTACCGCCCTCCCAAACCAAATCCCACCTTTCTCTCAGACTTCAAGGATTTTCTCACCCAGCTCTGCGCCATCTCACCCTCTGTCCTCCTCCTTGGAGATTTTAATCTTCACATCAATGACACCAACTGCAAACCTGCCACTGAATTCCTGGAACTGTTACACTGCTTCAACTTCACACAGCATATCAACTTCCCCACCCACTCCCATGGTCACATCCTCGATCTGGTCTGCTCCACTGGACTCACACTAAACCATCTCTCCAGCATCAACCTCCACATCTCCGACCATCTCGCCATCATCATCGACCTCAACCAAGTCCCTCTCTATGACTGTTGTCGGGTGTTATAGGCCTCCATCTGCCACAAAGGAGGCATTATCGTCTTTGAAGCATCTTTTGTCCAAACTAAATTATAATGAACTTTTAATGGCGGGAGATCTGAATTGGGACTGGCTGAATGCAGTATCTCATGAATTTAAATCTTTCTGTGACTCTATTAATCTTAGCCAGCTGGTCGATCTACTTACAAGGCCAAATCTTCAAAATTCTGATAAGTCCACTTTGATTGATCTAATTCTAACAAATGTTCCTCATAAATGTTCATCCCTGGGAGTCTTCTGCAATGATTTGAGTGATCATTGTGTTGTTGCTACTTGCAGGGACACTAAAATTCCCAAATGTAAACCACGCATTATCCTCAAGAGGAATTTAAAAAAATTTAGTGAACAAGCATTCCATCATGATTTGTCTTTGGTTGATTGGGGGCATATAGGGCTGTTGCCAGATGTTGAGCTAACTTGGACATTCTTTAAGAAGCATTTTGTGAAAATTGTAAATAAACATGCTCCTATCAGGAAACTCAGGGTGAAAGGACGAGAAAACCCCTGGTTTTCCCCAGAGTTGTCAGATATATTCCATCAACGTAATGTGGCATGGGCCAAAGCCAGAAAAGGTGATTCTGCCTCTGACTGGTCTATTTTCAGGCAACTAAGGAACAAATGCACTTCTCTTATCAAAAAGGCTAAATCAGAATATTTCTTATCTGTCACAACTGAGAACCTTAATAATCCACAGAAATTTTGGAATGTGATTAAGTCTTTATCTGTAATTAAAAGTCCTCAGACTCTTCCAGTATTTGTCCTAAAAGATGCAGTCCCAGTCTATGATAGAACTGAGGTCCTTAATTGCTTTAACAAGCATTTTGTGTCATCTGGTTCTTCGTTTGAGTCTACAGGAGTCGCCTTTTACTGTGCAGCAAGTGCATAAAGCCCTCAAAACTTTAGATCACAGAAAACCCCCGGACCCGACTTGTTAGAGCCCTATTTTTTGAAAATTGCAGCTGATTTTGTAGCACAGCCTCTAACAATCCTTTTTAATCTCTCAATCGAAAACGAAGAAATTCCATCCATATGGAAGTCAGCTTTTATTACCCCCTTATTTAAAGGAGGTGACCCAGCAGCTTTAACTAATTACAGGCCAATATCAAATTTATGTGTCTTGTCAAAAACCCTTGAATCTATTGTGTGTGATCAACTAAAAGAGTTTCTAAACTCAAATGATCAGGATTCAGGAAAAAAAAAGCACAGCACCATCACTGCGGCTACAAAAGTGATCAATGATATAGTTGTTGCTCTTGATAAAAAGCAGTACTGTGCTTCACTTTTTATTGACCTGTCAAAAGCTTTTGACACTGTGGACCATGGTGTTTTAAAGCATAGGCTTCTTTGCTTGGGTTTGTCAGATCATTTACTTTCCTGGTTTACAAATTATCTTAGTGACAGGACTCAGTGTATTAAATATGATGGTCTGTGTTCTGAATTTGTGAATGTCCATAAGGGTGTGCCACAGGGTTCGATATTAGGACCCCTCCTGTTCATTGTGTACATTAATGATTTGGGAAAAAATGTGTTAGATGCTAACATGCATTTTTATGCCGATGACACAATTATTTACTGTCTTGGATCAACTCCTGCTAAAGCTGTTATATCTTTGCAGAAAGCATTTGATGTGGTCCAGCACACATGTGATGAGTAAGGGCCCGGTGGGACCCTTCTCTCTCGTGTGGGAAGCAAGACTTCCACCACTGAACCACCAATGCTCCAAGAGACGTGTGTACTGCAATCACAAATGACCATGCGTCAGTCTGCTTGCCGCGGTCAACTCGTGAGTGAGAGGAGCTTAAAAACAACCCATGCTACGCGATAGCATCTTTGCTGGTATAAACTAGGATTTCACTGTAGACGATTCCAAACAAAACCATAAATGTATGGTAATGGCAGAAAAATCCTTCCGCATTGGCCAGCAAGGAGCAACGCAGGCGCATAGGATGAGACCACCCTGCCAAACAGTTGTGTCTGAATGCACATAGTTGCAGGCAGTGACACAAAACAAACTCCTGCCCCATGTGAGGGTTGAACTCACGAACTTCAGATTATGAGACTGACGCGCTGCCTACTGGGCCAACGAGGCATAAAATCCCCTGACCGGTCATGCTTGAAAGGCATGGATACTTTTCATTGTGAAGCATAGAAGTGAATGGTTGACCTTCACAGAGATATAACCAGGTTGTGCAGACGCTGATTCCAAACAACAATAGACAATTGCTGCATTGGCCGGGAATCGGACCCGGGCCTCCCGCGTGGCGGGCGAGAATTAATAATAATAATAATACATTTTATTTGTATAGCGCTTTTAAAAGATTTGCAAAGACACTTAAAAAAAAAAATAATAATAATAATAATCAATACAATTAAAACTATTAAAAACAGGCAGGCTACAAGTGAGTGCATTAAAAACAAGCAGGCTATTCTTAAGAAATAAGTTGCGTTAAAAAGATGTACTGTGAAGTTAAAAATGGTTAAAAAGAAGTAATGTGCAGTTATAAGACGGTTTAAAAGCAGGCACATTTAAAAACAAGTTTGTGATGCAATACAGATGAAATGAAATAGTGGATAATTGGGGGTTGAAGGCAATTCTGAAGAGGTGGGTTTTGATGAGTGATTTGAAGGTGGTCTGGTCGGTGAAGGCTCGGATGTGTGCAGGTAGTGAGTTCCAGAGGGAGGGGGCAGCAATTGAAAAGGCTCTGTCGCCCCAGGTACGGTGCTTGGTCCTGGCAGGTGGGGAGAGGAGGTTTGTGTCGGAGGAGCGAAGGTTACGGGGGGGAGAGTGATGGTGGAGCAGGTCGGTGAGGTAGGAAGGGGCCTGGTTGTGGAGGGCTTTGTGGGTGAGGAGGAGTACTTTGAATTCGATGCGTTGGGGAACAGGGAGCCAGTGGAGATTATGCAGAATAGGGGTGATGTGGGCACGCGAGCGGGTGTGGGTGAGGAGGCGGGCAGCAGAGTTTTGGAACTATTGCAGTTTGTCGAGGATTTTGGCAGGTGAACCGTAGAGGATGCTATTGCAGTAGTCTATTCTGGATGTGATGAATGCATGAATCAAAGTTTCGGCAGCAGAGAAGGTGAGCGATGGGCGGAGACGGGCAATGTTCTTGAGGTGAAAAAAGGCAGTCCTGGTGGTGTGATTGATGTGTTGTTGAAATGTGAGGTTGCTGTCGAAAATGACTCCAAGGTTGCGCAGGTGTAGGGACAGGGACAGAGTGGAGTTGTCGACGGAGAGAGTGAAGTTGTGGATGTTTTTGATGAGGGATTTGGAGCCGATGATTATCATGTCTGTTTTGTCACAGTTGAGTTGAAGGAAGTTGTTTTGCATCCAGGTTTTTAATTCAGTGAGGCAGGTGGTCAGAGTGGAGCAGGTGGCTGTGGTGATGGATTTGGTGGAGATGTAGATCTGGACGTCGTCAGCATAGCAGTCGAAGTGGAGACCATGTTTCCAAATAATGTTGCCGAGGGGGAGGATGTAGAGGATGAAGAGAAGAGGACCAAGCATGGAACCTTGGGGAACGCCTTGGGACAGAGGAGCAATGGAGGAAGTGCAGTTATTAATGTTGATGAATTGTTGTCTGTTGGTGAGGTAGGAGCGGAGCCAGGAGAGTGCAGTGCCAGTGATGTTGTAGTAGTTTTCCAGACGGGTGAGGAGAATGGAGTGGTTGATGGTTTTGAAGGCTGCAGTGAGGTCAAGCATGATGAGGATGGTGAGGTGGCCGGAGTCAGAGGAGAGGAGGAGGTCGTTGGTGACTTTTAGGAGGGCTGTTTCGGTGCTGTGTTGTGGGCAGAATCCAGATTGAAATGGTTCATACAGGTGATTTGAGGAGAGGTGGGTTTTGAGTTGAGCAGCGACGACACGTTCCAGAATTTTTGACAGAAAGGGAAGATTGGAGATGGGCCGGAAGTTGGACATGATGTCGGGGCTGAGACCTGGTTTCTTGAGGATGGGGGTGACAGCAGCAAGTTTGAGGGGAGTGGGGACAGAGCCAGAGATGAGGGAGGAATTTATGATTTTGACAAGGAGTGGGGTGACGGATGGAAGACAGGTTTTGATGAGAGCTGATGGGATGGGATCTAGGGTGCAGGTGGAGGTTTTCATGCCGTTAGTGAGTTGAGGTAGGTCCATGGGTGACAGCAGGGTGAACTGTGACAGGCACTGAGAGTGTGAAGGGGTGGGATCCTGTGGTGGGGTTGAGGGAGCCGTGGAGGTGGTCAGGTTGCTGTAGATGTTGTTGATTTTATTTTGGAAAAATGACAGAAAGGAGTTGCATGTGTCCACTGTGAAAGCCGAAGAGATGTTATCGGGGGGGTTGAGAAGTTTGTTGATTGTGGAAAAAAGAGTCTTGGGGTTGTTGGAGCCAGAGTGTATGAAGTGTGAGTGGTAAGTGGACCGGGCTGTGTTGAGAGCAGTTTTGTATATGTGGAGAAGTCTGTGTAAGCGTGGAGGTGAACTGTTAGGCCGGTTTTATTGTAGAGTCTTTCCAGTTGTCGTTTGCGGGATTTCATTTGATGGAGTTCAGGGGTGTACCAGGGAGCTGAGTGGGTGAAGGTGACTGTTTTGGTTTTAGTGGGAGCCAGTAGATTGAGACAGGAGGAGAGAGTGTTGTTATAGTAGTCCACAAGGTCGTTGGGATCATCAGACAGGGTGGGAGGAGAGGTAGATATTGCACCGGTGAGAGAGGCTGAGAGGGTTGAGGGGTTGATGGACTTGATATTTCTGAATGAGATTTTGCGTTTATCTTTTGGGATAGGGATGAGGATGTTTTTTAACCTTTATTTTACCAGGAAAGTCCCATTGAGATTAAAAACCTCTTTTTCAAGGGAGTCCTGGCCAAGAGGCAGCACAAGTTACAAAGTTACAATATACAGACAAATAAAACAAATAAAATTATAAAAAAACAGTTACAAGTAAAGGAGGTCGTCTCAAGTGCTCTCAGCCTGGATTTAAAAGCATTCAAAGATATCAGTTCAGTTAATTTCCAATCTTTTTGCAGCATGTTCCAGGTAGAAGGAGCAGAATAGACGAAAGCCTTTTTTCCCAGTTCAGTGCGGGCAAATGGAACAGACAACAACAATTGATCGTTTGAACGCAAACCATAAGAATCAACACTTCTCCATGTGATTAAATTACAGATGTAGGATGGCAGTAGCCCAAGCATGGCCTTGTAGATAAAAGTGCACCAGTGACCCAGCCTCTTGGTGGCAAAGAAGGCCATCCCACTCGAGAATACAACTCACAGTGATGAGTGAGGGCTCTACAGTTAGTTTAAACCTCAGAGAAGCATGATAAACAGCATCAATCTTACTTAAATATTGAGCTGAGGCATTCATATATATCAGGTCTCCATAATCTAAAATGGATACAAAGGTTGCAGTGACAAGCCGCTTTTTCACCTCTATGAAACTACATACAAATCCCTTGGTGTCTTGCTTGATGACTCCCTCACCTTTCAAGCCCCATATTGACAATCTTGTGAAGAAACTCAAACTTAAATTGGGTTTTTTCTACTGAAATAAATGTTGTTTCTCTTTTGAGGTGAAAAAGCGGCTTGTCACTGCAACCTTTGTATCCATTTTAGATTATGGAGACCTGATATATATGAATGCCTCAGCTCAATATTTAAGTAAGATTGATGCTGTTTATCATGCTTCTCTGAGGTTTAAAACTAACTGTAGAGCCCTTACTCATCACTGTGAGTTGTATTCACTATGACGTCAAAAGGCTCTCCGATGAACTGTGCAGTAAAGAGACAATGTTGTCCAGTTTCATGGATCTAGCCGCTGATCAGGCCCAGCAACTTGCCTCCCTGAGCGCAGCCATCCATGACACCGCTGTTTGGGACCTGTCCACCTGCCCTCGGCCGTCTTCCTGCTCAACTCCAAACCGCTTTTCCTCGTGGTCTGAAGTGGTGGTCCGAGGACGAAGGAAGAACTCAGACGGGGCTGCCTCGCCTGTCGAACCACTACGCGGCTCTGTCGGCCGACACTCCTGCTCCACCAGCTGCCGATCCTCCGGTTCCAGCTCTGACCCGGATCCATCTCCGAGATCGGCGCCTGCAGTCACCGCTGCTCACCAGGCACCGGTGGCTAGCAGTGGTGGGGGGACCCGCTGCTCCACTGTGGGACCAGCTCAGCGCTCTCCATCCCGGACAACCACCGCCTCCCGCTGCAGGATCCTTCAGGAGGCCGTGCTCAGATGCTCCGGAGGTCTTCCTCGCCCCGAACCAGGGAGCTCCTCTCCCAAACCCGGGGCTGACGGCGTGGCACGGCGTCTTCACCCGGCCGTCCGGCCCTGCGGTGCGGACTCTGGCCGCGCTCTCTCCGGCCGAGAAAACCAGCGGCTGTCATGTCCCACACCACTCTTCTCTCCAACTACAGTAATAGTTGGAGACTCCATAACACGGGAAACACGTTTCTTCAACGCCATCACTCACTGCCTACCGGGAGCTACAGTCCAAGTCCTCCTGAACAAACTTCCGGGGCTGCTACGCTCACTCCCGTCCTCTGTTCGGCGAATAATAGTCTAGTGGGGACATGCGAAACAGCCCGCCAGCAGTCAGAACTGACCAAAATAGATTTTAACGTTCCTGCGGAATGTCTGTTTTTATCTCCGGTCCAATCCCCTCACTGGGAAAGGGGATAGGGCATTTTAGCAGAATCCTCAGCCTTCACACCTGGCTCCAGCTCACCTCCACAGCTTTCAACTTTGGTTTTATTGACAATTTTAATCTGTTCTGGGACCATCCTTCCCTCTTCCAACCGGACGGTATTCACCCTAACTTGCTGGGTAGCCGCTTGCTAACAGCCAACATACAGCACACCGTTCAGGTTCAATCACACACACGTGCATGACTGTTTACCCAACACGCCCCCTCCCCGGAACATCCGCCGACAGCTCCACCAACTCACAGCACTATTCCCCCCGCTGGCTCACCCTGCAGGCCACACCCGTCACTAACCCTCTCACCAGAAATTCACCCCATACAAACCATAATCACCCACAGAGCCTCTATCAGTATTCCCTCACTACGTCATCACAACAAACCACACATGAATCTGTCCAACCTCCGTCCTCTCCCTCAGTCCTCCCAACCAACTCAAAAACAACAACTGAAAATGTCTCTGCTCAACACACGTTCACTCAGCAATAAAACTCTCATTCTGAATGAATTCATCACTGACAATAAACTGGACTTCTTCTGCATCACTGAAACCTGGCAAAAACCCCTGGACTATTTTTCACTTAACCAGATCACACCCACAGGATTCACCTACACGGACAAACCCCGCCTTGAAGGGCGGGGAGGTGGTATTTCTGCCATCCACAGAAAGGACATCCAAATCACCGCCATCTCCAACCCAGCTGCCCCGTCCTTTGAACATCTTGCCCTCAAACTCCCTGGTCCTACTCCGCTTGTCACTGCCATTATTTACCGCCCTCCCAAACCAAATCCCACCTTTCTCTCAGACTTCAAGGATTTTCTCACCCAGCTCTGCGCCATCTCACCCTCTGTCCTCCTCCTTGGAGATTTTAATCTTCACATCAATGACACCAACTGCAAACCTGCCACTGAATTCCTGGAACTGTTACACTGCTTCAACTTCACACAGCATATCAACTTCCCCACCCACTCCCATGGTCACATCCTCGATCTGGTCTGCTCCACTGGACTCACACTAAACCATCTCTCAAGCATCAACCTCCACATCTCCGACCATCTCGCCATCATCATCGACCTCAACCAAGTCCCTCTCTATGACTGTTGTCGGGTGTTATAGGCCTCCATCTGCCACAAAGGAGGCATTATCGTCTTTGAAGCATCTTTTGTCCAAACTAAATTATAATGAACTTTTAATGGCGGGAGATCTGAATTGGGACTGGCTGAATGCAGTATCTCATGAATTTAAATCTTTCTGTGACTCTATTAATCTTAGCCAGCTGGTCGATCTACTTACAAGGCCAAATGTGTTTTAGATTTTAGATTATGGAGACCTGATATATATGAATGCCTCAGCTCAATATTTAAGTAAGATTGATGCTGTTTATCATGCTTCTCTGAGGTTTAAACTAACTGTAGAGCCCTCACTCATCACTGTGAGTTGTATTCTCGAGTGGGATGGCCTTCTTTGTCCACCAAGAGGCTGGGTCACTGGTGCACTTTTATCTACAAGGCCATGCTTGGGCTACTGCCATCCTACATCTGTAATTTAATCACATGGAGAAGTGTTGATTCTTATGGTTTGCGTTCAAACGATCAATTGTTGTTGTCTGTTCCATTTGCCCGCACTGAACTGGGAAAAAAGGCTTTCGTCTATTCTGCTCCTTCTACCTGGAACATGCTGCAAAAAGATTGGAAATTAACTGAACTGATATCTTTGAATGCTTTTAAATCCAGGCTGAGAGCACTTGAGACGACCTCCTTTACTTGTAACTGTTTTTTTATAATTTTATTTGTTTTATTTGTCTGTATATTGTAACTTTGTAACTTGTGCTGCCTCTTGGCCAGGACTCCCTTGAAAAAGAGGTTTTTAATCTCAATGGGACTTTCCTGGTAAAATAAAGGTTAAAAAACATCCTCATCCCTATCCCAAAAGATAAACGCAAAATCTCATTCAGAAATATCAAGTCCATCAACCCCTCAACCCTCTCAGCCTCTCTCACCGGTGCAATATCTACCTCTCCTCCCACCCTGTCTGATGATCCCAACGACCTTGTGGACTACTATAACAACACTCTCTCCTCCTGTCTCAATCTACTGGCTCCCACTAAAACCAAAACAGTCACCTTCACCCACTCAGCTCCCTGGTACACCCCTGAACTCCATCAAATGAAATCCCGCAAACGACAACTGGAAAGACTCTACAATAAAACCGGCCTAACAGTTCACCTCCACGCTTACACAGACTTCTCCACATATACAAAACTGCTCTCAACACAGCCCGGTCCACTTACCACTCACACCTCATACACTCTGGCTCCAACAACCCCAAGACTCTTTTTTCCACAATCAACAAACTTCTCAACCCCCCCGATAACATCTCTTCGGCTTTCACAGTGGACACATGCAACTCCTTTCTGTCATTTTTCCAAAATAAAATCAACAACATCTACAGCAACCTGACCACCTCCACGGCTCCCTCAACCCCACCACAGGATCCCACCCCTTCACACTCTCAGTGCCTGTCACAGTTCACCCTGCTGTCACCCATGGACCTACCTCAACTCACTAACGGCATGAAAACCTCCACCTGCACCCTAGATCCCATCCCATCAGCTCTCATCAAAACCTGTCTTCCATCCGTCACCCCACTCCTTGTCAAAATCATAAATTCCTCCCTCATCTCTGGCTCTGTCCCCACTCCCCTCAAACTTGCTGCTGTCACCCCCATCCTCAAGAAACCAGGTCTCAGCCCCGACATCATGTCCAACTTCCGGCCCATCTCCAATCTTCCCTTTCTGTCAAAAATCCTGGAACGTGTCGTCGCTGCTCAACTCAAAACCCACCTCTCCTCAAATCACCTGTATGAACCATTTCAATCTGGATTCTGCCCACAACACAGCACCGAAACAGCCCTCCTAAAAGTCACCAACGACCTCCTCCTCTCCTCTGACTCCGGCCACCTCACCATCCTCATCATGCTTGACCTCACTGCAGCCTTCAAAACCATCAACCACTCCATTCTCCTCACCCGTCTGGAAAACTACTACAACATCACTGGCACTGCACTCTCCTGGCTCCGCTCCTACCTCACCAACAGACAACAATTCATCAACATTAATAACTGCACTTCCTCCATTGCTCCTCTGTCCCAAGGCGTTCCCCAAGGTTCCATGCTTGGTCCTCTTCTCTTCATCCTCTACATCCTCCCCCTCGGCAACATTATTTGGAAACATGGTCTCCACTTCGACTGCTATGCTGACGACGTCCAGATCTACATCTCCACCAAATCCATCACCACAGCCACCTGCTCCACTCTGACCACCTGCCTCACTGAATTAAAAACCTGGATGCAAAACAACTTCCTTCAACTCAACTGTGACAAAACAGACATGATAATCATCGGCTCCAAATCCCTCATCAAAAACATCCACAACTTCACTCTCTCCGTCGACAACTCCACTCTGTCCCTGTCCCTACACCTGCGCAACCTTGGAGTCATTTTCGACAGCAACCTCACATTTCAACAACACATCAATCACACCACCAGGACTGCCTTTTTTCACCTCAAGAACATTGCCCGTCTCCGCCCATCGCTCACCTTCTCTGCTGCCGAAACTTTGATTCATGCATTCATCACATCCAGAATAGACTACTGCAATAGCATCCTCTACGGTTCACCTGCCAAAATCCTCGACAAACTGCAATAGTTCCAAAACTCTGCTGCCCGCCTCCTCACCCACACCCGCTCGCATGCCCACATCACCCCTATTCTGCATAATCTCCACTGGCTCCCTGTTCCCCAACGCATCGAATTCAAAGTACTCCTCCTCACCCACAAAGCCCTCCACAACCAGGCCCCTTCCTACCTCACCGACCTGCTCCACCATCACTCTCCCCCCCGTAACCTTCGCTCCTCCGACACAAACCTCCTCTCCCCACCTGCCAGGACCAAGCACCGTACCTGGGGCGACAAAGCCTTTTCAATTGCTGCCCCCTCCCTCTGGAACTCACTACCTGCACACATCCGAGCCTTCACCGACCAGACCACCTTCAAATCACTCATCAAAACCCACCTCTTCAGAATTGCCTTCAACCCCCAATTATCCACTATTTCATTTCATCTGTATTGCATCACAAACTTGTTTTTAAATGTGCCTGCTTTTAAACCGTCTTATAACTGCACATTACTTCTTTTTAACCATTTTTAACTTCACAGTACATCTTTTTAACGCAACTTATTTCTTAAGAATAGCCTGCTTGTTTTTAATGCACTCACTTGTAGCCTGCCTGTTTTTAATAGTTTTAATTGTATTGATTATTATTATTTTTTTTTATTTTTTTAAGTGTCTTTGCAAATCTTTTAAAAGCGCTATACAAATAAAATGTATTATTATTATTATTAATTCTCGCCCGCCACGCGGGAGGCCCGGGTCCGATTCCCGGCCAATGCAGCAATTGTCTATTGTTGTTTGGAATCAGCGTCTGCACAACCTGGTTATATCTCTGTGAAGGTCAACCATTCACTTCTATGCTTCACAATGAAAAGTATCCATGCCTTTCAAGCATGACCGGTCAGGGGATTTTATGCCTCGTTGGCCCAGTAGGCAGCGCGTCAGTCTCATAATCTGAAGTTCGTGAGTTCAACCCGTTTTGTGTCACTGCCTGCAACTATGTGCATTCAGACACAACTGTTTGGCAGGGTGGTCTCATCCTGTGCGCCTGCGTTGCTCCTTGCTGGCCAATGCGGAAGGATTTTTCTGCCATTACCATACATTTATGGTTTTGTTTGGAATCGTCTACAGTGAAATCCTAGTTTATACCAGCAAAGATGCTATCGCGTAGCATGGGTTGTTTTTAAGCTCCTCTCACTCACGAGTTGACCGCGGCAAGCAGACTGACGCATGGTCATTTGTGATTGCAGTACACACGTCTCTTGGAGCATTGGTGGTTCAGTGGTGGAAGTCTTGCTTCCCACACGAGAGAGAAGGGTCCCAAATGATCATAGTCTTGCTTCCAACACGGGAGACCAGGGTCCCAAATGATCAAATGAGTAACTATGTAGATATTGGACATATACGGCAGATAGGGCTGCGTAAGAACTATGACGGGGATGGGGATCGAACCCATGACCTTGGAATTATTAGCACCACGCTCTAACCATCTGAGCTAAATGCCTACTGAGGAAGCCTCCTCCATCCTGATGTCCTCACTCTCCTCTTCTTTGGACACTCTCTGTCCCCCAATCTCACGACCTGCGCGATCATCTCCCTCCCCTCCCTGGCTGTCTGAACCTCTGCGAACCAACAGATCATTGTTGCGAGCGTCAGAGAGAAAATGGAAGAAATCAGGCCAGCACGAGGACCTTACTCACTACCACCACCTCCTCTCTGACTTCACCTCAACTGTTTCGGCAGCTAAATCTGCCTTCTACCTGGCAAAGATCAACTCTTCTGCCTCCAACCCCAGGAAACTCTTCTCCGTGTTCTCCTCCCTCCTCACCCCTCCTACCCCTCCCCCCCTTCCTTCCTTACTGCCGATGACTTTGCTACTTACTTTACCAAGAAAGTAAATGACATCAGCTCCTCACTTACGCCTATTCCCTCCCAGAAGACATCTCCCCCAACCCTCAACTCGGATGGTCTTACCAGCTTTACCCCCCTCACCTCTGAAGATGTTCACGCACTTGTTACATCTAACCGTGCCACCACCTGCTCCCTCGACCCGATTCCCTCCTCTCTTCTCCAAGACATCTCACACGACATCTTGCCATTCCTCACCACCCTGATCAACTCCTTCCTCACCTCAGGTGTCATTCCAGCGGATTTTAAGACAGCTACCGTGAAGCCTCTCCTTAAAAAACCCACCCTAGACGCTACTGACATCCAAAGCTACAGACCTGTATCTCTTCTTTCATTCCTCTCTAAAACCTTGGAACGTGCCGCCTACAACCAACTGTCATCCTATCTCTCGCTGAACAACCTCCTAGACCCTAATCAATCAGGATTCAGGACTGCTCACTCCACTGAGACGGCCCTCCTCACAGTGACTGAGTCCCTGCGAGACGCCAGAGCCTCGTCCCACTCCTCCGTTCTCGTTCTCCTCGACCTATCTGCTGCATTCGACACAGTCAACCACCAAATCCTCCTCTCCACTCTGGCTGAACTTGGCATAACTGACTCTGCTCTCTCCTGGTTTACATCATACCTGACAAATCGCACCTTTCAGGTCACATGGAATGGCTCTATGTCCAAACCCTGTTCTCTGGACACGGGTGTCCCTCAAGGCTCAGTATTAGGACCGCTTCCTACCATTGCTACGCAGATGACACCCAGCTGTTCCTCTCTTTTCCCCCGTCCTCTGACACTCACATTGCAACTCGCATCTCGGACTGTCTGGCTGACATCTCTGTCTGGACAACTGCACATCACCTCAAGCTTAACCTGAATAAAACCAAACTCCTCTTCATCCCAGGGAAAGACTGCCCTCGCATGGACCTGTCGGTCACTGTCGATGGCATCACAGTATTGCCGTCGTCAACTGCGAGGAACCTGGGTGTAATCCTCGATGACCAACTATCCTGCACCCCCAACATCACTGCTGTGGCCCGATCCTGCAGATTTGCCCTCTACAACATCCGCAGGATTCGGACCTTCCTCACAAAGGATGCAACGCAACTCTTGGTCCAAGCACTGGTCATCTCCCGCCTTGACTACTGCAACTCTCTCCTGGCCGGACTCCCGGCCTCTGCGATTAAACCATTGCAGCGTATCCAGAACGCTGCAGAACGCCTTATCTTCAATCTACCCAAATTCTCCCATGTGACCCCCCTCCTCCGTGACCTCCACTGGCTCCCTGTTGCAGCACGCATCCAATTCAAGACGATGACACTGGCCTTCAGGGCCATCAATGGAACGGTACCCATCTACCTTCAAACACTGGTCAAACCTCATGCCCCGAAGCGAGCACTGCGCTCCTCTACTTCAGCTGGCCGGCTGGTTCCACCATCGCTGAAATACCATCGCTGAAATCAAACAAATGTCGCTCAGCAAAGTCCAGACTCTTCTCTGTTCTGGCGCCTCAGTGGTGGAACGAACTCCCGACTAATGTCAGGACAGCTGAGTCATTTGCCATTTTCCGAAAAAGGCTCAAGACTCACCTGTTCAGACTTCACCTTGACTAGCAAGACCCACTAACACCCCCCCTCCCCCCCCCCCCCCCAAAAAAAACCCTTACCTATAGCACTCTGATCGTAGCACTGTTGCTCTTGAAGTACTAGTTTACTCAGATGAGGACCTAACACTTGTTCTATTTTTAGCTCTTACTTTATCGGCAATGATACGTTGTGGTTTCCTTGTTTCCTTCTTTTGACAAATGTACTTATTGTAAGTCGCTTTGGACAAAAGCGTCTGCTAAATGACCTAAATGTAAATGTAAATGTAAATGGCCTTGTTCTAAGGACATAACTAAACCTGCTTCCAGAATTAAACAGGGTCAGGGCGCACAGCAGTCAACATATTAGTGGAGAACCCGGTGCCTGCACGAGCCGGCCGGGCCATTCATCATCATCATCATCACTGTCTTCATCATCTGCGCTCCACAGCTGCACCGGATTCCCCGTCCAACACCAGAACGGCGGGACACCGGGGGTGCAGTCGAATAGTCAAAAAATAAGGTCCCAACTCCTATTCCTAACTCCTATTCCTTGACCTCTGGGGAAAACGTCACGGGGTTAAGGAAAGGCGATAGGAGAACTCAAAAGGATTTAGGAAAAGTCGACCGCGGTGCTCAGAGAATCCGACCGGACTTTCACTAAACTACGTCATTATAACGCGGCCGCTGATGATTGACAGCTGATGATCGGCATCGGCGATTGACATGCGTCTGCGCTGGAGAAACTACAATAATGGACTACAAAAACACGTCGTCCACTTCTCCAGGTTGGTTTTATCAACAGCTGGTTCACTGACCGGCTTCAGTTCCAGCAGCTCCTCCTTCCTGTTTGACCGTTTGCTTTATTTACGTTTCATTTGTGGTTTTAGTTTCGTTTTTTTCAAGTTTGTAACATGATTGAAATAAATAAAAAAAATACCATTCAATTATTATCACTGTCCACACACATTTATCATCACTATTCCAATTACTATATGTCTGCATGAAAGTAACTGTTAAATATGTAAATGCTATATCGTTTGTTTTCATGAACGTCCGAGGTGTGCGGCACTTTAAATGTTGCTTTCGCAAAGAATTGTGGGTCGGCGTAATCTCCTTTCCTTTCGCATAGGAAGGTCCGTTGCATCCTATGCTAAAGGAGCTCTGAAAGGAAGCATTGGAGCTCCTTTCCTTTGCATTTAGAGAATCCGAACGGCTCTTATCATGGCGGCCACTTGTTTACTTCCGGGTCACTTCTTCAGTTAGGAACCTTCCTAAGCAAAAAAGACTATTCGACTGCACCCCGGGACCTCGTGTGCCGCTCAGATCTGCTGAAGCCCAACTCTGGTTCCAGCTCGTGGCAAAGTTGCGCGTTTGCACGGACACGGAGGCTGCCGAGGCGCGAGACCAGCACGAGCTGCTGTATTTTTTTTTAAAGATTTTTTCAGGCATAGACGCATTTTTTTAGCAGTGGATGGATATGAATAACAGGAGAGAGAGAGGGAGATGTTTTGGTCCGAGAGGTCCAAGTTGAGCAGGACTAGAATACGCTCAAAATTTCAAGAGTCAACACAATTTCAAAGTCCCAACAACACCCAGGGGCAAGCGTTACAGCGACAGTGGTGAGAAAAAACTGCCTTTATAGGCTTTTAGGCAGAAATCTCGTGCAGCCCAGGCCCTTGGGTTCCAACTGCATTTGGTGTTGGTGGTATAGTAGTAGTAGCATTAACAGTAGTGGTGGTATTAACAGAAGCAATAGTATCAACAGTAGTAGTCCATGGCAGCAGGCACAGCCAAGCCGAGATGGATCCATCCCAACCACGTCGCCGTAGACCAAAAAGCAGGAGTAGTTGAGCAGTCACAAAGCGGGCAGGTGGAGCTAGAATGCGGTGTTTCCAGCGTCAGACCAGTTAGCAGTCTGCATCGGTCAGGACCTCAGTGGACTCTGCTGGACCAGAAAGCATAGCCAGACTCCCGGGAGTGATCCCGGGAGTAGTCAAGTTAGTAACAGTAGAGATGCCGATTTTAGTCAATTACTTTAATTGAAAATACTGGCGGTAAGAGGCAAACAAGACCACAGCATCGGTGCAGTCAGGATCAGGTTCCACCACGGTCCAGGGAGACCTGCTAGGCGAGAGAGCACAGGGACTCCGGGGAACATACACAGAGCGCGAGACAGAGAGAGAGAGGCTCAGTTATCCCTTTTCCACCAACGCAAACCTAGTTCAAGAACCGGGCCGGTGCCCGTGCTGGTTCGCAGTTGGTTCAACTAGCGAACCTTCTGAGAACCTGTTTGCGTTTCCACCGGCTAGAGAGCCCAGAGAGCCACGTCATTACGTCACTGTATACGTCTGAGGTTTCCCCGCAGCGCCCATTTCAAGCATAGCAGACATGTCTCTTCAGAAAAATTTAGTTTATTTTGGCAAATAATACAATAACAATAAAATACACAAAATACTAAAATTACAACTTTTTTTGTGTAGAACAGTGTGTGATCATAAGATCGGAGTGTTTGATGTTTAGTCATCTGCAGGTTGGACCTCCGTTCAATATCGCCGATGTCCGACAGCTCTACAAACACAAACCAGAGAACAGCGGTTTAATCACAAACGTGACCACGACGCTGTGAACACAGATGTTAAGTTACGTTGGTAGTTGGTAACGTTTAGTGAGCCAACGGCAGTCAGAAAGTGGCATGCTAACGTTGTTGTTAGCAATATCACGCTAGCTGGCTAGCTAGCCAGTCATCTTACATTACCCGAGGAAGCATAGCCACTAGTTGCTGTCTAAATATATATCAGGTCTTAATGCTAGTTCTAAAACTCCTGAGTTTGAGGGTAACGCGGTTCCAATTGAAGGCAAGATGCAAGTAATTTTGTCGCGGATTGCTAGAATTTTATCATTAAAAAAGTTAATAAAGTCGTTACTACTAAGATCTCTAGGAATGCATGGCTCAGTAGAGCTGTGACTCTTTGTCAGCCTGGCTACAGTACTGAAAAGAAATCTAGGGTTGTTTTTATTTTCCTCTATTAAAAGGTGAGTAGTAGGCTGCTCTGGCATTACGGAGAGCCTTCTTATACGTTTTAAGACATTCCTGCCAGACTAGGCGGAATTCTTCCAGTTTGGTGGAGCGCCAGATGGTTTCAAGTTTACGCAATTTTTGTTTTAATTTACAAGTTTGGGAGTTATACCAGGGAGCTAACTTCCTATGCTTTATAGTTTTCTGTTTTAGCGGAGCAACAGAGTCGAGAGTCGTTCGCAGTAGGCTTCCAGATTCATCTATAAGAGAATCGATCTGGGAGGGACTAAGATTAACATAGGAGTCCTCCGATTCATTAAGACATGGAAGTGAACTCAAGACTGGCGGAATTACTTCCTTAAACTTAGCTACTGCTCTACACCGGTAGCTTGAGTAGTAGCTTTTTCCTAGAGGAGCCAAGTCCAGCAGCAATAAGTCAAAGGTTATCAAGTAATCGTCAGATAAAGAAGAATTTTGAGGAAAGATTAAGTTTTCGATTTCAACGTCATAAGATAAGACGAGGTCGAGAGTGTGGCTATGACAGTGAGTTGGTTTCTGTACACTCTGACTGAAGCCAATAGAATCTATTAAGGAAGTAAATGCTACACTAAGGCTGTCATTTACGACGTCCACATGGAACATAAAATCCCCCACAATAATTACTTTATCTGATTTAAGGACTAAACTTGATAGCAACTCAGAGAATTCAGATAGGAATTCAGAGTATGGACCAGGAGCAAGATACAGAATTGGCTGCATTGTTTTCCAGTTTGGTGTGAAATGCTGAGAATCAGACTTTCAAATGAGTTATAATTTAGTTTTGGTTTTGGATTGATTGACAGGCTTGAATCAAAAATGGCTGCAACTCCTCCTCCACGTCTGCTGCCTCGAGATATACGAGTATTAATATGGCTGGGAGGACTAGCTTCGTTTAAGCAAACAGTCATCACGCAGCCAGGTTTCAGTCAGGCAGAATAAATCCATATGATTATCTGATATTAAATCATTGACTAATACTGCTTTAGATGAGAGAGATCTAATGTTTAAGAGTCCACATTTAATTCTCTTATTTTGTTTTACTACATCAGAAGTGCTAATTTTTATCAGGTTTTCATGTGAAATCCCTCTTGGCGCAGGCGATCCACCAAACTGCCAAACTGACCGTGCGCACGGCTGCGGCTGGTCAAAACTTGCATTACGACGGCTCCGCCACCCTGCGCCATGCCACGAAACTAGGGCCCAATATGTTTATTCTACTATAATAATAATAATGATGGTGATAGACTTCATTGTCACTATACTAATACAGCGAAATTACAAAATCACCCCGTCCGTACATATACAGCATACATCTCCTCCACTCTGCACCTCTTTTCTTGGCGACCTCCAGCTCCTGCTCAAAGAATGGAGATGCAGCAATGTCCTCAAAAGACCTCCGAGGGTTGTGGAGGCCTTCCTCTGCATAGGTCTTAACCCTTACATACTGTTCATATTCCATGTCTTCACAGTATGGTACAGGTCAATTTTGACCCGAGCCAAGAATTTTCTCATAATAAGTGTCAATACCCATTTTTTGAACTACATATCTTGTTTAAATAGCCTGTCTGGTATCAATTAATGGATTAATTACCCCCCCTCCCTTACCCCCTACCTCTTTTGACCCCTGTTTTGATCTCGGTTAGCTCAGAATGAACAGAAAGAAAAATTAAAAATGATGGCGAAATGAATGGATTCGAATTGTTTTTATTTTTAGATTAGTTTGTTACATTGCAGGTGAGCTTGAAGGTGCAGATCTCATGTTGGAGTCAGGGCACCCTCTGACCTCTGCTCCTTATGTGCACCATATATGATCACTCCTATAACCACTCCTATGCTGTTTTCCTCTTTCACTCTTATCAGATATCCCCATGACCCTTCAAAGAACAGCAGGTGCTGTCTCTGTGGGAACCTGGGCAAATTCTTCGATTCACTGACTTTGAAAATCATTGGCGTTTCCTGCACATGTGTATCGTTTCCTGAAAGAACCTTACCTAAATAAAATGAAATTGAAATATGGTGGGAATACACAGTTCTTGTGAAATTTCCATGGTCCCCCTTTGAACTCTGTCACCACTGTCCCCTAAAAAATACACACAGACATGGCTTATACAGTTTTACAGTTTAAAAATGACCTAAAACCACCATTTTCCTTGATTTGACCCACACTAGTGGATCTAAAATCCATTTCAATAGACACAGGTCAAATTTGACCAAAGTAATCAAATTTCAGGCTAAAAGAATGACATTTAGGGCGTCTTTACTGCTGTCAAATGTCAAAAAGCTCAAATTTCCTTACTTGTATGAAAAGGGTAAAACAGCACCCCCACAATCCCGCTTTTGGCTAAAAGTATATTACATCGGTAGCGATGAGAACTACCATAGAGAATGAATGGGAAAAGTTAAGATAGTGTGGCGGTACGAGGGGTGGGACCAGGAGAAATAATTTAAATTAATAAAAGGGAACACACAGGTACGTAACTCAAAATGGCAGGAGACGTGGTTCAATAAATTATAACAATCAACTTCATTTTCACAACCAATGTTGCAAGTTTAAAAGTCTAAGGGGCAATGGGGAAATAAAAGGTTCCTGTACGATGAGAAGACACAGCAGGGAGGGGAAGGGAATCCTTCAGGTTAAAGAGCACCCCATTCACACGTGAAACAACTCAGACTATAATGTGTAGAGAAAACAAACCAAAAAGGTGTCACACAGCACGCAGAGGGAAACCATCACCCATGGGCCACACACACGCACGCACGCACGCACGCACACGCGCCGAGACGCAACGTGGGGCAGCGGTGAGCTCCGCCGACCACAATTAAAAAGTCAGACAGTCTACAGTCTTCACCAAGTCGCGACTCGACTCGAGGCCCGGCGAAGCAGCAGTGATCCCAGGCTACTTATCTTTAATGTGTCCAGGCATAGTAGACTATTTTGCAGGCGTCCTTGTGTGTGGGGCGTCTGGAAGCTTAGTCCTCCAGTCACAGGTGCGCCCTGAAACGGGGACAGCAACCGCGGCCGCAGCCCCCCGCTAACAACACAAATAAAAGAAATTAATACCATCCAACGAGAGCCAAAACACGAGCAGCAGCACTGCAGCCATGCACCTTACCTGTGTGGAAGCGAAGGCCCCAACCAGAAGCGGGTGGGGCTCAGTGCCAGGGAGCAAGAGGAAGAGGGGGGGGCTAGAGCCTCCCTATATACCCTCACTCCCCTACCTCATAGGCCAACCAACTCGCATCAATTAAGGAGGCAGAAATGTGGCTGCCCATACCATTACAATAGTTAAGGACGCGGCAGACCGGGATTCGATTCCCCGACAGGGAGTGCGTATTTGTTACACTGGGTAACAGCTTGAACTCTCCTGGTATATATTATGTAAAAAAAAGGGGGGGGGGGGGGGGGGTATAGTATGTCAAAAATTACACTCAACAAAAATATAAACGCAACACTCAATTTTTTTCAATCAGGCTCCATATTTCACTTCTCTACCATGGCACTTTTTATGACTGTTTTGGACTCATACACTCAGACTTTGCTTGACATGATACGAGGGATTTTTATGACTTTAATTTTTTACAACTATTCATGAATTTTGCACTCAAAAAAATATATAAACGCAACACTTTTGTTTTTGCTCCCATTTTTCATGAGATGGACTTAAAGATCTAAAATTCATTCCAGATACACAATATTACCATTTCTCTCAAACATTGTTCACAAATCTGTCTAAATGTGTGATAGTGAGCACTTCTGCTTTGCTGAGATAATCCATCCCACCTCACAGGTGTGCCACATCAAGATGCTGATCCGACATCATGATTAGTGCACAGGCGTACCTTATACTGCCCACAATAAAAGGCCACTCTGAAATGTGCAGTTTTGTCTCACAGCAAAATGCCACAGATGCCACAAGCATTGAGGGAGCGTGCAATTGGCATGCTGACAGCAGGAATGTCAACCAGATCTGTTGCTCGTGCATTGAATGTTCATTTCTCCACCATAAGCCGTCTCCAAAGGCGTTTCAGAGAATATGGCAGTACATCCAACCAGCCTCACAACCGCAGACCACGTGTAACCACACCAGCCCAGGACCTCCACATCCAGCAGGTTCACCTCCAAGATCGTCTGAGACCAGCCACTCAGACAGCTGCTGAAACAATTGGTTTGCATAACCAAACAATTTCTGCACAAACTGTCAGAAACCGTCTCAGGGAAGCTCAACTGCATGCTCGTCGTCCTCATCGGGGTCTTGACCTGACTCCAGCTCGTCGCCGTAACAGACTTGAGTGGGCAAATGCTCACATTCGATGGCGTCTGGCACGTTGGAGAGGTGTTCTCTTCACGGATGAATCTCGGTTTACATTGTTCAGGGCAGATGGCAGACAGCGTGTGTGGCGTCGTGTGGGTGAGCGCTTTGCTGATGTCAATGTTGTGGATCGAGTGGCCCATGGTGGTGGTGGGGTTATGGTATGGGCAGGCATCTGTTATGGACGAAGAACACAGGTGCATTTTATTGATGGCATTTTGAATGCACAGAGATACCGTGATGAGATCCGGAGGCCCATTGTTGTGCCATACCTCCATGAACATCACCTCATGTTTCAGCAAGATAATGCACGGCCCCATGTTGCAAGGATCTGTACACAATTCTTGGAAGCTGAAAATGTCCCAGTTCTTGCATGGCCAGCATACTCACCGGACATGTCACCCATTGAGCATGTTTGGGATGTGCTTGACCGGCGTATACGACAGCGTGTACCAGTTCCCACTAATATCCAGCAACTTCGCACAGCCATTGAAGAGGAGTGGACCAACATTCCACAGGCCACAATTGACAATCTGATCAACTCTATGCGAAGAAGATGTGTTGCACTGCATGAGGCAAATGGTGGTCACACCAGATACTGACTGGTTCTGAGTCCCCAGACCCCCAATAAAGCAAAAAAATGCACATTTCAGGGTGGCCTTTTATTGTGGACAGTCTAAGGCACACCTGTGCACTAATCATGATGTCAGATCAGCATTTTGATGTGGCACACCTGTGAGGTGGGATGGATTATCTCAGCAAAGCAGAAGTGCTCACTATCACACATTTAGAGTGATTTGTGAACAATGTTTGAGAGAAATGGTAATATTGTGTATCTGGAATGAATTTTAGATCTTTAAGTCCATCTCATGAAAAATGGGAGCAAAAACAAAAGTGTTGCGTTTATATATTTTTTTGAGTGCAAAATTCATGAATAGTTGTAAAAAATTAAAGTCATAAAAATCCCTCGTATCATGTCAAGCAAAGTCTGAGTGTATGAGTCCAAAACAGTCATAAAAAGTGCCATGGTAGAGAAGTGAAATATGGAGCCTGATTGAAAAAAATTGAGGGTACAAAAATGTTGTATTTCAAGTTCAAATTTCACATTTAATTTTCAACCATAGGAAAGCTATGGTATTATAATTATGTATATTGCAGGACAAAATAAAATTTAATCACAAATATATTGTAATACCATATCAAAATAGGGGATAATATGCGTTTAGCACGGTTGCCTCACAACAAGAGGGTTCCTCCTGTGTGGAGTTTGCATGTTGTCAGGGGTTTGGTTTGGACCCAATAGCAGCACAGAGACAGTACTGCAGGAAGCCACCGAGGACACTGGACTGACACTCACTCTGTAGAGCTGAATCCGGTTGTCACTGGATAGTCAAGGGAGCAGACAGGGAAAATCCAAAAGGGACAGGCGAGGATCGTGGTCGGGGACAGAAGGCTAAGGTGGTTTCCAGGGGATCGGTCAGGATGGTCGGGGGCAAGCAGGGTTGAAACCGGGAGATCAGGCAGAGAAACGCTGGAGAGTCTGGTGCAAGCATCGAGAACAATCTGGCACTGATTGAGTGTGGAGCTGGGGCTTAAATGCAGCCAGAGCAGAGCAGAGCGCACAGGTGATTGGAGTCGACTTGATGAGAGGGCTGTGTCTGATTGGCAGATTGAAGCAGGCAGGTGCAGATTGGTGAGGCAGAGATGAACTGTGACACATTCTCCCCGTGTAAGTGTGGGTTCTCTCCGGTTTTCTCCGGCTTCCTCCCACAGTCCAAAGACATGCAGGATGGGGATAGGTTCATTGATGACTCTAAAATTGCCCGTAGGTGTGAATGTGAGTGTAAATGTCTGGCTGTCGCTACACTATGACAGTCTGGCGACCTGTCTAGGGTGTACCATGCCTTCAAGTGGTGGGAATCATCAACTCATCATTCAATTCCATCACGATTCAATTATTAAACAATTCTCGATGCATCACGATGCATCTCTATTTTGGACTTAAATATAATATAATTTTCCTTCAAATATTTCAAACAAATTCCTATTTGTATGAGTATACAGTTGATGTGCTACATTACTTATAAAATGTGTGTGTGTGTGTGTGGGGGGGGGGGGGGAGTAAAGAATCGCTTATAGACTATACTGCATCGATGTAGAATCGTTCAACAAAGCATCACAACCGATCATAGAATTAATAATTTCTCCCACCTCTACTGCCTTCGCCCAATGTCAGCTGGGATCCTTTTTGTTTTTCTATAGCTGTGTCCAAATTCAGCTGCCGCGTCCTTCGGAGGCTGCATTTCAAGACCGAATGAGTTACAGCAGCAAGGCTGTCCCATTACGAAGGTTCCTTCAAGTGCAGCCGAGAAATGCGGCCTTCTTCTCCCTGATTCAGCAGATCCAACAGATGGATCCTTCATGGCACAACTCATGCCAAGTTTAACATGTCATTGATGATTGGATTTTAATCAACATGGCATCTGCAAGCAGATCAGCAGAGGGAGATGCAGCAGAATATAGTCTCCTGAAATATACCACACGCCCATGGTGCCAGCGGCAAAGCATTTCCTCCATCATAATGTAAAATAAAAGAATGAAATATGATCTCTGTCTACAAATTAATCATATAACTTTAGCTGCCTCTTCTTTGCTCTTTCTTGTCAGCTGGTTGCTAGGCGATGGGAGCAGCAATAATGACGCATACAGGAAATCCTCGGTAGACCAGACTTCAAAGGACCCTGGCGACCACGAAGGCCGTGTCCTCCGAAGGATGTGGCCGCTGAATTTGGACACAAACTTGTATGTACATGTCACAGGCCACATTACGGTAACTTACATTTTATGGTTAAGACTCCATTCTGCTTTAAATGTTGCAGTCAGGCTTCGGTTAGAGGGGAACTTTACACATTTCACACCTGTTTACTGGTCTTGGGAAGTACTACTGCATACATGAAAACAGGTTGTCGAATGTCCTGGGGCTTCAGGGGGAGCTGCTGTAAGTTTGACTAATTGCCTCACAGTGAGAGGGTCCCGGATTTGATTCCCAGGTCGGGTTCGGGTTCCTTCTGAGTGGAGTTTGCATGTTCTCCCCGTGTAAGCGTGGGTTCTCTCCGGGTTCTCCGGCTTCCTCCCACAGTCCAAAGACATGCAGGATGGGGATAGGTTCATTGTAGGTTTGTAAACGATAAACCGATGCGACCGGATATTCGGTTCAACAAGTGAGAGATACGGCTGCATCGGTAGCAGCCTCCTCAATCAATACGAATTATCAATGAATTCCTAGATGAATCGGTTACAGAGTCATGGATCGGGTATCGCAAGACTTTGAAGCGGTTGGCGGCATTACACCAGCGTCTCTAAAACAATGTGAGAGCTGAAGCTGCCCGTGAAACGCTGTAGCTGGCTAGCTTGTATGAGTTATAAACAAGGGACAACATGGAACATGGAGGAGGTGGAGAGGCGGGCGCAGCACAGGTAGGCGGCTGCGACGCTGCCGTGTGACCGCAGGCACTCCACGACCGCACGTGAGAGATGGACGGCTTTGAATGTCAATAGCTTGTGTCTCAACTTGCGCCACAAGAGGCGGCCGCAGCACGGGTAGAGTCCACGACACTGTCCTGTGACCGCCATCCAACGATTCAGACAGACTTTTTTTTAGTCCATGTCTAAAAATAAATACATTGACATGTGATTTTGTTGTTCTGGTTTTTTTTTTGCCAGTGCCATACAGCCACAATGTTTGGGGATATGTGGTATTTTACATATTTGAAAAGAAACTATTGTACTGTCACTTTCATAGAATCGGCTTCTTTATTTTATAAAATATCTACAACAAATATTAACCGTAGAATCGAATCGTATCATTCTTACACTGTATGGAATCGATTCGAATCGAATCGGTCTGTAATAAAAGGATATCGTTTTTGAATCGAATCGGTCTGTAATAAAAGGATATCGTTTTTGAATCGAATCGTAACCTGTGTATCTAGATGCATATCGAACCGTTTATCACAAAGAGATGTGCAACCCTAGTTCATTGATGAGGTTCAATAATGTCCTGTAGGTGTGAATGTGAGCGTGAATGGTTGTCTGTCTCTACATGTATATATATATATATATATATATATATATATATATATGCAACCCTAAATACAGCATAAGCGGTAGAAGATGGATATATCCTTACTTACACCAACTTAGCCTGGGTTTGTGGTGTCACTAATCAACCATGGTAAGATTTAATTAAAAAAACAAATCCATGTTGAAATGATGCATTCAAGCTCTGCTCAGTAAAAAGTACAATTAAGCAAAGGTCAATTATAATGTTATCAATGTTATATGTTATTTGAAAAGATCAAGTCACAAAGTCACATTATGGGCCCTAGTTTCGTGGCGTGGCGCAGCGCAGGGTGGCGGAGCCGGTGCAATGCAAGTTTCGACCAGCGCAGCCTAGCGCACGGTCAGTTTGGCAGTTTGGTGGATCGCCTGCGCCAAGATGGGTGTGGCAGCGCAGCAGGGGGAGGCGTCACAGATTCAGTTTGGCGCAGCGGAAGTTTCGTGGCAAAAAGCCTCGCCGAGACTGCGCCGAAAGCCCACCAGCTCCAACCTGGTCTACTCTTGGCGTAAGGCGAATTACAGTTGGCAGAGTGGCAGTTTGGCTCACCGGCGCGCAGTGCACACAAGTTACTGAGACCTCACAGGCAGGTTTCCACAGTTCCAGGCACATTTAAATGCAATAAATAATCACAACATACACTATTTAATGCAACCAATTGAATCAACACGTGAATTTATATCTAAACAGATTGTCCCGATCTGACGTCAGATCAAAGGCGGATGGCACGCTTAACGGAAACTCAGCCTGACTGAATTAACACAGCTGAAACTTGGACCTCTCAGACCAAAACATCTCCCTCTCTCTCTCTGTTTTTCATATCTATCCACTGCTAATAAAATGTGTCTATGCCTGAAAAAATCTTTAAAAAAGCTTGTGCCTGGTCTCGCGCCTCCGCAGCCTCCGTGTCCGTGGAGAAACGTGCAACTTTGCCGCGAGCTGGAACCGGAGTTGGGGCTGCAGCTGGTCTGAGCGGCACGCGACGTCCCGGTGTCCCGCCGTTCTGGTGTTGGACGGGGAATCCAGTGCAGCTGTGGAGCGCAGATGATGAAGACGGTGATGATGATGATGAATGGCCCGGCCGGCTCGTCTATTATGTCTACTGCTGGCCCTGACCCTGTTTTGTGATAGACATGCCTAAAATGTGCCTACAATTTCTATAGTGATATAATATCAGCATTATAATTATTATGACTATACGCACGCACAGCGTGTGATGCGCGTGTTGGGAGCGGCGGCGCTGCTTCTGTCATTGGGTTGTCAAGTGAAGAAACTTGCACTGAACCTCGCCTTGGCGCATTAAAGGTGAGGAGAGGAGCTCATTTGATTGGTGAAGATCTGAATCGGCTGTGTTAATCCCACTCCACACCTTGGCTGCGTTCCAAAAACAGTTTGAGTCGCCCTCGCTCACTTGCCCTCAGCCCTTGCTATGACGTCAGATGGAGGCCACTTGGAGGGCGGAGGGAAAGTGGGCAGAGGAGGAGTGAAAGAGGTAAATGGAACACACCTGCCCTCGTTCACCAACAGCCCAGACAATCATGGATCAACCACACGTTGTTGGAGTAGCGCTATACTGCCTATTCCAAATTACACAAAATATGCAGAGACTCATTTAATTGAGACGAAGACGTATTCTGCGCTTGATGGCAATACGTCGGCTTATATACTTACACTTGTAAACGGTGGGCTCTGCCATAACTCTGCAACAGACAGTCTAATTGCATTAGTACCTGCCCGTGCTGGCTCCTTTAATTCATTTTCTTCTTCTTTGGTGGTGAATAGACAGCAGACAATGGTGTTTGAGGTTCATTATCGCCACCGCATGGACATATTTTTCGTGCACCACTGCAATGCATTGTGGGTGATATACAGCTCTGGAGTGACCATCGTTGTTGACTCGATCACTCAGCCCTCAAGGGTCGATCTCACCGGAGTTCACTTCAGCTGTTCAGAGAAATGGAACAGCCCTTATGATGGTGGCGGGGATTCCCCCGAGGGCAAGTGCTTAGGGCAAGTGAGCGAGGGCGACTCAACCTGTTTTTGGAATGCAGCCCTTGTCTCCTCCTCGTCTCCCACTCACGCCTTCTTCTCCTCCCTCTTTCCCACTTGCGCGGGTGGGAGTGACGGGAGGCGTGACGGGAGGCGTGACGGGAGGCGTGCCTGCGCTAGACTGCGCGGTGAACGAAACTTGCAAAGTCCAGGCGGACACACCCCGTCGGCATGGCGCAGGTGCGCTGCGTGCCGACTGCGCCTGGTCTACGAAACTAGGGCCCTATGAGTTGCCTTGATGAGATTTTGAATCCAGCCCTCAAGAGGTTGATGATTTTGGTTTCCATTGACTGTTGTTAGGTTATTTTGTTCTGTTATACAACGTACATCAGTAAAGATTTTCAACTCTAATAATTTGTTCATCAATATCTGATGTATAAAGCAGAGTACATAATTAAAATTTAAATCAAAGCAAATATTTAAACAAAAATAGGATAATCTTTTTCTTCATATTTTTATACAATTTTGGTTTTAGTTAAAGTGATGGTTCGGAGTGAAATGCACCCTAGGTAATTTCCACCACGACATCCAGCCAAACACCCCCTCGGAAGCATTTTTAGCGATGGTCAGCATTGGTCAAGATAGCCGCTATCAGCCGAATGGCTTAGTACTAGCGCTATAGTACATAGAGTATATCTCGTAAATTACCCCAATAATAATGCATTGAATGTTACCAATCTTCTGCAGTAGTACACATAGGGTCAAGACGATGACACCGGTCTTCAGGGCCATCAATGGAACGGCACCCATCTACCTTCAAACACTGGTCAAACCTCATGCCCCGAAGCCAGCACTTCGCTCCTCTACTTCAGCTGGTCGGCTGGTACCACCATGGCTGAAATCAAACAAATGTCGCTCAGCAAAGTCCAGACTCTTCTCTGTTCTGGCGCCTCAGTGGTGGAACGAACTCCCGACTAATGTCAGGACAGCTGAGTCATTTGCCATATTACCGAAAAAGGCTCAAGACTCACCTGTTCAGACTTCACCTCGACTAGCATGACCCACTAACACCCCCCCCCCCCCCAAAAAAAAACAAAAAAAACAAACAAACAAACAAACAAAATAAAAAAAAAAAAAAAAAAAAAAAAACCTTACCTATAGCACTCTGATCGTAGCACTGTTGCTCTTGAAGTACTAGTTTACTCAGATGAGGACCTAACACTTGTTCTATTTTTAGCTCTTACTTTATCGGCAATGATTCGTTGTGGTTTCCTTGTTTCCTTCTTTTGACAAATGTACTTATTGTAAGTCGCTTTGGACAAAAGCGTCTGCTAAATGACCTAAATGTAAATGTAAGTCTGTTCTCACAAAACGAGGCATTTGAAAGTTTGTAAGTACACCAGGAGTTTATTTAAAAGAACACTTGCCTGATAGCTTCTATCCTCGGCTGCTATGCTACCGCAGCGTAGACGCCACTTCCGTGTTTACCCAGCCGATGCCGTGACGCGAGTTTCACGCGAGAGTATGAAAAAGTTTTGCTGTGTTTTTATAAATGCTTGTATTATCAGGTCAACAAGTGTTGACAAGTGTTGACCTGATAATACAAGCATTTAGCGAAACTTTTTCATACTCTCGCGTGAAACTCGCGTCACGGCATCGGCTGGGTAAACACGGAAGTAGCGTCTATGCTGCGGTAGCTTTAGTTAGCGTTAGTAGCCGAGGATAGAAGCTATCAGGCAAGTGTTCATTTAAATAAACTCCTGGTGTACTTACAAACTTTCAAATGCCTCGTTTTGTGAGTACAGACACTATGGGTACTACTGCAGAAGTTTGGTAACATTCCATGCATTATTAGTTGGGTAATTTACGAGATATACCCTCTGTACCATAGCGCTAGTACTAAGCCATTCAACCGATAGCGGCTATCTTGACAATGCTGACCATCGCTAAAAATGCTTCCGAGGGGGTATTTGGCTGGATGTCATGGTGGAAATTACATAGGGTGCATTTCACTCCGAACATGACTTTAAACTGACCTGTTGATTCACGTTGTTCATTTCTTTTGTGCAGCACTATTGCATACAAAGTCAATGCAAACTTGAATTTGTGCCGGACCGTCAGCCGTTGCAAATGTGTCATGTATCAGGCAAGGAGGGAGGACCCAAATGCAGGGGCAGTGTGAAAAAAGTCTTTATTACGAAAAATCAAAAGGGTGGCAAACGTACCAAAACAAAAGATCCAGGAAAAACAGACTACTCAAAACCTAAACTAACACTACAAACAAAAACCCACTCCACATGGAGGAAAACAAGACTTCAAACATAAACTGGCATAAAAACAACTTAACTTGGACTCTGGTGGCATGGACTGTGATGTGACGAAAGACGAATAACGAACTGGCACAAGACAAGGGGAGACGCAGACTTAAATACACAGAGGGGTAACGAGCAACAGGTGGCAACAATCAGGGATCAGGGATGACATCAGACCAGGGAACACATGAGGAAGGGCAAGTGACCTGAAACGAGAAGGGAGTTATTTTCAAAATAAGACAGGAAATGACAAGACAAAAACCCAAGACGAGACATTACCTCACCAGCGTGACAAAATGACACAAATGATGCAACGCAATTTGAAATTTGCATAATTTGCTTATTAAAAAAAATTATGCTGTGATCAGATATAAACATCAGCATTGAGATTCTCCTCCTGTCCTCACTGAATCAGAAATGGTGACAAAACATTTTGTAGCGGTCTGAGATCCCCCAGAGCGCTACGATATAACCTGACATTAGTACAGAGACTGTTATGCTGTCAGTAAGTAAATACATTATTCTATTTTTGTTTTGACAAATATTTAAATAAAAATAAAATAAAGTGTATAAAAAATTCAACACAGTAAAAAAATATCAATACAAAAGTTTTAAAATAAAAAGTAAAACGTTTTAGTCTTTTAAATATATATCATAAGTAGGGATGGGTAAAAATATCGATTCAGCAATGCATTGCGATTCTTTTCCCCGCAATTCAATATCGATTCAGCAATCTTCTGAATCGATTCAAGCCCCTGGCCAGTGGGGGCGCTGTGACCGACACCCTCGTGTGATTCGCGCTGTATGGACGGGGGCCGCACTAGACCAAACTATTACAATATGGCGACCGGAGTGAGTACAGCGTTCACACCGGCCGCGGAAGCGCCGCGAATAGACACGTAGCGGAGCCCGCTTCCTTTCGGCGCCCCTGTTAAGCGATAGTGTAGTTCACACCAGACACGGAGCGCCGCGAATAGGCGCGGCCGTCCCGCGCCGTGAAGTGATCGTTTCGGTGTCTGCTTTATTTTTTGCGCGTGCCGCGAGCGAACGCGTCAATTCCGGCAGGAAATCACACAAAGAAACACGAGACAGTCCGGTCAATTTTCAAAATAAAAGCAATTTTCAAAATAAAACATCGCGATTGACAAATGCGATCATATTTGTGTATCTCAACTTGCACTGGGAAACAGGAAGAGACAATACATTTAATAAATGTGAAGAGTAGATAAACAAATATGTGCATTTCAACGGTATATCGGCACTACTACTACCATAGCTTCCGCGGCCGGTGTGAACCCATTACATGCACTGTAGTTCAGTGTTTAAGCAGTGTCCTGTTTTATCATGCCATGAGTTATACCACGGCTGTTCATAAGGCATGAAACTAAATAAATTATTTGAAAAAATGATTTGGTACTCTTACTTGTGTATTTCTACTTGATACTGAATCGATATCGAAGCATTTCAATCAATATCGAATCGAATCGATATTGAATCGAATCGTGACCCAACGAATCGAAATCGAATCGAATCGTGAGATTCTAAACAATACCCAGCCCTAATCATAAGCTGCTTAGAGCTAGTGCTAGGGAGTTAAATAGGTCACAGTACTCTCTTTAAAATCTATGGGAGCTATACTGACACACAATGCTTTTGCTTTGTAATGATTGTACCAGTGAATTGAGACCTTTACAGTGTACTTTCATCGTCTTCTGTCTCAAGGTGATGTGTTAGCAATATTTAGCTAAACTAGTGGCATGGCTCGTAATGTCGCTCCACCACTTTGTTCCAGACCACTATGTTTCAACACGATTATGTGGATTCCCCTGATGGTCCCCAGAGGATGAACCCTACACTTTTTTTTTTTTTTTTGCATTTTAGTGAAATGGTTTAGCTTTAGGGAAGTAAATATTCAATGCCAAGAAATTTGGTACAAATATCCATCATGCCCAGAGGATGATTCCTAAATACTTGATCTGGTGATTTTTCCTCTAGTTTCACCATTAGGTTCACATTTTGGATGGATTGTCACGGAATTTGATATTGATGCTCGCACATTTTGCCCAAATATTTAACTCAGCATTTACAGGCTCCATAGTAACAATAAATTGAAAATGTAGAATCCAACATTACAGTGTACTCAGAAGACAAATGGGTGCCCGCTCTACACAGTACGAACATACATTTTTATCCCATACCGTAGGATAATTGGAGAGTTGTCTTCTTTTGCTACATTTGCATCAGAATCTCATAGTTGAATCTCAAGTTAAAAACGCTGACTAAACAGCACGAATTGCAAGGCAGGAAAACAAAAGTTCACGGAGGAAATGACTTGACTTGCAAATCATCACTTATACTTCCTTTGTCACAAATTCAGCGCAGAGCATATCTGTGAGGACCTGTTGGGCTGTATTTTTAAGTCTCAGTTATCACCAGACATGGACGGGATGCATATTTTTCTGCTCGCTCTCTTAGGTAATTCTTTTGATATACATTTTGATTATTTAATTATGAATATTAGGTTCCAGTTTTAGATTAATTCATACCTACATTCTCATTGGTGTTGGATTGAGCAGGAACCTGGATCTTCTGTCTGTTCACTGATTGTACCAGTGAATTGAGACCTTTACAGTGTACTTTCATCGTCTTCTGTCTCAAGGTGATGTGGTAGCAATATTTAGCTAAACTAGTGGCATGGCTCGTAATGTCGCTCCACCACTTTGTTCCAGACCACTATGTTTCAACACGATTATGTGGATTCCCCTGATGGTCCCCAGAGGATGAACCCTACACTTTTTGTTTTGTTTTGCATTTTAGTGAAATGGTTTAGCTTTAGGGAAGTAAATATTCAATGCCAAGAAATTTGGTACAAATATCCATCATGCCCAGAGGATGATTCCTAAATACTTGATCTGGTGATTTTTCCTCTAGTTTCACCATTAGGTTCACATTTTGGATGGATTGTCACGGAATTTGGGCCAGATATTGATGCTCGCACATTTTGCCTAAATATTTAACTCAGCATTTACAGGCTCCATAGTAACAATAAATTGAAAATGTAGAATCCAACAACATTACAGTGTACTCAGAAGACAAATGGGTGCCCGCTCTACACAGTACGAACATACATTTTTATCCCATACCGTAGGATAATTGGAGAGTTGTCTTCTTTTGCTACATTTGCATCAGAATCTCATAGTTGAATCTCAAGTTAAAAACGCTGGCTAAACAGCACGAATTGCAAGGCAGGAAAACAAAAGTTCACGGAGGAAATGACTTGACTTGCAAATCATCACTTATACTTCCTTTGACACAAATTCAGCGCAGAGCATATCTGTGAGTACCTGTTGGGCTGTATTTTTAAGTCTCAGTCATCACCAGACATGGACGGGATGCATATTTTTCTGCTCGCTCTCTTAGGTAATTCTTTTGATATACATTTTGATTATTTAATTATGAATATTAGGTTCCAGTTTTAGATTAATTCATACCTACATACTCATTGGTGTTGGATTGAGCAGGAACCTGGATCTTCTGTCATGTGGAACCGTGCAACACTGTGCACGTTTCAATCTGCATTTACCATTGTGTTTGTATTCCAGGAGTTGTATCCTGCAGTGATAATTCTGGATCAGTGTTGGAGGTGACAGTCAGACCAGGAGACAACGTCACTCTCTACTGTGACTGTAAAATATCATCTGGAGTATACATAGTGTGGTACAGGAACTGCTCTCATGAGAACCAGCCTTCTCTTGTCCTTAAAGTAAATTCTTATTTATTGGACATCGTCAGTGACACTAATGCCCATCTGAAGAACCTCACTCATTTTAAATTTATGAAAAACTATTCTTCAAATTCCTATGACCTGATGATCATGAACGTTACTGATTCTGATGAAGGCCTCTACTTCTGTGGAACTGAAGAGAGAAGAGTGGAGGATAATGAATGCATTATTTTCAGACGCTTTTACAGATATGGCAACGTCACAACAAGGATCCTATTCAGTAAGTATGCTTGTCTACTTGTCCTTTTATGTTAATCTCCAGTACAAAGTGAATGTAATAATTGAACTGATCGGTACATAGTACAAAGATAAGATAAGATCTTTATTGTCAAAATTTGTCTTCGGCTCACATGACATAGGAAATGACAAACAAAACTACTGTACATCACACAACACAAATAGTCAGTCAGACAGTTTGTTAAAAGCAGACACATAAATGAAAGATGATTCTGCAGCAGTTCCTGCCATGTTTGTGGATTACCTATCATTTTTTAGGATGTTGATGGCACTTGGGATAAAGGACTTTTAGGGACTCTGAATCACCTTCCACCTTCCTTTGTTGAGTTGTGTCAAAGGCTTTTGGGGTCTGCCAACTATTTTGCTTGCCATTGACACAATTCTTGAAAGATTATTCCTGGATCTACAGTTTAGATGACCATACCATGCAGGACAATGACAAGTTAAAACACTCTCAATGATAGCTTTGTACACCGAGTCTAGAATCTGCTCACTGATGCCGAGGCTACTAAGTTTGTGAGCACTTACTAAGTAAGTGTGGGTATGTCAGGATTACAGTATATCAAAAAGAAGTGGTTACAAATGGGAGTCAATGGGACCGAATCGTTCCAGAGGATAAAGAGTGTAGGCATTATGCATATCTATTCTATTCTATACACCTTGCAATAGAGGGGATCATGGGATTTGACTGACTGATATATTGAGAAACAAAGACATAAAATAAGCAGAATGTACACGTTTGTTCCCCTACAGTGCCTCAAGGGTTAAAGACTCTTCCTCGAGCAACAGAAAACAGAAGAGTGTCCTCTTTAATATGCTAAACGATGGCTATGTAGTCATCGAAAACTGACCCCATAAGTTAATTCAACCAGCGGTTGACAATAATGTCAACAATATCCTGTGGCTGGTGGGGGCCAAGGCGCTAACATTGTTTGTTTTCTTCCAAATTAAGGCTTTCAAACCTTAGCTCAAGCGTGTTATTCACTTCGTTGATGTCCTTCATGCTTTGCTGGTGTAGACGACAAAGTTTTCACAAACTAGTGTTGGCGCAGTCAGATGTGAGTCAGATAGTGGGGCTACGGGGGTTCCCTCGATCTTCCATGGCCTACGAACATTAATTTAAATCATAACAAAATTGATATGCAATTTAGGATTATACTACATTCCTGCATAATACATTATAGCAAACGGTAGGTTCATCTTTGAGGGTTAATTACATTTGTTTGCACAGTTCTTTCTGGTGGCTTTGTGGCATAGCTCTACCTGCCTCTAATGAGTCGGTCGCCACTGATGTAGATATTTTTCAATGTTTTACCTAACACAGGAAAATAAATAAAAAGTTAAGATGTAAAATCTGTTTGTTCCAGATTCCAGCTCATGCCATGACTCCAGTGGACATATTTCAAACCCTGTGGGTATGATATCCTGGATGATGGTGTTCACTCCAGCCATTACTATCGTCGCCTCCTTCATCTACTTTATTTTAGTTTCTTACTTTTGTCAGAAAATAGGTAGGCCACCGTAATCTCACAGTTCAAAATAAATTATGTCAACTATTTGCTGTATTTATACCACTGCAAGTTCAGTCACCTTGTAATGCTGTATTCATTTTTTGCAGATAGAGAATCTCAAATTCTCCAGAAAAGACCCGATGCCAGGGGACAAACGCAACAGGATCAGGTAAGGAACATTTGGGAATTTGATTCTTAATTGAGTCTTTATTAATCTGAATCAGTAACTCAAACTTTAAGCAGCGATCACTTTGTCTTTGCAGTTGTTTTAATGTGTCATAGTCACGCACCTTCAGATAAAAGCATAACAATTAAACATAACACCTTTAAATAAAAAATGTCAAATTGGTTCTCAGGATGAAGACATGTTTCTAACACGAGTTGTGTACCGGGCAAAGGATGGACAAACACACCAATAGGATGGACAGCACAAGCACATTTGCTTTATTCAAGCAGAAACCAAACAGAAGAAAATGAAATTCAAACTCTTCACATTCAGGGCTGTGTTCGAGGGAAGCAGGTTTTTCTAAAACTCTGGGTTTGTTAACTCTGAGAAGAGAGATACTTTTTAGTTCCAGAAAGAGAGTGAATTTACTCTTTAGTTCCGTTACCATGGTAACTGACTCTGTGAACCTAACCTGCTTGCTGGCAGGTTTGCTTCAACAAAACCTTAGTTTCTCCTGATCTATCTCTGCCTTTTTCCACAATCTGAACCAAGTCTGGAAAAATGGGATATCCTTTCCTCATCAACATAATCACATTTTGCATTTTAAGATGTAGCTTTCCAGCTGATTTACTTGTGTTTTTTTTTTATGAGTTACCATTGAGTATAAGAATTAGTTAGTTTGTTTTAAATGTGGAATATGTAATTAATATAACAATAATTTATATATATATATATATATATATATATATATATATATATATATTTGATCAAGATTTATAATAATAATCAGCTCTTGTCACCATTATTGCTTTATCAAACCATGAATAAATATGTATATGCATATTTAGAATTTTATTATTAAAAAAATACATGTTGTTTTGTATATATATATATATATAGACACTATATTGCCAAAATGTATTCACTCGCGTGAAATGTCCTCGCTCCTAAATATTCCACAGTCAACTGTCAGTGGGATTATAACAAAGTGGAAGCGATTGGGAACGACAGCAACTCAGCCAAGAAGTGGTAAGCCACGTAAAATGACGGAGCGGTGTCAGCGGATGCTGAGGCATATAGTGTGCAGAGATCGCCAATTTTCTGCAGAGTCAATCACTACAGACCTCCAAACTTAATGTGGCCTTCAGATTAGCTCAAGAAAAGTGTAGAGAGCTTCATGGAATGGGTTTCCATGGCGATCAGCTGCATCCAAGACATACATCAGCAAGTCACTGGACTCTAGAGCAGTGGAGACGTTCTCTGGAGTGAGGAAATCACGCTTCTCCCGATAGATCAGCTTTTGGATGAATTAGAGTGGAGACTGAGAGCCAGGCCTTCCCGTTCAACATCAGTGTGTGACCTCACAAATAAACAACAATAAACCCTATGGATTAAGAATAGGATGTCACATAAATTAATATGCGAGTCAAGGCAGGTGAGCAAATACTTTTGGCAATATAGTATATATTCGATTTTATTCAGTAAATAATATTGTGTATATATTATTGTATATATTATATACAAACCCATAAATATAACTTTTCATTGCAATTTATTGTGAATTCATTGTCCACGCCGGCATTAACCACAGTGTTCTTTCTTTGTTTTCTTGTACATTTTTGTTCATATGTTAAAGGGATAGTTCGGAATTTTGGACATAAGACCTAATGTCCAACTCAGCCGGTGTGTTCGAGACATCTGGAGACGTTTTCAAGAAATTTCATTCAGTTCTTCTAGTTGCAGAGTTCGCTTGTGCTATGGCTAGCGCAAGTCAATCGTTCTAGCTAGCATGGCATTAAAAACACTCATACCGACTCCACAGTGCACCTGAGGCAAATCAATTTTAACGGCAGACTATCAATGTACATATGTGTTGATAGAATGTTTGAAATAAAACCAACATTGCATTTTTAAGGATTTATGTCTCAGCAGCAGCAGCAGCAGCGTGTCATACTTCCTAGTAGGCTATGGCAGCGGCGGAGTGATATCACCTAGCACTTATAAGTTACCGGTTCTATAATAGTTTGTTTACCTGCTGTCATTGCTACAGACGCATAGTAGCCTGCAGTGCTAGTTTCTTCAATCTCACAGAAATGGCCACTTTTGGAAAATATACTGAAACTTTTGAAGACTCTGATTTTTTTCCACCCAAACACAACCGTACCTGTACGAGCCTGAATATACAGAGGAAGAACTGCGCGAGAGGGATGCTCAAAGGGCAGAACGTGAACGAGCATCTGTGGAGACCGAGATAGCCCCCGCTGGAGCTGAGAACCGGGACCGAACAAATGGAGACTGGTCGTGCCAGGAGGGAATCTTCCGCAACGTGTCCGAGGGTTTTACGGTTCTCCAGACGGAGCAGAGGTTCGGGTCCGCGGTGCGTAATTGTGGGTTGGCTGGGCCGTGGGCTGCCCGGTGTTTGCGTGAGGTCCAAGCGCTTTTCACCCAGGTCTGAGGGCATGAGGCTGGAAAATTCCGCCCGGTTCGATTGCCTATTTACGGGCAGTATTTCGGGCAGCGCGTTTTAGAGTTTTGAGTCCGACGGAGAGTCCGCATGTGTGGATTTTCGTGGCCGTGTGCTGCCCGGTGTTTATGTGAGCTCCGAGGGCTTTTCAGACAGCCTTGGGGGCTTAAGGGCCGACAAATCGGCGGTGTTCGGGTGTGTATTTACCGGCTGGATTCCGACCAGCGTGTCTTAGAGTTTTGAGTCTGACGGAGCAAAGTAAAATTCTGCTGCTGCTGAGAAACTAGTCCCTCAAAAAATGGATGATTCATGCGATGCAAGGTTAGATTTGTTTCAAATATTATTCTATCAACACAGATATGTACATCGACAGTCTAGTGTTTTAATTGATTTGCCTCGGGTGCACTGTGGAGTGGGCAAGACTGTTTTTAATGCCATGCTAACTAGAACCATTGACTTGCCCTATAGCACAAGTGAACTCGGCAACTAGAAAAACCGAATGAAATGTCTTGAAAACGTCTCCAGAACACACTGGCTGAGTTGGAAAATAGGTCTTATGTTCAAAATTCCGAACTATCCCTTTAATGCTTTGTTAACGTCTGATCCCTAAAAGTTACAAGACAAACAGATTGCACAATGACGTAAACCGCAACTACAATATGTAGTCCATGTGATCAGTAAAGCTTTACAGGAAAGCCACAGGGACAAACGGCCCCTCGTACAAGTGCACAGCTGACAGACTGGAGCTGAAGACTAGTGACCCCGATGATGGTGTTACTGCATGGCCTCACTGTGTTTACTGCATCTCAGATGACAACACAGCTCAAATTGTTTTTTAAACTTTTAAAATAATTCCAGTGAGGAGTGACATTGAAGCTTAATCCTAAAACCACATCAGCTTGTTTACTGGAAATATTGTTGCCCATTGCTGGCCACTCTCCTGGGGCCCGTTTCAGACAACAGGTTTTGCTAAAACTGAGTTTGTTAACCCTGAGAAGAGGGATACTCTGAGTTTTCCATTCCAGAAAGAGAGAGAACTTAATCTTTAGATCAGTTACCATGGTAACTGACTCTGTGAACCTAACCTGCTCGCTGGCAGGTTTTCTTCAACAAATCCTGAGATTCTCCCGATCTATCTCTGCCTTTTTCCACAATCTGAACCAACTCTGCAAACATTTGCCGTCCTTTCCTCGTCAATATAATCCATATGGAAGTAAAAGTGATTCTAGCAGCTTTACGTCGGGAGAGGATTTTAATTACTTAGTAAAAAATACTGTTTTTCCTACCGATCACATCTACTTACATTTTCAACATTTCATATCGCGGATATAATCCATGACCAGATTTTTGCAGAGCTGTTTAGATTTTTTTGCGAACGGGAGTTTTCTAAAATGTTTAAGCATATTTCTGTGTTGAAATAGCATCTTATTTACACTTGTCTAATTTGCACAATATTCTTATGCTTAATTTTCAGCTGCAGTGAGGTTCATTTTGTTCCTGCGGCATGGAACCTATATCAAAATGATCATCTTTACTTTTCGCTACTTCCACTGTTGCCTGATGGAGTCAGCGTTGCTAACCATTACACCAAAATAAAACTTTTTTAACTTTCAGATCAATCATTTCATTCAGTCATGCACATACATTTAGGCAGTGATTGTCTGCCACGGCCACTGCCTTCACTTTAGATATGTTGCTCCTCTTTTTAAGGATGAGCGCGTTTTCTCCATAAACACTCAGTAATATTTCTAATGCTCTCCCAGGAGCACCATTGATGATGGCTTTGTAGATTTGACCGGTGCGTGCGTAACTCAAGAGTTTACATACACAGAGTTGATTTAACTAGTTCAGAACAGCTGTGTTTTGAACTCAAAAATCTCAGAGTTGGTCAACTCAGAGTTCAGGGTTAGGTTCAGAGTTTGTTGAGCCTGCTTTCTGGAATACACCCCTGACCTCTAGTGGACGTGATGAGTACAATCCAATATATCCATCCATCCATCCATTTTCTACCGCTTATCCTGTATTCAGGGTCACGGGGGGCTGGAGCCAATCCCAGCTATCAATTCAATTCAATTCAATTTTATTTATAGTGTCAAATCACAACAGAAGTCATCTCAGGACACTTAACACATTGAGCAGGACTAGAATACGCTCAAAATTTCAAGAGTCAACACAATTTCATATTCCCAACATCACCCAGGGGCAAGCGTTACAGCGACAGTGGCAAGAAAAAACTGCCTTAATAGGCTTTTAGGCAGAAATCTCGTGCAGCCCCTATCATTGGGCGAAGGCAGGGTACACCCTGGACAGGTCGCCAGTCCATCGCAGGACCGACATGTAGAGACAGACAACCATTTACACTCACATTCACACCTACGGGCAATTTAGAGTCATCAATTAGCCTATCCCCATCCTGCATGTCTTTGGACTGTGGGAGGAAGCCGGAGTGAACCCACGCTTACACGGGGAGAACACGAACCCGGGACCCTCTCGCTGTGAGGCGACAATGCACTATATTGTGAAGAATATTCATTTGCAAGCTGTAAATAAACTTTCACACAGGTTTGAAAGAATTTACATGATGGTGATCACCTCCTTATTTATTTTCTCTATCATCACTTGTTAAATCATCAGATAACAACAGTCTTTGAAATATTACATTCATATTATAATTATGTGCTTGTGATTTTATAAGACAATGGTACAATGGTTTATTTCTATATTCCTTACCCTTGAAACAAACAAAAAATAATGGCATGAGAAAATGTATACCAATAAGCAATTTTCAAATCAATTAACATTTATTTCTGAATAATTTGAATTCAAATAAACTACTCAAGGTACTGATTCTATGCCTGTAAACAATAAAAGCAGCATAATTCAAATCAATATTAATTTAAATGCACACATTTTAAAAAAGCAAGCAAGCCAACTGTTCATGAGCATTTGGCAAATCAAAGCAGAACATTTTCAATAAATATGTTTGTCCCAGGCCAATCCACAGGATCAGGATCAGGACAGATGCTTTTTTTAATGGGTGAAGAATTTTAAGGTTGACCCATTTCCAAGCTCAGAAAATAAAGAAAAACAGTCAGCAGTTATGACATTATGTGCATCAGGGAACAATATGATTTAAAAACGCTATTTTGCAGGTAAGCCACGTCTTAAAGTGGTGGCATTTAAAATTTTGATTGTGCTGGAGAGAAAAAGAGGCTGTCTAATTTCTGTCCAAAGCTTCCCACAACAGACTTACACTGACATACCCTTTTCTATAAATATATAAAACATTATTGGACAATCTATACACAATATGAAAGTATTAACACTATTTTTTCCGGTGCAGACATATTTAGCTATATTTAGCTATCTGGTGAAAACTTGGTTTCAAATCCTCAATAAATCCTGAGTAACAGTAAATAGTCAAGACTAAATAAGCAATCATAAATTGGACTATTAAAAGAAAATTAAATATGAGAGATTATTTATTAAAAAAAGTTATCTGCTGTATATATGTGGTTCGATAATTTGATGAACAACAACCCGACACAACCCAAATTAGGCCATGTCCACAGTACCAAAACTATTTTCCTTGGCGTTGTGTCAAGAAAAGGACTCAGCACGCTGTAGTAACGCTGTTGTGCATATTCCAGGCCTATATGCGGCGCTGTTTCTGCTACAAAAATACACCAACAATGGAGAAGAGACGGAGAATGCGCATAAAGCTTGCATGCTACAAACATAGACAGTAGAAGAAAAAACCGACCACAACAAGAACAACACGAAGATGGCGAGTGAGGTCGAAAGCTGAATCGTTGGCATAGGGTGATGACATCATCATATGCATATTGGCTGTAGACACGAACAAGAAAACGCAAGGGAGCTGCTTTTTACTCTTTCACCCAGGGACCTGGTCTCAAAAAAAAGTGCGTTTACAGGCACCAAAAACTGATTCTGATAAACCCACTCCTAACCAGTGAGAAAAACACATACAATTTAGAAATCTCTCAAAATAATCAAAACGGTTAACACTTGTGTGTTCATGTAGGACTCCATTAAACATAGTAGGAATCTTATTGACAAAGTAGATTTTGGGGGTCTTTAAATTGGCTTTTTTACTTGAATGTGTGAATTGTGCAAAAAGCATTAAAGAATGTCAGACCCTTCTCATTGTTATCAAATTAGGAGAAATCACTACTTTAGACTACAGAAAATAATGCATTTGTTTTCTGATGCAATTAATGCCTTCATTTGAGGTTTATATTGAGTTCAAGCATTGCCTCTGTTTTACAGAAGAGCAGCATCATTTCAAAATCATTTAAAAAAAATCTGCATCTAAAACTAATATATGGCATCAACCATATGTCTACATAAGACTTTATAATCAAAAATAAATCAACTTCAGCTTTCCATACCAGATATCGTCAATGAGGTTCTGAAACTCTCCTTTTCTGGTTTAATACAAAACAAAAAAATAAAGAAAATATTCTAAGGTGATCATCAGAGTTTTTGAAGACCGCTTTGAGGCTTCTCTGGATTTGACTCAGTTTTCTTTTTAAAAAGATTTTTGAGCTTTAAGGTTTTCTTGCTCTTTTCCTTATGTTTGTTCCTCTCATCTCCAGGCTCAGGGGGCAATGCATGAGATGAAGAAGCAATCCTTGATGGCGCCAATGGTTGCTCCACTTCTGCAGGCAACGTGCTCTGGGGCAGGTTGGGTGTTGAGGCAGAGAGGCCGGTTGGGGTCGTAGCCACGGACTGGTAGGACTTCTCAAGGATTCCATCATACACAAGCTGGCTCAACGTCCCAGTGAAAAGGTCTGATGAGGAATTCCATGGTGCCTGGGATGTTACCGTAAGGTCTGGCTGTCCAATTCGACCTGCAGATGAACTTAATTTGGATGCTACCGACTCCTCCCTGAGTGTTGACTGTTTCGGTATGTCCATTGGAACATCAACTCTATCCCAAGAGGTTTTTCCTGTGGGGGTGTCTATGAAAGTGTCAATGTCATCTCTCGGCATTCTTGGGATTCTTCTTCTGAGAGAACCAGCAGACATCTCAAGTTCATCCCTCGGTATCCTCCTACTTGGTGACGGTCCTAAACTGAACTCTTGCTTCTCTGTAGAGGACACGTTATCCATAAGTGCTTCAAATCTCTCTCTGGGTAGCATTTTAATGGAAGCAGTATCTATACAATACTCGAGCTCATCCCTAGATACCTTCCTTGGTGGTGTTCTAGCGGCCTCAACCAATTTTTCCATCGCTAATGCCCTCACAGAGGAATCAAGCTGGCAGTCTCCTTTATTCCGGGGAAACTTTCTAGAAGCTGTGTCGAGGGACATTCCCATTGAATTTCTTGAAATCCTTCTGGATACTGATTCAAATGGATCAACAACATCATCTTGTGTCATCTTTCTTGAGGCACTGTCCATTGAAGCCCCCATCATATCTCTTGATATCTTCCTCTGTGCCACATCTGTTGTCGCTTCTAATTCATTCCAAAGGATCTTTTTCACCTCCAGAGGTAAATCACTTCTTTCTCTGTATACATTCCTTGGAGCAGTATTCATCAAATCACCTTTTGTATCTCTCTCTATATTCCGAGCAAGGAATTCTGCTTCCAAATCATTGGAAAGCACCTTTCTAACTGCAACATCCACAGGAACTTCAATCCCTCTGGATATCTTCCTTGACGTAGCATCTACCAAAGACTCGTCTTTTGACATCTTCAAAGAAGGGGCTTCGAAAGAAGTGTCTAACACTCTGTCTTTTGCCATCTTTCTGCAGGAAACATCGAGACAAGCTTCCAGTTCTCCTACAGAAAGTTTGTGAACTGGAGACTCAACAGCAGCTTCTACTTCTTTACTCAAAGGCTTTGTAATGGAGCTGTCTGAAAACAATTCTGTTTCGTCATGATAGAGCTTTTGAGGGGAAGTGTCAACAGTAGGAGGGAACATTTTGCTGGGAGGAGTTGAAGTCATATATTCTGAGTCTGAGAACATCTCTTGGGAGTTTCTATTAGTCAGAGAATTGACAAGAAGAACAGGAGAAGGAAAGGGCAAGGAAGGCAAGAAGGAAGAAAGCAAAGAATTAACAAAGATTGTATCACTGATAGACAGTGTTTTAGTATGAGCTGTGTTTTAAAACAAATTGGCCTTTTTAAGTGTTGGACAGGAAGACATACTGTTTCTTTAGAGTTTTCAGGAAGATCCCCTCATCCTCGCAAGGGTATGGGGCTCGGATGGGGACAAGAATGTCAGGGTCTGCGGAGATCATGGTGGCCGATGGCTGAGTGACCATGCCAGAACGACGTGACCGGCATATGGTGGATCCCGGTGTTCGAGGAGAGCGTTTCACTGGTGGAACTGGAAGAAGACCAGCAATTAACCGATCAGCAAAAGCATATATCTTCGCAAAACATATGAAGTGTTTGCTGACGTTTTCAGAAATGGAATACACCATGGAAGTTTATTTTTCGGTGAATGATGAGTTAATATATTGTAATATAGTTTAATATATTTTAGTTATACAGTCCTTTTATCTTTCTAATTTTAGATTTCAGAGGAAATGTTCCTATTCCTAATGGCCTTACCTTTTCCCTTCTTGTCGTTATGTTTCTGTATTTCTTGAATTATGTTATGCGCTCGGTTCCCCGCTAAATTGAACCTTGTGGCATATTGTGTATCCTTCCATTTCCTAACCACAAGCTCATACCAGCTGAAGTCAGTTTAAGTTAAATTTCAGGCAGCAACATTGTTATCTAACGAGACAATAAGTTAACACATTTGTAGCTTCTTGTTTATCGCTTGCCACGGCCTCTGCAGTCACCAGATCTGAACACTTTGGGGACACTAACGGGGAACCGAATATGAATCAAAAAGTCATCATTGCTGTTACTTACTTGGCTTCTGTGGTAAGATTGGAGAAGCAGACTCTAACAGATCCTCTAGAGATCCATGGATGGAGCTGTGGCATGACCAAGATGGCATGGGCACTCTGGGAAATCCCAAAGCAATTGAGTCTGAGTAGAGCTGAGCAGTGAGGTTTGCTAGGCCAGGATTCCTAATGATGGGGAAGCCACAGAGACGCTCGATCTGTTGCCAGCGATGGAGGCGCTCCCGTAGGCAGGCTGTCACTTCAGACAAGGCATTCCTTTGGCATACACAAAGACCTTTGTGACATGTGCTGCATTACTGTGTCAGACAGAAAAATACTTGCACAGGTAATTTTGTGACTCACTTTGCCTCAAGGATCTTGTGGTCAACTTGGTCTAAAGAGGAGCTGTGAGCGACATGGAGCGTTCCGAACACAGAACTTCTCTTCTTCTTAATCCTCTCTGCCTGCAAGGAAATACAACTGCAAGTCAGTTGATGTAAATGCCCTTTACATATCCTGTGCCGTCAGTCTAAATATCACTAGGATATTTTTCATGTGTGCCAGCCGTTCTTCATGCATTACCTCTTCCTTAGCAATGGCAAGCTGTAGTTCTGCCCTGTGCTTCTTGACATTGTAGTACTGGACCTCCACCTCGTGTGTCAGCTGCAGCCACAGCTGGAGGGCCTCTGAGGCAGTCGAGCTAACCTGCATGTCCTTTTCCGCCTGCTTCAGTGCACCACGGACCTGAGGGGATGGCATCAGTCAAATGTTAGAGATCAGTATGTGGACGAATCACTGGAAATCGCTGTTAAAGCTTCAATTCTTTCCTTGAAACTTTCCAAACTATAGCAAGGATGAGGAGCGTTCCTCCAGTTGTCTGTCTACCTGCACCAGCTCTTCCTCTGCATATCGGAGGCGGCTGAGCTCGCTGACCGCACCCTGCCTCAGCTCGTGCAAGCGGTAAGCCTCCTCCTGTGCCCCCATGATCTCATCCCTCATCTTCTCCTCCAGGTTCTGTTTCGCCTCAGCAACATTACGTTTTTCCTCCTGTGCTCGCTCCAGTCTGAGAAAGTGAAATGTTTTGAGGGAATCAATTCAAGAATGTAAAGTAGAATGAGAGACACTGGTAATACTTACTGTTCCTGCAGATCTATGAGGCTTTGTTCAGCCCTCTGCAGACTTTCCAAATCTTTCATCATCCTGGTTATGTGGACTTTACTGACTTTGTTCTGGGCCTGGGCAAACCAGCAGCCTCCAACTCCCATCACCACCGATACAATGAGCAGCAGGTCCTTCATGTAGTTATGAGGGGGACCTGTGGTGGAATGCAAGGCCGTAGTTGTCTTTTAAATGCTGGAAAAATCTGAGGAAACTGGGAGAGTTGGTAGGTTTGCGACACAAGTAGTCAAGACATGAACAGATATACTAAAGAGACATAGGGAGAGGGAATAGGGTGAGGACTTGGCCTTACGTGTAGGCGGTCCAAACAGAACAACGTCCAGAGCTTTGATGTTGAGCTTCTGTTTGTCTCTCTGATCCTGAACCTTCAGATGGCCACTCAGGAATGAAGGCTCATTGGCCGCAATCCTGCACACACATGTCAAAGTTCAGTGTGTTGATGTGATTCTTCACAACAGCTGACTTGTTTTAGAGTGACTCGCTTGGACAACAGCACACAAGAGAGCGTCTTGGTTGACCATGACATCGTCATTGGACATCCTCACCTGGGGAGTGTGTTTCCATTGACCTTGAAGTCCCTAAAGTTCCTTTCATACTGGGGCAGCTCAACAAAGTCCTTCAGCCAGCGAAGCACGTCATCTTGAGTCCAATTATGCACTGAGAAGTAATAGGAGAAAAGGGGACCAAGTGAGACAAGTCAAGTTAAACTTTATCTGTATAGCAGATTTAAAAACAAACAACAGTTGACCGAACTGCTGAACAACCATAAGATGCAGATAAATACGAAGTAAACAACAATTGAAACAGAAGACCTCATAGTGAGAACATAACAGGAGTAAAATACATGGAGTACAACAGACGATGCAGTCAGAATACAATCAATCTTTATGCTAATGAGAAGAGGTGAGTCTTCAGCAGGAATTTATGTCTGTGTTCTGGGTAGTATTTATATGAACTGGTCAGTGGTTCCAAAGAATAGAGGCTCGGTTGGTGTCTGGTTCTGGGGGACGTCCAGGAGCATCTGATTGGTCGATCTCACTGCTCTACCTGGAGTATGGAAATGCATTAGTTCTGCTAGATAAGGTGGAGTCAGTCCATTTACAAGCTTATAAACAGGAAACAATATTTTAAAATCAATCCTGTAACTGACAGGAAGCCAGTGAAGGGAGGCGTATCCTGGTGATATGTGATCCCTTTTTCTTTTCCTAGTTAGAAGACAGGCAGCTGCATTTTGTAGTAGCTGCAGTGGGCGCAGAGATGACTGTTCTACGCCCACGTACAAAGAGTCGTCCAGCTGAGAGGTGATAAAAGAATGAATGACTCTCTTTGGGAGGGAGACAGGCCCCTACCTCGGCTAAAATTCTGAACTGGAAGAAGCACACACGCACACGCATGCACACACCTTCAGACGACTTCCAGCCCCTCCAGAGCTCCTCAATTGTGATGTGTTGGTCTTCTCTGTGCAGGTGGCTGTGTTTGTTGGTTTGCTGCTGCTTCATGTCCTCAATGATGAACTGCGGAAGACAGAGGGACAAAAGGAAGTGAAAATCCAAAACTTTTTTTTGTTTGTTCAGATGCAACTTTGAAGAACAAGATTAGGGGTCACAAAGCACGTAACATTAGCTAAGCATAAACCTCCCTGTCCAAAAATAAATTGGGTGAATGTTGCAGTGTTATGAGCAGTACGTAGGAGGAGTGGGTCTTTTGAGTCTGTATTTATTTAGAATGCATGCAGAAGCATGAGTGTGTATTGCAAACGTGTGTGTGCGTGCGTATGGCGTCAGGATCGTTTCATATTACTTGCGCACTATGAAGGTAAATCGATGTCAAAACACTTAGAAAGACGCGCAGCAACGTGTGTGTGAACGCATGGTTACTTTGTTATGCGTGCGTGCGTGCGTTGTTGCGCGCAGATTGTATTTCACGCGTAACAAGAAGCTGCGTACATATGAAGCAGCGTGCGCACGTCTGTCTGTCACTGTTTGACAAATGTTGTTACGCGTTCACACGACGTGCGGTCGCAGATTTTGATGCTGCGCGGCCGGAAGTTGATCTGCTGTGCGTGCACCAAACGCGTAACATGAACGTGTAATGTAGTTGGCCTTTTCATTTAGTCAGACCGGAAATTTAGAAGAAGAAGAAGAAGAAGAAGAAGAAGAAGAAGAAGAAGAAGAAGAAGAAGAAGAAGAAGAGAGGAAGGAGAAAGGTGAGTGGGAAAGATGGTGAGTACTTTATAAATACATAGGTCATTTGTGTTGTGTAAGTTTTAAAGTAGAGTCTGGAGTATTGCTTGTTGCAGTGTAAACAAAACATTGAAACTGGGCCCCTCCTCTCGGGCTCAACTGTGTAACGTAACGTAGGCTACGTTACGTAGCCTCCTGCCACAGACAGCAGCAGTTATGAGGACCACAAAGGAAAGGAAATATAGCCTAGTCCAGCGGTACTCATCCGCCGGCCACCTATTTGTGGCCCCGGAACTATTATTTATTCAGTATGTGTTTTGGTTGGGTCAACGCGTGTATCGGGACTTGTCTCCATGCCAACAGACAGCCTGTTATTGGGTCGCGCTGCGAGCATTTTTAAGTTTCACTTTCGTTTTTGAAGCCGTTCGCATATTGCCACTTTGCCAGTAGGAGCATAGATAGATAGCATAGACGGGAAAAGATTACATGAAAGTGGCGTGTTCCAAGTTCTCTGCCTAAAGAAAGGTGGACAGTGAAAATCGCCAATTTAAAGAAGAATGGACTGAAAAGTTTGCATTCATTCTTCCTCCAACCAGCACAAGACCCATGTGCTTAATATGCCAGGAGACTATCTGTGATGAAGATTTCCAATTTGAAAACGGCATTATGAGACAAAAGCATACACATTTTGAAGAAACATATCCTCAAAATTCAGAGGTAAGAACAACAAAAAGAAATGCACTAAATACAGTATATCACATGTGGCCTGACCGACCTCAATAAATGGACCTTTGAGTCATTGAAAAACATCTTTGTGGCCCTTGAGGATTTGTATTTGAGTACCCCTGGCCTAGTCCGAGAGAAGCGTGTGCCCGAGGTGACGGTGAACAGTTGATACTCTGCCCCATCGTGTGAGTAACAATCTTAGGACGTAAATGAAGTGGCGTGCATGCGTGTAAAAGTGCAGTGACTGCCATCTTGTTTCCCTCACAGCTTCCGAGTCTGCGCCCGGCAGAGGACAGTGTGCAAGTGGAAGACCAGTGGTGGTCGTGGAGGATCGGTGTTGCCAAGCTACCACAATTACGGACCCCTTCCCCCGACACCCCCTTTTATAATTTCTGTGAATAAATATTGTTTTAAATGCCCTTTACAGTCTCCAAGCACTTTCTTGCCTTTAAACAGCTCCTCGCTCTTACAGAGCTTGCTTTAATTGAAAACACATTTTAAATTACACACATAACTTTTGCTAGCTGGGGTCTATATAGACATGTTATACAATTTTATTATTAGATTTAGGCTAATTGAAAAACACAGACACAAAGTTAGTAGCCTAGATACAGTACATATTTTCCGTTTTTCGTTCTTTTATTTTGAAGCGAAAAACATCACATCCTGCTGTGTAATGAGCTGCATTGAACACAAGCAGATCTATTGAGAACAAAAAATCCATATTTCCTTTTATTTTGGCGAAAAGTAATGCAAAAGTAATGTAAAAGTAGTGTAATGCCTTACAATTCAAAGACAGTAATATTGTAATGTAACTAATTACTTTGAAATGACAGTAACATGCAGGGCTGGACTGGGACCAAATATCGGCCCGGGCATTTTCAGCCGAGACCGGCCCACCAGGTATCGATGGAAAGACAATGAAGCCTATGAATGAAAACAATTTTTTGTGTGACAATGCTTGTACACTGTCGGGCATCGCCCCTCGGCTGTAATTGGTCCAGCCCAGAATCAATCATGACTAAGGGGCCGATCTACCAGTTTTGTGTACCAATAGCAGTGTTTCCCACAGGATTCTATCGTGGGGGGCTTGTGATCTTGTAGGGGGGTCCAGGGGCATGCCCCCCCCCCCCCCCCCGGGAGAACATTTTTAATAGATTTAACTTTAATGCATCAATTTGGTGAATTTTGAGAACCAAAATATGACATCAATTACTGACCAATTTCTTACAAACTGCTGGTACTAATACAAAATGTTGACATACTAAATGGGGTTGAGGAGTTTAAGCATTCAAGAAAAGATGAAAAGAAAAATGACTAAAACACAGTGCTTAGCCTTCCAGGGTTCCCCAATTAGTTTTCACTGAGGGCCAAATTATGTCCAGGTTGGTTGTAGTAGCAGATAGTAGTAGTAGTCATAGCCTGTGTTGAGGGACAGATAAAAATGTACTTGAAAGGTGTTGCGTCGCCTCGACGCGCGTCTAGGATTTTTGGGAGGCACACGTCAGGCCCTTGCGCAAGGACGTAAAGGCTGAATTATGCTTCCGCGTCGACACAACGCAAGAGGGCTTGCGGACCCCTTACGTCCTTGCGGACCCCCTTACGTCCAACGCAAGGGCCTGACGTGTGCCTCCCAAAAATCCTAGACGCGCGTCGAGGCGACGCAACACCAACGCAACACCAACGCAGCGGCTTTGGCTGTGATTGGTCCGCTAACTACATCCGCTGGAGACCGCTATCCGGTTTCCACTCATAAACACCGCCATATAAACTTTTAAAAGGCTACTTTTATTGTTTTCACCTCGTTTTATTGTTTGCACCTTCTCGCTTTTGCACAAAGAAATAAAACACCAAGTCCCCTTGCGTTGTGTCGACGCGGAAGCATAACTCAGCCCTGCTGCGCGGCCGGAAGTTGATCTGCTGTGCGCGCACTAAAGGCCTGATTATGCTTCCGCGTAGTGATAACGCAACGGCAACGCAACGGCCACGCAGTTGCTTGGAGACCGTGATGGTTCTGCGTTGGGTTTACGTGTCGAAATGCAATTCAAAGCCACACCGGTAAAGGGCGCTATGGTTTTTGTAAAGACTGACCGACCGACCGAGACTCTTGGCATATATCATCGTAAGCTTCGTTATAGCGTATTTGTTTACTTTCCGGCTTTAAACGTCCACAATTTTTCAGAACTTGGTGTTTTATTTCTTTGTGCAAAAGCGAGAAGGTGCAAACAATAAAACGAGGTGAAAACAATAAAAGTAGCCTTTTAAAAGTGTAAATGGCGGTGTTTATGAGTGGAAACCGGATAGCGGTCTCCAGCGGATGTAGTTAGCGGACCAATCACAGCCAAAGCCGCTGCGTTGGTGTTGCGTTGGCGTTGCGTCGCCTCAACGCGCGTCGAGGATTTTTGGGAGGTGCACGTCAGGTGCACGCCAGTGACTAACTAATAACCTGCCATAAGGTGAAATAAAGAGTCGCTAAAGTTGAAAATATATTCACAGATTCGGGATCAATACATCTGAAGTGAAACGTTTTCAAACACAAATGATGCCTCTTTCCCACCGTAATATCAAAGACTACGAGCTACAAGCACCAAAACACAGATTTTTTACAAAAATCCGCTGTCCTCCGAGCTGAACGGAGAACATTGATCTATATGCGCAGCCGGCAGCCGGGCGAGTGCGCAGGGACCGTCTGCAAATTACAAGACAAAAGCAAGACGCTGCAAACAAGAGGAAAACAATATTGTATAACAGTAGACTGTTATACAATATTGTTTTCCTCTTGTGCGCCACTTGCTGTAGTGCTGTTGTTTTTTGTTGTTGATCAAAATATTCTCCAGGGGCATTCAAATAAATAAATCGTTGATATTGGACTTATTTTCTTTCAAGCGTACATTTTTATCTGTCCCTCAACACAGGCTATGACTACTACTACTATCTGCTACTACAACCAACCTGGACATAATTTGGCCCTCAGTGAAAACTAATTAGGGAACCCTGGAAGGCTCAGCACTGTGTTTTAGTCATTTTTCTTTTCATCTTTTCTTGAATGCTTAAACTCCTCAACCCCATTTAGTATGTCAACATTTTGTATTAGTACCAGCAGTTTGTAAGAAATTGGTCAGTAATTGATGTCATGTTTTGGTTCTCAAAATTCACCAAATTGATGCATTAAAATTAAATCTTTTAAAAATGTTCTCCCGGGGGGGGGGCGGGGGGCATGCCCCCGGACCCCCCTACAAGATCACAAGCCCCCCACGATAGAATCCTGTGGGAAACACTGCTATTGGTACACAAAACTGGTAGATCGGCCCCTTAGTCATGATTGATTCTGGGCTGGACCAATTACAGCCGAGGGGCGATGCCCGACAGTGTACAAGCATTGTCAGAAAAAAAATTGTTTTCATTCATAGGCTTCATTGTCTTTCCATCGATACCTGGTGGGCCGGGCTCGGCTGAAAATGCCCGGGCCGATTTTTGGTCCCAGTCCAGCCCTGCATTGTCATTTCAAAGTAATTAGTTACATTACAATATTACTGTCTTTGAATTGTAAGGCATTACACTACTTTTACATTACTTTTGCATTACTTTTCGCCAAAATAAAAGGAAATATGGATTTTTTGTTCTCAATAGATCTGCTTGTGTTCAATGCAGCTCATTACACAGCAGGATGTGATGTTTTTCACTTCAAAATAAAAGAACGAAAAGCGGAAAACATGTACTGTATCTAGGCTACTAACTTTGTGTCTGTTTTTTTCAATTAGCCTAATCTAATAATAAAATTGTATAACATGTCTATATAGGGGCTGCACGGTGGTGTAGTGGGTAGCACTCTCGCCTCACAGCAAGAGGGTCCTGGGTTCGATCCCCGGGTCGGCCCGGGTTCCTTCTGTGTGGAGTTTGCATGTTCTCCCCGTGTAAGCGTGGGTTCTCTCCGGGTTCTCCGGCTTCCTCCCACAGTCCAAAGACATGCAGGATGGGGATAGGTTAATTGATGACTCTAAATTGCCCGTAGGTGTGAATGTGAGCGTGAATGGTTGTTTGTCTCTACATGTCGGCCCTGCGATAGACTGGCGTCCTGTCCAGGGTGTACCCTGCCTTCGCCCAATGACAGCTGGGATCGGCTCCAGCCCCCCCGCGACCCTGAATACAGGATAAGCGGTAGAAAATGGATGGATGGATGTCTATATAGACCCCAGCTAGCAAAAGTTATGTGTGTAATTTAAAATGTGTTTTCAATTAAAGCAAGCTCTGTAAGAGCGAGGAGCTGTTTAAAGGCAAGAAAGTGCTTGGAGACTGTAAAGGGCATTTAAAACAATATTTATTCACAGAAATTATAAAAGGGGGTGTGGGGGGAAGGGGTCCGTAATTGTGGTAGCTTGGCAACACCGATCCTCCACGACCACCGCTGGTCTTCCACTTGCACACTGTCCTCTGCCGGGCACAGACTCGGAAGCTGTGAGGGAAACAAGATGGCAGTCACTGCACTTTTACACCCAATACATGCACGCCACTTCATTTACGTCCTAAGATTGTTACTCACACGATGGGGCGGAGTATCAACTGTTCACCGTCACCTCGGGCACACGCTTCTCTCGGACTAGGCCAGGGGTACTCAAATACAAATCCTCAAGGGCCACAAAGATGTTTTTCAATTTCAATTCTTCTTTAAATTGGCGATTTTCACTGTCTACCTTTCTTTAGGCAGAGAACTTGAAACACGCCATTTTCATGTAATCTTTTTTCCCGTCTATGCTATCTGTCTATGCTCCTACTGGCAAAGTGGCAATATGCGAACGGCTTCAAAAACGAAAGTGAAACTTAAAAATGCTCGCAGCGCGACCCAATAACAGGCTGTCTGTTGGCATGGAGACAAGTCCCGATACACGTGTTGACCCAACCAAAACCAGGGCCGTTTCAAGGAATTTGGGGGCCCCAAGCAAAATGGACATGGAGGCCCCCCCGCACGCAAAGCCTACAGGAACCACAGCATAGCCATACAGTTTAAGTTCACACACTTTATATAATTGAGATAAGAATTTAACATTTGGAACATTTTAACATGTGCAAAAAAAAACACCACCGTACCATAAAATCCAATATACACAACAAAAAAGTGCACAATAACTAAATCCAACATACTTAAAAACACACACACACATACATACATACATACATACATACATACATAAATACACACACTCACATTAACATTTTTCAGTTCTCACAAAATGAGAAAATAAAACAATTAAAAAAATTACCTGTGAAGTACGTTTGACCATTTCACTGTTAGCATATTGGAAGAGGTCACTATTAACAGCTCAGCTTAGTGAGAGAAATTCACTCTACCTTCATCAGTGGAGGGTTGAGGGGTGAGAAATTTAAGCAAAGCACCTTGAGGGAGGAAGAAAAGATATGTTAGGATTTCCATATTTTGATATTTAGAAGGGATGCAGCTACTTTCACAACTACAAACTCTTAAAAACATCCCAAGCTAATGTTATACATTGACCTACTTGTAGCTTAACATAGCATTTAAGCATTCTGCTGTTTGAGAATTAGACAGACGCACCTGGTGCTTTAAAGACAGTAAACAGCTGGCGTGCATGAACACTACTAGACCATATTCTGTCCGTTCGAAAAAAAGTTGCACTAACTGTTACAAGCAGCATTGGCCGTCACGCAGGTAGCTAACATAAACATTTTTTGCTAGCCTACCTGCTGTGAAGTTACACCAATTGTACAAGACACGTAGAGCTATTTTATCCAGTGTAATGTATCACTTACCACTATCTTGTTTTTTCTTATCCTCCTTCTTTCTCTTCTTTCTTTTCTGGCTTCCCGAGGCATAATTCCGCTTCATGATGACTGCCGAGGTTTCGTATTTTGCCGGCAGCAGAGGTCACGAACCTGGCCGGCTGGCTGCTGTCAGCGGCTACTGAGAGGGGCCCCCTTGTGGGGGATCCCGATAACAGTGTCATTGCACTTTACTGCATTGACTATTAAAGGGGTGCTCACACAGTTTGTCGTTGCATTTTATTCATGGCCAGCTCGGGGCCCCAAGCAATTGCTTGGTTTGCTTGCCTTCTCGCGACGGGCCTGAAAAAACACATACTGAATAAATAATAGTTCCGGGGCCACAAATAGGTGGCCGGCGGATGAGTACCGCTGGACTAGGCTATATTTCCTTTCCTTTGTGGTCCTCATAACTGCTGCTGTCTGTGGCAGGAGGCTACGTAACGTAGCCTACGTTACGTTACACAGTTGAGCCCGAGAGGAGGGGCCCAGTTTCAATGTTTTGTTTACACTGCAACAAGCAATACTCCAGACTCTACTTTAAAACTTACACAACACAAATGACCTATGTATTTATAAAGTACTCACCATCTTTCCCACTCACCTTTCTCCTTCCTCTCTTCTTCTTCTTCTTCTTCTTCTTTTAAATTTCCGGTCCGGCAGGCAAAGTATGGCTCACTGCTCCCTCCCCTGGTTGACTAAAATGAAAAGGCCAACTACACTACACGTTCATGTTACGCGTTTAGTACGCGGACAGCAGATCAACTTCCGGCCGCGCAGCATCAAAATCTGCAACCGCACGTACGTGTGAACGCGTAACAACATTTGTCAAACAGTGACAGACAGACGTGCGCACGCTGCTTCATATGTACGCAGCTTCTTGTTACGCGTGAAATACAATCTGCGCGCAACAACGCACGCACACACGCATAACAAAGTAACCATGCGTTCACACACATGTTGCTGCGCGTCTTTCTAAGTGTTTTGACATCGATTTACCTTCATAGCGTGCGTGCGTGCGTGCGTGCGTGCGTGCGTGCGTGCGTGTGTGTGTGTGTGCGTGTTAGTGCAGTCTTGGAATGTGTCCTTGGCTGTAAACTGAGGCTTCATATTATGGCTAGGGGGAATCTTGGGGCTGTGTTCTGATGAGCCCAGCCCCCCTCTCCCTCCTTAAGTCTCTATGGTAACCGCAACCCGAGCCCCTGGATACTATATCCCTGAACTGCATTCTAGAAGGCAAAGGCATTCTAGAATTCTGGATTTACTACTACCAATGTCACATACAAATAGAGACTCACACACTCCCTGGACAAAATACTTATAAACTCTGTCTGAAATATCTGAATATTGCACTCAACACAAAATAAAACAAAAATGACAAAGGTGAACTGGCATGGGCGCAAACAAGCTTTTATGTGCAGTAAATATGGCTTTATGCCTACACACCACCATATGCAGCGATCAACAACGGATCACTTTTTTTGACTAAATGAGAAATTTTCGGTCATTAACAAAATGCCTTTGTCGAGAAAAAAAAATGTTTGAGAGGTGCAGATAAGATACGTATATGTATTGAACCTTGCTTTGCAACATTTCCTAATATTTGAGAATTTGTTCATTAATATGTATATTTTCCCATGGAATCCCACGCAGTTAAAGGCAAATAACTGTAGTTTGTTATTATTTTGCATTTAATGTATTACAACACTGAGGTGAGCACCGTGTCTTTTCAAGTTGTCTGAAGAATAAAGGAAGCTGGAGTCAGGAAATATAAAGAGGGGTTATGCTGTTAAGTATGACTATGAAGGTCACCAGTGTTGCAGTATTCTATTAGTGCAAACCATTTTTTGTCACTGAGCCAAAAGCAAAGTTATACTGTTGCTATCCTTGAAGTAACACTTGACTCTTCCACCAGCCAGGACACCTGTTGTTGCACTGCTTTACCATGTCCTTCTCATGCAAGAACATACACGCACAAGGACTTACAACAGCTAAGCAAATGGGGTAAACATTGCATGAAGAGAGTTTCTGTACCTCCACACTCTCCTCCACCTCAATCCCTCCGTCTTGGTCATCGTCCATCATGTGATGGATGCTCCGCAGGGCCTCCAGACTGTAGCGATCCGCCTCGCTCATACATGGTGGATACACCACCATGCAGGGGTCTACATGGGTCAGGAAGGTGATGACAGTATATCAATTATTATTTCACTCAACTCAACTCATTTATTCATTAATGCAGCTCAACTGTTTAGTTCGTCTGACCTATAAATTGAGCACTACATTTTGTATGTTCACACCACCTTTTAGGGCAGATACAAGGACTTTCTCAGTGCAGAGTGAATGTGAATATTTGGGATCATGAATCATGGGAATGTGCATTCCATGTATATGAGCAACAGAGGGGGAATGTGCACATTAACTTATTCCCTCGTGATTATTAATTGTGTCTTTAACAAAATTCATTATGCTGGACAGGGTAATTTGTTGCATGGACCCAGCTTTCGTCACAAACTAACCTCCCATCTCTGTAGACTGTGGAGAGGAATAGTAGAGTAGAGCCATTACCATTTCAGTTGGCCTATGCTAGCTTACCCGTAACATCACCCAGGGGTGCTTCACTGAGCTGTATTCACACATCGACTGGTTTACTACAGTGGTATAAACCCCAAATAAACTATTTTGCTGTTAGTTAACTACATTATGGATAAAAGGATGCTGTTAAGTATTAAGATAACAACAACAATTTGTAAAAGTCATGGTTTGTTAGCTCTGTCCGCAAGGAGACAAGCAATCAACTTTAGAAAAGTTTTGAACATCGGTGATAGGCTATGCGAACACTGTAGCTGCTCCATAAACACTTAAAATAATAAATACGGTACGCTGATAGGCTCCCGCAACACAGTGTCACGCTAATGTACCGCAAGTTAAAATATCTTAACTTGCTCGAGTATGAGAATTTGGTGAATTTCATAGATCCGTCTCATCACGACGCACGTCACGCCGCCCAGTACAAATTCTATTGCATAATCTATTTGCGGCCTTGCATTGAATTTGTATGCAATAGTGTCGCCTGTAAAATTAATGCTTTTTATCATGTGTGAGCACAGCATAACAATGAAAACTTATGAATGAAAAATAATGAAAATTATTTGATATACTCTATTAGGCAAACATGGACAATAAACTACCAGCATGAACAGTACAGTCCATTTGACAAAACAATCTCACCTCAAGATGCATTTAGTAGCTACTTCGTGGACTTTCCTCCGCTATTTCCAAGGTCACTAGTTCTTTTCATTGGCAATTTAAAGCATTTCTAACCCCAATAATGAAGTAAAGTGTATCAGTTTAAACCTTTTTCATGTCCCGATGCCATTCTGTACTAGGGATTTCATGTACCTCTCATTTGTTATATAAGATTCAACTAATAATCGGAGAGGGACACCACTGAATCAAGAGACGTTTTGGCAGGTTGCTGTTTGGATAAGTACTTATAATAAATAATAAAGCAGACTTTAACAGTAACAGCTTTAACTGACTGTGAAGCAGCAACACATATTGACGACACACAAATAAAACATACAACTGGAACAGCTTCCAGGGGTTTGACCAATGAGTGAGGGGCTCCATCTTTAAGTCCAGAACTCTACAAGACAATGTGTGCCAAATGTCTCTGTCACGTGCCAGCAAGCGCTCTAGAAAACAACTGTTGTAATTGTACAGTGTGTTCCAGGCTTTACTATAATACGGGAACACTAATACAGGAAAAGATGACACACAGTTTTCCGTCATCACTGCCGTACTGAGTCAGAGCCCTTTTTTTGTCTCTCTGACTGTGTGGTTTGGTGCTCCAAGTAGTTGAAGGGACCGGGGGTCAAAGGTCTGCTGGCTCAACCCTCCATCAGAGCCAGCTCCAGTAACATTAGCTGCTCCCGCCCACAACATAAGGGAATTAAAAGCTATGGGGAAAAGTGACTTTCAGTGTTGTGACATGAATCTCAGGACACTTTTGGCAAAAATAGTACCATTAATATGAGAAACAGTAGCATATTTTTCATGTGGTACAAATGATGCAACCAGCCAGTGTTCAAAGATGATGCTGTGACTGCTAAACTGCTGGTTAAGCATAATGCGTGTGTGGAGAAGGTTTGCTCTTTCAGTTGAAACTGTCTGTATCTTTAAGGCCCTTGAGGGTTATTATCTGCAATCCATAAAATGATCCAGGTGCTTCTGGTCATTCCCACAGCCAGGCCAGCACCAATATACAGGGCAAGGACATTCATCCCGTAGTTGTTGACGAAACTTGCATTTCTCAACAGTGAGGCGACCTCTCAGCTGGGTGGGCTATTAAATATCAATGGTGTATGCAAAAGCCGTCAGAAAAGTGTGTGCGTTATCGATGTCCCTGAAAGACCTCAACATATGACCCGAGTTTAACCCTTTCCACGGATGAGCTGAAACTGTTGGAGTCCTGGGCAAAGGACTGGAGCACAAGACAACAAGATTAAAGGTGCAATTGATTTGAGATTGGGGAGGCAAGTCCTGTTCCTTACGCTGGACCACCTTGGGGCCTTATTTTAGAAAGAAATAATGCATGTGTGTTAAGTACCAGGATGTACTCTCACTAACAACAGGTCTCGCTCCTTCGCTTCCCAGCAGATAAAAAGAGTAGATCAGGTAACCTCGCATATTAGCACGTATCATAGCTAAGTTAGTTAGCTACCTGGTAAGGCAACGCAACGGTGATGTTTTCACTGAGCAGTTTGTAGGTGTAACCGCCCTATGACAGCAGCAGCCATGAACTAGCTAGTGGGGCAGGTCACATGCACAAACATGCACTAAAAGCATGGGCAGTGCCCGGCTTTAATAACCACACACACAGAGGGAGAGTGACATTTGTAGCTCTGGTCAACATTACTCCACTTTAGCTTTATGTGGCAAATAGTTGTTTGCTGCTATAAAACTCTGAATGTCTCATATTGCGCCTTTAACTCATGAGGGGGTATTTTTATAATAATTTTAAAAAACTAACAACATCCTATGAGATTTAGAGTGTGATGCATTTTTAATTAATTCATTATTGATTGTAATTAATTATGTTTTCCTAAATGTAATTTTTGGGGGCACAGTCTAAAAAAACTTCAGTCTGGAGAACTGAATGACCTCAAAAACAAGGTAATTCTTTCCAGCCGAATATATAAATAACGTTCAGAAACCATGGAATCTTCAAATATTTTGAATGATTAACTTTAACACCTTTAGGATACAGTTGTGTTTTTGTCCTAAGAATGAAAATTAGAACGATTTCGAAAAAAAAAACAAAAAAAACAATCGATCACATATCACGACAAATGTATTTATAAAGCATATGTCAGCACCGAGGCACGACGGTCGTTTTCAGCGGTGCCAACGTGCAGACAGCCAGTCTATAAGAACTGGCGCATTAATGGCGTTGACAAGGCAGATTTAAATACGAAGCAAAGACTTTGTGAAGCATAAGGGTACGAACTGACCCGGCTTTCCTATAAGACTCTTGTATTATAGGCTACCTGTAGGGTCGAACCCTGCGCTCCCGGCGGGGAAGCTGAACCCCTGGAGGTCCCCGGCGCCTTGCGCCGCCACAAAGAGCGCAGCGGGGCAAAGGAGTAGCAGCAGAGGGGACAGAGGCAGCATTTTAGAAGGCAGATAATAGTCTCGTCCAGAGTTATGAAACTCTTCAAAGCAGGTGGAGAAAGAACATACACCCCCGTTTAGGAGGCACCAGTGTCGGCGTGAGAAAAGCGCTGAGCGACCCGCGTTGCTGTTCCAGGGAAAGCGGCGAGCTAGACGGGATATCGGTGTTTGACTTGAGACGTCAGCGAACTGGATAAATCGAAATGTGGGACAGTGCGCAAAAAACTCCAACACACTTCAGCAAGTTGGCAGCAACGATGTGCGGGGTCATCCGCGCACAGGAGGGCTGCGCGTAAAAATACTCCAAACGTGGACGATGGCGTTCCGGAAAGAAGAAAAAAATGACAGAAGGTGCTATTATAGATCCATAGTTGGATTAATAAAAAAGATAAGATAAAAAGTCCCGAGGCTCGTCCATCATTAAATATAATCCCAAAACAGAACTCAGGAACAGATTTGAAAGGCGCACGAAACACCCTTACTAGGTGAGTTGTTATTTAAACAGGGAGGCAAAACGAGCGTTTAACTGTGCTCAGCGTGCAGACTGCTTCTTTGTTCCTCATGTACAGCTGGAGTCTGTTTTGGTGAGCCAGTCCAGTCCTCTGTTCTCTCTCCAGCCGTGGATCTCCAGACGTAGAGATGTGACGTTCTTACTTGGAACTGACCCCCTCCCCTCACTCTCTCTCCAGCAACAGGGCCCCCAACACTGAATGATGTTTCCTACCTCCCCTCTATCCTTTGTAACAACTGAGCAACTGCTTAGAGTCCACAGTATGGAACCAACACAACTATATCCTCTCTGGTTGTATGGCTTTAATGATTCCAGTTTGGCTGGAGGATCAATTAAAGCCCCCTTAGACCTCACTATGGGAAGTGATGATCAGGACTATCATGCCAGGAATAGCGTGTCATGGCCAGGCCATTTGGGTCTGACGGTTGTCTCCTCCTTCACAGACCTCGAGGCTGACATTTCTAATGCCTCTGTGAGGTGTGCGATTTTCATCAACACACTCAGACGGTGTATCTCCTTTAAGTAGACACATCTAGAGTGCGAGGGACACAAACAGACTACACATGCACCAACACGCACAGTAACAACTCGACTTAAACAGTAACAAAGGGTCAGGTTTCATTCCAGCAATTCGGCTCCCAGTTTAAAAATAGTGGGGCAGCTTTGACCTCTACCCTGTGGAGCATGCCCAAGTGGCACATGTCCAAGAAGGTCTCTGCAGGGTCTGACTGAGTATCGTCTACATATACATTTGTCCACGCATCCAACTGTAGTGACAAGAAAAAAAAGACAGAAATAGTTACAAACGCAGAAACACTATGAGTGACATTCACCTTCAGCATGTTTTTATTCATCACACTTCACTGATTGATTTACTTATAAAAGAGTAATACACCAGAATGAAAGTATGGAGGGATTTCATCAAGTAGGGAAAGAGCAGTTAAAAACAAAAGGAAGGATATGAGAGGAAAGATGCTTATTCCACAAACACAAGAGTCATGAAAGATAAAGCTGCCAGTATGATGATGCCTTTTGTTTAGTAAACAGTGATTTGACTGAGCTGAACGTCAAAGTAAGGCACAGTTGAGAAGGCAGACGCAGAGAGGAAACTAACAGGGTAGATTAAGCATCTGTTTCCTGGGCCATGCAGGTGACCATATTTGGACTGCAGAGGAGCGACGGGTGGATGTGACGAACACAAGTTGAAGAGCGGCAACCTTGCTGCATCTGGATTCTGGTGTGAAGCTGTTAACAAAGTTAACTTCATAATTCAAGGTCAACTTTACAGCTTAGTATTAAAGTCATCTTAGTAGCTAACAGCTTTGGTAGCGTGGTTGCAACCTGTCAATCACAGGATAGCCCCGCCTTAAATCATCCCCTGCTTTATGGTCTATGTGACACCAAATGGAGCATTATCTACTAAATGAACATCATGCTGGATTGAAGAAGACTCGAAACTAGAGATTGAGACCATAAACTCATGTTTACTGAGAGAATAAATCAAGTGAGAAGTAGTCATTTTCTCAGACTTCTTTACAATCAGACTTCTTTTTCCCACCAGAGGAGTCGCCCCCTGAAGGCCAGCAGAGAGAATGCAAGTTTAAGGCACTTTAGCACGGGTTTCACTTTTCAGAACTGAAGGTTGTCGCCTGTATGAAACTCTCAGTCAACTCAAGAGATGATGCATCAATCTGAGTTGGGAATGGGACTCGATGGTACCACAAAGAGGTGTCTCTGGATTGCTATGATGGAAATTAAGTTATCCACATTATTGTCATGAAAACTGGCAGCAAGCTGGCCAACCTCTCACAATTACCTGCAAACATAGCAAATGATACCAAAAGCCTGATCTCGCCTGATTTGTGAAAAGATTTAAGCAAGATACATACTGTGGTGGTTGTTTTTAAAGGTAACTACATGTCATCATTCCTGACTAGTTCAGTTAAAAGTTTGAATCTGTACAAGTCGTCACTTCATCGCACAAGACCCCAAGCAAGACTACAGCAACCATTTGCAGTCAGTCGCATTTTGACAAAACCACACAACATGCTGAGTTGAGGCGGACTATGAGGACAGTGAAACGAGCTAGAAGGCGACCATGTAAAAGCTCTACTTCCAACACATAAGCACAAACTCAAAATTAAACTTATAGGAACAGCTCGCCCCGAAATCCCCAAAAAACATTTTTATCCTCTTACTTGCTGTTTATCAGTCCAGACTGTTTTGATGCAAGTGTCTTGGTTTTGGAGTTATCGGATGTAGAGATGTCTGACTTCTCTTAAATATAATGGGAGTATTACGTGAAAAACAGCAGTTTCATGTGGGAACTGTGCTGTTGAAGTTGTACAATTTATTTCTGGGAACTTTGAGCACCATAGGCCAAGAGCCACATCCTCCCATTATATGGAGAGGAGGCAGAGATGTCTCCAAAACTTGGCATCTCACACCAAAACACAAAGAGCACTGCCGGTAAGGGGAAATATGGATTTTGGATTGAACTGTCCCTTTAAGGCTCCTCCAAAATGGAATTCAATAGTTAACATTAGACAGATATTAGCTTTGACTTTCCTTCTTTGTTCCTTGACTTAGTAGTCATTTACATAACATTAATACTGTAATTTTGTTAAAAAAAAATAAGCTTCACCACTGTGAAACAGGAAGCACCACTGTATCCATAGCTACGGTAAAAAGAAGGCACTGCTGAGATTTGAGTTTAAGCACTCTGGTACAAAAACAGCACACTGATTAGAAAACACACACCTTGGTCTCCCAGAATACACTGATAGTGTATCACAAGTTATCACACACTCATAAATCTTTGATATTAAAAAAAAATTGGGGAAGGTTTTGGGACTTATCAGTAAAGCCCAGTGGCCTAAAATAGTGAGCTAAAACTCAAAAAGGACTCAACAACATGACACATTCTATTTGGTAACAAAAGTGAACTTACTATGCAGTATCATACAAACAAAAATGTCAAAATGTACCTCGGCAAAAGCTTATAAAATATAATATGAATAAAATAATATAATAATATTCCTTGGTCCATTAAACCTATATTATTCTTACAACATGTTTCCCTTGCACACAACAGTTAAATCAACGAGTTCAGTAAAAACGTGATCTCAGTAGAAAGAGAGCATAGTAAAAATAGTTAACAAACCCACAGACGTAAAAAAAAACAAAAAACAAGATGGCTCTTGTACAAATCAGGTTACTGCAGTTAGATGGCAGATTAGTCTTCTTTTAAATGAAGATCTTGAATATCATGGTCCTTTGAGTGGGGCTTTTTCATGTCCACAACAAACCAGGAGAGGGAGCTAAAGAGAGCATTCACTTAATACAAGTATTGATGTCTTTGTTAGCATTCCCGGTGATCACAATTGCTCTCCGATGAAGGGTTGCCGAGTCCGCGTGCAATTCTTCACAGGTCCATGAGCCTCTTTGGCTCACAAGTGCATGCACTCATCTTCTCACTCAGTCACTCAAGGCACACATACAAAAACAACACACAAACAGAGGAAGTATTACTATGATAGCACTGACGCCCCTGACGACACACCTGAGTCACTACTGTTGTATGCTCCATGGCCATCCCCGAGCACGCCCGACAAGGATGACGGTGAGGATGAAGATGCCGGTGATGACGAAGAGGTGCTGCGTGTACGCAGGATGGCCTCAGTAGCACTGCAGTGGGGTCGGGGCCCTGGTTCAGGGGTGTAGGTGAAGGTGAGGGCCGTGGCGTAGATGACTCCATCGTTGCGGACCAGCGTGACGGGGACCTGAACCGGCTGTCTCACCCAGCGCCATCCCTCCCTGAAGGCAGAAATGTCCGGCACCACGCACAGGACGCTCTCTCCACATCTAAGGGGACAGATGGATGAGATTGGGGTTGAGTATTTGAGCCACAACGCAATGCTGTCCACACGTTGATGCAAACACTCACCTGTACATGGTGTCAGCCTCCACGTCTCCGAACCACACTCTCAGCTTAGGGGTGAAGTTCTGTCCCGTCAGCTCCAACATTGCCACATCTCCTCCACCGTTTAACTTGACAAAGACCAACAAAAATGCTTAATGCCTTAGGGCGCACTCACACCAGGGCCATTTGATCCGTATCGTGCCTCGGCATGATTGCCCCCCGCCGGTTTGCACTCGCACTGCTCCAGCCCAAACGAATCCAGCCCGATTGCTTGTTGTACATACGTCATCACGCATATTACGACACACGTAAGGCTTGATGTTGTTTTCAAGGAGCGCCGTCTCAAAGTCATCACAATAGAGAACAACACAGAGAGCATGACTGAAACTTTACTCACAAGTCCGCCTGCGTCAGCACATGTGAGCGCGAGCGATCACAAGCAATCACGAGCGATCACAACGGCCAGCGCAAGCGGAGCAGATTTTGGACGGAGACACACACAACATTTTTGTTATTAAAGTACTGGTCCAGTTTCGCTACGGTACCACTCACACCACGAGTCTGAAGCCCCAAGTCCGACCCAGAATCCCGCAGTGTCCTACAGACATCAAGAGTATTTTCAGTCATAAATTGACTCGATAGTGGGGGAAGATCCGTGTTGAACACTGAGCGATAATGAGAGGTACGGCCTATCGATTAAAGCCTACGTCATGTCCACATTGCGTACCCGTGCATGTGCGCGTGCATGAACCGTACCATTCTCAAATCCACCTCTTCCAAGCGTGCCGGGCACGAAGAAGCGTACCGCTCTGCTCTTAAGTACGGCACGGAGCGTTCACACAGGCCAAACGGACTTTAGGCTCAATCATGCCTAGGCGCGGTACGGTTGGTGTAGTGTGAGTGCGCCCTTAGAAGTTGAGTAGAAACTGAAAAAGGAAGTAACCACAAAGGCACTGATAAAAAGCACATTTTCAACAGAATGGGAGGCACGCATACCTGCAGAGTTTCCACCACAGGGACAGGTGTGACCGGTGTGGGGACGGGGCCCATACCCTCATAAAAGGTGTACTCGGCCTTGTCAGTGCTGATGATAGTCCAGGAAGCCCCGTCGTTAACAATTTCCTTGTTGGTCTCTTTGGAGCACTGTGTGGCCTGGAGAAAAACAACAACACAGAAAAAAAAATTAACTACCCACTTTTATATCTAACAATAGGAATAAATGCACTTGTGTCTGAGCATTTTATTTTTGTATTCTGTATTTGTATAATTAAAACTAATGACCATAACATTATCTGGAGGAGTCCCCTGTTTGTATGGTAAGTAACATTGATATTATCAAAAAAAACAAGTAATACATCCGGAACAAACGGCAGCCAATTTCACAACTTTAGGAAAACTCAAGATTAAGAATCAAAATAGGAAAAAACAGGAACTGAGATTTTACAAAAAACAGATTCACATGTCAGAATAAAAACCTACGCAAATGTGTGTGTGTGTGTGTGTGTGTGACTGCACACCTGAAACTGGATGATCCTCTCCTGCGAGAGACACAGATACATCCTGTCTGTGTCTTTCAGGTAGAAGGCACACTTGTGAAGCTGGGACACAGGGTCGTCTGCATCCATGGATGCCTGCTGCTTGTCTACTTTACGAATGACCTGAGGAATTGAGACGACACACACCCGTCAAATATAAACAAATCAAATCGTTACATTACATACAGTATGTGTAAATAAACACAAAGGCATACAGGGACAAACACCCACCATGTGTATGTTAAGTGCACCAGCGGTATGACCGCTCTCCATCCACATACAAACAACAGACCAAACCAATGAAGTGAAATAGACCCATGCGTACCAGTCTGGGCAGGGCCATGCCAGTAACAGAACACACCAATTTGACCGTCTGGCCATAGTGAATATAGCCATCTCTCACAGCAAACTCCTCTCCTTCAGACTCCTCATCATCCACTAGACAAAATGACACAGAACACAGAAATAATGGAAGTGGGTCTGAAAAACGCTCTAAAGTTAGATGAAAGTCTGGCGAGGGAAAACTAGCAAGGTGATTTTCAAAGGGGATCCCATGACCTCTCACCTAAATGTATTTGAATGAAAATGGGTTCTATGGGTACTCGCAAGTACCCTCTTTACAGACACACCCACCTTAGGATAATCTTGTGCAGTTTGGGGCTAAAACCATGCAGTGTGCATGCAATATAAATATTCCCTTATTCTAAAAATGGTGTAGTTGAACATTTCTATGCACTGTGGTCCCTAAACAGTCTTCTATTTGCAGAAAGTGGGTATGACTGTAAAGCCAAGACTCTTGTGAATCCAAAAGAGCCCAATTGTATTCTGGCCAATGATATCAGTCCCCATAGTGGCCATTTTAAAGTGAGACCATGTTTTGAAACTTGATGTCACTTTATAAAATGACCTGTTGTGACCTAAAGGATAATAACTGCCATCAAAAACTAGAGGCCGAGGGTATTCAGAAGAACTTTAATAAATGTATTAACAATAAAAAGGGGTTTCTGAGCCATTTCCATCAAAAGTGCTTGCCATACCGTCACCAAAAAATATAATTTCAATAATGTGGGCAGCATGACTTTTGATGATTTCTTTGTTTCCTAGCTGGGCTGCATCATTAATCTTCAGGTTCCCAGCTTTCAGATGGTGTACACCACTTCTATGTGGCATCTACTGTTGACCTGATATCTTCCCCTAAACATCCTCCTGCCCCCCCTAAAAATGAAAAAAAAAAAGAGTCTTGTGGGTCTCTCAGGTTTAAATAGATGCTTCTGATCAGTGCAAACAGTCGAGGGACAGCTAGAGAAACAAATATCAGTCAAATTGTTAACCATGGAAGTGATCACAGACACACACAGATAAAGACTTACAGAGGTGAATGTAGAAGGCTCCCCACTGTTGGGAGCTAGCAAGAAAGTTCCCCCCCTCCACATGAAGATACCTGGTACTGACTGTCTGGGAACGCAGACGGTTAAACAGCGCCACCTTAGTGCCTGAAGCGATACACACTGGGGAGAAAGAAACAGGATAAAGGAAGAGAGGCAAGTGTCATGTGTGTGGTGAAACCATACAACTGTCTTTCCATCGACTAGGGTGTTGATATATCCTGCAACTCACAATCAGCATTTTTCAAGGACTGTTTCTTCTTTGAGGGCTTGGAGATGACCTTGATCCTCTTGCTGAGGAAGAATCCTATGTTGGCGCTGTTCCCGTACAACATCTTCACAGACAGCATGAAGTGTTTCCTCTTATCCGAGTCGCTGATGTACAGTGTCTTTGCTGTGCAAAAGTGCTAACACAAGGGGAAAAAAATACAGGTTAGGGGGTTTTGTGCGTGTTGTGGTTTGTCCTCCTTTCACTTCCCCCTTGTGTCCTTCTGGAAAGTCATTCGCGGCTGCAATAATAAAAACGAGGACATGCAAGAAAATCAGCAACAGCGTGAACGTAGTTATGGCGTGGCGGCAGCGACAAACAGAGGATATGATCAAACTGCAAAGCAAAACAGCTGTATGTTTTGTACTGTGGTTATTTTGCATGGCTTAAGATCACGTGGAAAAATAATTAAAACTCCTGCAGTATGTCATTATAAATGCCTACCCACCTTCCCCTCCAGATGGAGTTGCTGCATCTCCTGCTCACTGTTGCCTATCCCAATGAATGCACATGGCTGGGCCTCCTGCTCTGTACAACCCTCCTTCTCCATATTCTCTAACTTCTTCTTCCAGCCACTGCCCATCAGATATACACATGGTGGGGGGCAGAAAAACCTAATTGACACAAGCAGATGTTAAAAAAAAACAAACAAACAGAGTGGAGATTTTGCCATCAAACACACACAAATTCAAAGTATGGCGTAAGGGTCACAAACCTTTTTTCATTGCCGTATGACTTTTGTGCAACCTTTGCATGCAGTATGAGCACCGTTTGATCGTCTTTGTCTTTCAAGTAATTCCTCATTGCCTCCCTGAAATGTAAGGGGGGGGGGGGGGGGGGGTGTCAATGCTGACAGGACAAATTGTATATGTACTCGAATCAAGTTGCTTTTGCACTTCGATTTCAAATATTTGGAGGTGTTTGCACTGTGGAGTGGTGCCGATGTTTGTCTCTACCTTGTCAAACGCTGAGGTCGCTCGCCAAACTTCCTGCAAAACAAAAACATCAGAGTACAAGGTTTCATGGCTGGTTTCAGTCCTTGGGTAATGTGACAGGGATAAAAAAACAACAAGTTGACAGAAGGTGGGTGAAAAAGTGACAAAGTGCATGTCAGTGACATGTGCAGGTAAAGTAGGGGGGTTGTACTGTCTTATTGTGTTAAAAACTCAGATGAAGGTCTTAGACCAGAATCACACATGGTAAAAGGTTTTTCCTCTGTTGCTATGCAGTTTTAAAACGTATGTATGGAGCTAATGTGCTCAACGTATTGATGTAGTTGAACAGTACAATGGTACAGCAGCACTGTGAACTGAAAATTAAATTAAAGCCATACGTTTGTGCTGAGGAGGATGCCTGGCTATTCTAGCAATATTCTGCTATTAAGTTGATTCACGTTAGCAAGTCTAGTGAGTAGTTTGTAAAGAAATATTACTTTGTCGCTGCGGTCAACGAGTTGAGACACATGTTAAATAAAAAAATAGTAGCGTCATTAACTTACACAAATCTCTGAAATTGTTTTTAATATCGTTAAATATCGTGCGACAACTCAACAAATGGCAGAGAAAATCAGGCGATTCTACGGAGAATAGTTTAGCCCAACTGACCCCACGGAAAGCCAGAAAGTAGCAGTGTGTGTGGGGTGAGTTCGGCGAGAGCACGGCGACGCACCCAACATCCAAAAACGACACTCAAACACACCACGAACTGGCAACAAAGTACCACAAGACAAAAAATACATCATGATGCTTTGAAATTCAGCACTTACCCCGTAACAACAGGCGCCATCTTCCAGAATACCCCCCCAACACACACACATACACACACTCACACACACACCGCTAAAAAAAAAGTCCAACAATCGCGAGATCCCTCCCCCAGCCCCCCTCAACCAAACCAACGACACAACAGGAGAACCAGACTGGAAGGAAGGGAGCGGGGAGAGAAAAGGGGGAGGTGTGACGGGGCAAAGGGGTGAGGGTGAGAGAGAGCGCGAGCGCGAGAGAGAGAGAGAGAGAGAGAGAGAGAGAGAGAGAGAGAGAGAGAGAGAGAGAGAGAGAGAGAGAGAGAGAGAGAGAGAGAGAAGGGGGGGAGAGGCGACGGGCAGAGGGCAGACGCCAAAACAACAGGCGTGGGAAAGTTATTAAGTCGCGCGAGAACGCAAAAACTCTCACAATAGACATGAATGGAGAGCGATCGATTGTATCGCGAGACGAAGAGGTACTCGGTACTTGCTTTTTTTTTTTTCTCTTCACAAGACGCCCACACTGTAACTCTATTCCCACGCCTTATTGAGCAATAAAGCAAACTACACCTGCCGCTACGTTGAAGAGCTCCAAACACAGCTTTAAGATTAGAGTGTTATGTGAACTCTAACACTGAAAACATAGATTCTCATGTAAAGTCTTCATATGGCCTTTATATAACTAGCAATTCTTCTTCTTCTAGACAAACATCAGTATGTCCCCCGCTTTAAAGATCTACTGATCAGAAATAAAGTTACCAGAGCTCCACAACTCAAACAGCAATACTTTCATGGATATTTACAGTTTATTACATAATCTTATTTTCAAAAAACATTATATAAAGTATAGAAATTTGATCAATGTAGACAGTACTGGATGAACAATACTCCAAAAAATTCCACAGCATTTGGATATTCCACAGATTGACCATATGATGTTGCAAAATGTGTTGATAAAAGTAATATGACGTGCCAATTGTAGAAGGGAAGCAGTTATACATTATTGAGAATAACAGCAACACGCTTTTGTGGTGAGATAAGACAGTATCAAATATATATTTCTAAATGTCATAATTAACTTACTGTACATGGGCAACATACAGTATAATTGATTTCTATAAACGCATGAAACATTGAACCAAATGTGAAGAAATGGTGACTTGATAAAAGCAAACAAGCAAGCTTCTGCATTAACCAAAATGCAAAGCAAGACTCCTCCAGTGGGTTTCAATAGTCATCTGACATGCCCGCCTTCACTTCCCCTCAGCAATTGGTAACACACAGCATTATACGTCACACGACGGGGCGGGGTTGCATTGCATAAAAAAGAAAACCGAGGAATGCTATATGGCAGGAGATATTTAACGTTTTGAAACCTCTACATACCGTTTTACCATAATTTTATTTCCACTGTGCAGTGGAAGTGACAAGAAATGCATTATTGATAGCCTTTTTTCTTGAGAGGCCAATCTGACAAAAACCCACTTACGTACTTAACACGGCAGCAGGGGTGCTTCCAACGGGAAGTCAACAAGGGCTCGTTAAACCACTTACTTCAACACCCTGCTGCTCTAGTCTGTGGTATGAGATGAGGAATGAAAACCGGCGTCTCTAACAAAGTCAAACAGCAGATCGACCATGTGAGTCTTCATATTTTTGTACAAGTTCTTCCTGAGTCAGTTAAGATATTTGGCAGTTGTCAGCTGCTTCATATCTGATGGTCTTTGGCAAAAAGTATTTAAACATGTATTGTCTTATAGAAGTGACCGTATTAAAAAAAAAAAAAAAAAAAAAAAGTTCAAATGTTCAGAGACAACATAAACCACTCTTGTATCCCACTTGTATCCCCAAATGTTTTCAGATTTTAACTCCAGCAATTCTGATGTAAACAATGTCCCCCGGCGTTGCCTTCTGAAGGTCCCATCATTTATGGGGCTTCTAAATTTTCCAGAAAATTCTCTTTCTGTAGAGCATGTAGGAGATGAAGACCCAACAGGAAGTAGCCACAAGGTTCTGCGTGAGGTGCTCGGCGTGCGATTGGCTGTTGACCATGCGCCAACGGAAGGGGAAGTACTCCTCAAATACTTCATGGCCCACGTACACGAGGATAGAGTTCATACCTGGAATCACAAGCAAATTTAAACGTGGTACATTTCTCTGTACCGAGGCATATCAGGGCAGACTTAAGAATCATACAAGTGCTAATATTAAACTGCTTCTCCACAAATACCTGACCTCTACATTCATAGAAAACTAAATCCAAATACTGCACTAGTGAAAGAAATAGGAGGCGGAATTGGAATCTAAAACAAACTAAAGCCGAGTTCACACCGGACCGAAAATCGGCGTCTTTGAGAGAGTCGGCATCCGTGACATGAGTCTCCTTGGTGTGGTCGCTCGAATCGGCCCACGTCGGCGTTCATTTCAGCCGACTCAAATGTATAATCCGCCATTCTTTTACCATTCTGATTGGTGGAGGCTAGCAGCTTGACTAGCGAATCAGTGAAGCCCGGAAGTGACGATGGTAAACATACCACATAACCAGTGGAATCGGGTTACATTTTACATTTTACATTTTTCCGTTCAGAGAGTAATCACAACTACAGTCTACAACCTCACTCTGCTGACAACAGTGACTGGTGAGGACAGCTGCTCTGTGTTTATGGTCTAGAGAGGACCGGCTACTTCCGGTTTTCGTGTTTTTTGGCCCACAATACAGATTAGCGCCGCCTGTTGTTTTGGAGACATTACATCTCACGCAAGCGTGGAACGTATGGCGTCGGCTGTAATTCCGTAGGTGTGAACCGCCCATGTCGTTGTTCGAGTCGGCCATATTAAGTAGCCCGACTTCATTTACCGATGCGAGTCGGGCAGTTCTTCCGGTGTGGACTCGCCTTAACAGTTAAAATGGTCTGCTGTTCCTGGAGTGTATCTGACAATAGCGTGCAATGCTCACCAGGGTAGTAGAAAGGTGCTCCAGACCACCACTGCTTAACATCCACTGTGTAGTAGATCAGCACTAGCAGCACATACGCAAAACAGGCCAGAGTTGTCACATAGGACAGAGACCTAGAAGGGAAAATAACACACACATGTAGCATTGTTAAAGACAGTCTTGTGCAACTATTTATCAAGGATATTCCTCTAGGTTTGGGGTGCTCTCATTCATCTCGAAATGTTCTAATTATTCCAGAAGATCCTATTATTTGCAGTGGCTTGTGCTGAAGGTTAACAACTTTCTGACTGTGACAATAAACCCATACACTGGTGTGGCCTGTTGCTAAAAATAAAAGAGGATCTATTCTGTTCTTCTCTGGTTCATACTTGTATTTCAGGTTCCTACCAGAACAAAAACAAACAAAAAAACATCTGGTGTACTGGGATTTGGTGAATTACGCATGTGTGAAGTTGGAGAGGAACCCACATAGTTACAAAGAAGGGATTAATAATGTATTGTCCTTCCACCAAGCCAGATAATTGTAGTTGGACCACCAAAACATAAATTATAGTCAGCACAAAAACCAAGTAGCAGATAAAAAAAAAAAAAAAAAAAGTAATGCTATCAGAGCCACAATCAAGTTTTACAGCACTGAAATACTTAACTGATATGAGATTATGCTGGGGATGTCTCCTAAAACTTTTTTTAAACTCTTCCTTGCAGGAACTTCCTCAAACATTCAGTCAAAAGACACCTAAAAAAAATCTTGTTCAATCAGAAAGTGCATAAAAGCAAACTTTACCAGAGGTTTTTGTTGACAGGAATGAAGCCCTGGTCTGTGGAACACTTGGTCAGAACAGCTGATATGAAGCCCTGAGTGTGAGGAGAGACGTGAAGAAACATTAAATCAACGTTTGGAGTAAAACATTGAGACCAAGATCCCATTGAGCAAACTAATAAAAAGATTACAAGAAAATGTATACACATGTGCACATACTGTAGAAACATAACATGTAATAAAAGTTAATGTGCTTACCAGGAAGAGACCCCATACAAGAAATCTTGATATTATACTTGTGTGGAGATCTCTGTAGTGTAAGATTATTTTTCCTGCCTGGGGACAAATACAAATACAATTAAAAGCTTTATTATTGTGAATTTTGACACCAGAAATATGACTAAAAGCAACACCCAGGCCAAACTTCATGCACCTGATGGCTGCTTCGCTGTACTGCTGCGTATTGTGTCCACACAGACACAGTGGCTGCTGCCAGCACTTCTTTCTACATAGAGTTTGCCTTTCATAATGGCCAGTTTATTTAATTTCATCCATCCATCCATCCATTTTCTACCGCTTATCCTGTATTTTTAGGGTCACGGGGGGGCTGGAGCCGATCCCAGCTGTCATTGGGCGAAGGCAGGGTACACCCTAGACAGGACGCCAGTCTTTATTTAATTTCATTTTAATTATAAATATAATTTATAATTATTTTAGACAGGAAAGGGTTATGATTAATAATAATGAAAATCCACAATTAAATTCTGGGACCCATCTTATTTTGTGACTGCAGACACACACCTGGAAATTGGGTTTACTGTTCTATATGCACTGTATATGAGGTGTACTTTACTTGTCCTCGTTAACATGGACTACAAAATCCTAAGCAAGAGGTTCAGTGATGCACAAGTGCTGCTCACGCAGACATCAAGGGCACAAGTGACAAAAAGGAAAAGAGAACCAGACGAATACAAAATACATACCTGTAATCCAAGAAAAGCCATGAGGATGGAGTTGATGCTGCCAAGAACACCTTCTGGATCGTATGGCATATGCGTTGCATAAATCACCTTTATAAATACGGACACAGAAGGGGATCATTTAAGTTTATGGTATAGTACTGCATCACTTGTAATGTTAGCATGGTCGAGGTTAGTAATCATATTATGTGCCTCTCAGAGAGAAGCTAAATGTAGCTAAATGTGACTGTTTGGCTCACTGACCCGTGACGAGGGAGTCTGGTAGATGTGGTTTTCTCCAAGCAGCCATCGGTCAATTAGACCAGCGGCACCACCGGTACAGTTGGCATACAGGCCCATGTCCCCAATCCCACCTGGACCCAGATAGCCCCTGTTCAGATGAGTCAGGAAGTCAGCATTTTCAAAGCAGGATAACGATAAGTTTAAGGTTTAAAATCAAAACGAGAAAACAAGGATGAAATTCTAAGGAATTTAATCAATTATGACGGCGCTTGTTCTTAAAATTGTTGATTATTTTATCAATTCCTTTATGATATATTGTTGGTTTTGCAATTATCTTAATATATTTAAATGAAAGAAAATCTTTAATATGAATTCTTAAAACGTGCACCTGAATCTGGGTCTGAATCAAAAATGTTGTGAGAGTAAAGCATTGCCAGATAATTAGACTGAAGACTTTCACACAAAGACAGACAAACAAATACTTTTCAAAAGTGGGCAAAACCTTGTTGATTGCAGTTTGCTCCTTTTATCACACATGAACACAGGGGTCATTCCATGTCATTTCATCAAATGCCTCCCACCTGACCATCTCAGAATGTCCTGAAAAAATTTGAGTACAAAGACACACTTGTTACTAGGACAAATCCAAAATATTAGGTCTCTACTGTCAACAGTTTCCTCATGAAACGTCATTGAATGAAGGGTAGTTTAGACGGTTTTTGGCATCATACTCTGAAAAGCCATTTTTAAACGGCATTATCTGGAAAACTATCTCACCTGTGGCCTTCAAAATTTCATGAAATATCAGGGGTGTAGCTCAATGATAACCTAGTATGGTAGGTACTTCAAATGTGGCTTGTTGAAATAAAGTAGTACATTTGAAGAGTGGCTGAGCTCCCATTTTTGTAGATAAAAGACTTCTATAACTTCTGCCTCTATCTCTGGGGTTAGCTTAAACATTCTACAAAATATGGTCTCTCTTAGATTATTAGTTTCACAGATATTAAGGCTCAAAAATGGAAGTAAACACATCTTTGCCCAACTTCAGAGTCATATTCCAAAAAACTGACAACACGTATCAGGTCCAAACTTACTTTTTTTGAAAGATCATATTCTTGTTAAAATCATATTAAAAAATCAGGAGGGTGTTTTGCCTCATTTTGTCACAGTGATTTTTTAAAATCCTGATATTGGTGGGGTTTTTGTGGCTGGTTTTGGTACCGCATGTCCTAATAGCCTACCAGTAAACATCACAGGAGGGCAATTCAAATGTGTTTTTTACCATTTACCAAAGACTTACATGTGACTAAATGCTACTGATAAATTTAGCCTTACGAAAACATTAAAATGTAGCACAGTTGTAGTTACAGAGGCAATAAGTCCTTGAATGTGAGTTAAACATGGTGAAAGCTATTAGTAACAGATATACACTGTAGAAAATTTGAAGGCCACAGGTGAGATAGTTTTCCAGATATTGCTGTTTAAAAATGGCTTTTCAGAGCATGATGCCAAAAACCGTCTAAACTACCCTTCATTCAATGATGTTTCATGAGAAAAGTATTGACAGTAGAGACCTAATATTTTGGATTTGTCCTAGTAACAAGTGTGTCTTTGTACTTGAATTTTTTCAGGACATTATGAGATGGTCAGGTGGGAAGATTTTCAGAAATTTGATGAAATGACACGGAATGACCCACAGACAAACATGCTCAGTTTTACTCACGATGGGCAATCTGGCACAGGAAGCAGAAAAGTGAGGCACAGCCAGATGATTTCTAGGAGAAGCACACATAGCCAGGCCGGCCAGTACAGCAAGATGTCAAGGCCAGGGGACCACCAAGCATCCTGCAGGACATGGACGCACAGTAGATATGGAATTTTATTTCAGGTGACTCTGGCACCAGTTCAACACTGGATAGAAAGCTAAAGAATGAGTGTAAAATGAAGCTTCTGGCTCACCGTTGTAAGGATGTCAAGATGACCTCTCGCCACCAACAGATCCAGGCAGGCTACAGCCAAGTATGACCAGGCCAGGCGCTGCAACACACCGGGGATCCGCAGGTTGTCCCAAGATACTGTGGAGTAGATGAGGATGAGGCAGAGGCACAGGCGGAAAAGCACAAGCAAAAAAAGAATGGGGCAAAAAAAAAAAGTATTAATCATCTAAATGGTTTACGATATGATAAGAAGCCTGCTTATACTCACATGGTCCCTGGCAGTAGTTTGGGTTGATAATGAAAACACCGATGAGGAAGAGCTGCAAGCTCCTCCACACGACTTTCCTCAGCAGTGAGCAGCGGGTGGAGCCAGCACGGAGCATGGAGTTGATCGACAGGGCGATGGACGTCCCCATTATAAACACAAACCTGGTGAAGGAGGGAAACACTTATGTGTGAAAATGAGACACAAACGTGAGAAATCACATAAAGATTAAAATTCAAATTGAGCTTACCAAGGGAAGACCAGATCGGCAATAGTAAGGCCTATAAGAAGACAAATGGAAAACAACAGCCTCAATATTAACATAAGATCAACGAGCGACGGAGATCTGTGAATAATTTGTGACACATTACAAGTCAAAACAGGTGGGGCTCACCATTCCAGCTTTCATGTCTAAAGAACCAGTATCGTCCCCCTCCATAGTTCACAAACACCATAATGACTAAGGAGAGACTGACAGGAAATAGAGAAAAGGCATTGAGGTCACACCAAAAAAGACAGACTCACATGGACATATCTGATTCAAATGATACACTGAATTTAAAATTATCACATGAATACATCTACGGTTCACTTTAGGGAAACAAATTCTTTAAAACAAAAACTACAGACTTCAAAACAGTGGATGCATGCTAATATTATCAGTCAAGGCTCATGAATGAGTCACATTTCCACTGTCGGCTGCCAAGATGTCACATTGCTGTGAGAATCACATGATATGAAAGTTCAGATCAAGTGGTAAATGAGTTACTACCATTCTTTCAGGAAGCTGAGCTGCAGGGGGAGGGAGGGGGTGGGGGGACCTACCCTCTAAATGTGTCCAGAGATCGGAGCCTCTTGCTGGGGCTGGGTGGTGGAGGGAGGATGTTGTCAGTGACTAGTGACACTGTCCTGCCAGGGGTGCCCAGTTCCTGAATGATGAATGTTGGATATCAACATTGTTCAACTGGTTCAACACACATACAGAGTCACAAACTAATGCAATTCCCTTGAAGATCTGAGCAATGAGTTTTTGAAGAATGTTTTTATACAAATGCAGCCTGTTATGGATTTTGTGGTTTAATTTTGTTTTGAAAGAGTATAAGCCTCGATTTAAAAAGCTTTCATTATTTTCATTATCATTATTTTAACATCCCACCTAAAAAAATGCAGGGCATATCATAAAAAATATATTTTATTTGTGTCAAATCTTTCAAAAGAGACTTCAAAAGAGCGTTTTAATGCTCAACTAAAATACAAACACCAATAAAGAAAGATACATTTGGTTACTTATGTTAGTTTTAGTATCATCTTGGCAAAAAAAAGGTCCTAGAGTTTGTGGTTGGAAGAACATCCTCAAGGCAAACACTCACAGAGTTGATGAGCCTCTCCGTCTCCATGGAGCCGCCAATCCGGAAGAGGATACTCTTCACTACATCAAGCCTGGACAAGAAACAATCAGCCAGTTTAGCAGAAATAATAATATAAAACATGCGAGAATACAGCAGCAGGGGCTCTCTGTACTCGGCAGTAATCTTAGCAAAAGATGTTTATGCCACAGCACTGCAATGAATATCTCAGCAAAATTATTTAAATCTAATGAAATCCTAATTTAATTCATAACATGTAGGTTTAATTTGTTTGTATTTATACACACTCGCACACACACGCGCACGCACACACACGCACGCACGCACGCACGCACGCACGCACGCACGCACGCACGCACGCACGCACGCACGCACGCACGCACGCACGCACGCACGCACACGAATAAATAGGCAATACCAAAACAATAAATTACTTTACCCTAATATTGTTGTTCCAATGGCAGATGCCAAGGCAAGTCCAGCGAAGATAAGAAAAGCTACCAAGATCGCTGTGTGGAGAGAGAGAGAAAGAGAGAGAGAGGGGAACATCTTTAACGATGTGCCATGTTCGTACAGCATGACGGGGATGCATATAGCATCAGGACATTTGGCATGTGTCCATGTCATACATGCTCGTGTTTGTGTGTGCAAGACTCACGTATATAGCTGTTGACAGGGTCTCTATCAGCCACTATGGAGCAGCTGACCACGGCCGAGTCGTTCAGGTTTTTCACCCACAGAGAGTAGTTCCCATGCTCCCCAAAGTGGAATGGAAACCTGAAATTAAACGTTGCACATTGCATGTTTACATCCTCATAATCATCCCATAGATGTTCAACTTTATACATGTAGATTCAACAATGTTTCAAAATCAAGACAGCTAGTTGTAGCACTACAGTCACCTTGATAAAATGTGCAAGAAATGCTGCATCTTTCTCTTATATACTGGATGGTTAGGCAATTAATATTATGTTTAGCACAGCTGCATGGTACAACCTGATCTCGAAAAAAAACCATTATAATCATATTAGTTTTTCAATTCCCTGAAAAAATACTTGTTTATATAATACTAAGAAATGTGTAATAATATATAAAAACATATTTAAGTGTGTTTAGTAGAGCTTGTTTAAAGATGAATATCAAGGTCACATTTATACTGTATTTGTTTTAATATATTGCCAGTTCTGGTGTAACTGAAACATGATTGTGTTCTTTAGCTTACGTGCAGAGCTCCAGGTTGACGGGTGTGCTGTTGAGCTGCAGTGTAAGTTCATGCTGTGTGCCCACGACAAAGTCCATTGAACTGGGCTGCCCTGGACTGGGTCCTGCGGGTATCACCCCCAGCTGCTGGTACAAACACTAGCACACAAAGAAACCAGGGTCCAGATCAGATCCTCATCTGAGACATGCATACCACACAGCCACAGAATCAAGTGTAGTGAAATAAGTGTGTGTGTGTGTGTGTGTGTGTGTGTGTGTGTGTGTGTGTGTGTGTGTGTGTGTGTGTGTGTGAGCCCACCTGGTAGCATCGCTCTGACACCCAGGACACCACCACCTCAGAGTCCAGCTCATTGTTGACCGTCAGAATCGCCTCATCCATCCTCAGGACTGTGTGCTTGTGATGAGAGAGGCCAGCTGGAGGGAGAAATAGCAGCACGCAGTCGTGATCAATTAGCCAATCCGTTTCCAGCGCAGAGAAGATGCTCCAGCCAAATATGTGGCTGACCACACCCAACTGTTTGAAGCCGCTCTTCAATTAATGATTATGTAGATAGTCAAAAACCGGCTGCACTTTGTTTGAACAAACTGGTCAGAACCACGGGCAAACGCCTACAAATACTACCTGCTTTCCTGACTCCATGTTGGCCTACATTATGTTAAGTTACAAGTCAGAGAAGTTATACAATGGTGTAGATGCTTCTTACAGCTTTTGTAGATGGTACGGCTTTCTGTAACTCACCTGAAAAACGTCGCTGCTATCGTTACAGACGAGACGCCTGATCCATACCAGTGTGTGCGGTAGCTAGACGGGGAGTCAGAGTGACAAGCTGCCCGGACTAAGCTACATCCAGCCAGCTAACGCGCTGTCTGGAGGAGGAGAGCATGTGAGAGGGCTGAAGTTATGACTGCAGAGCCCCGTGGTCACATGCTGTATTAATCCGTAAACTACCCCCAGGAGGGAAGTTCAAACGACCGGAGCTCCTTCTTGGGCTTTCCACGGTTCATTCTGAGTTGGTGTTGCATAGCTCCACACTGTTAGCCCCGAGTTACAAGACTTAATTACTAAATAATGGAATACTTAAAACACCATATATATCGTGACGAACCTCCAATTGGTTCATGACAGACGCGGTCATTGCTGCAGGGCGATTTTAATGCACAATAGGGCTGAATGTAATGTGAAATAGTGCTAGACAGTAGGTAATTAGCCAGCTAGCTATAGCTAAGCTAGCTTGGAAGCACTACGCTGCTAGCGTACTAGTTTCTCTTGTCAACAGTCGTAGATACTTACAGGTAGATAGTTCAGCAGTCAGTGGTACCACACAAACGGCCACAACCAAAGCCAAAGCAGCAAGGGGAAACATGCATTTCTCTGGTTGTGACATTTCTTTCCGGCTTGCCTGTTTCAAACCCGACAGTGAGGATGTGTCTTTTGACTTCTTCTTTAGTTTATTTTTTGCCATAGCACATTCCACTTCCGACCATCCTGTTTTGACATTGTAGTGGAAGCGTGAAGGGTCAAAGTACATTATTAACCCTAACAGGTTAGTCAACCTGGGGCGATGCAGTCTGTAGAAACGTTTAGATTTACACGTTCAGAATAACATTTAAATAATGTGGCCGGATCACTAATATGTGGAGTTCTGTGGTCATAAGTGGGAGCTACACTGTGCATTGCTACGACAACGTATATTATTCAAACGAATAATTTATCTAGTTCGCGTCTACCTTTAAAATAGTTTTTTTGTTTACAGACTGTACGTTTTTTCAAAATGAGCTAACATCTCCATAATGGCCATGTTTAACCAGATAATCATGATAGAATCTTCTTAGCAAGTCAACTGACGCATGCGCACATGATGTGACAGCAAGTACTCCAAATCGATCATCGAGTGAATCGACCGCGGCTCCGATCGGATTTCGTCTGTCACAATGGACGGCAAACAAAGTGCACAGAAAAGGTAAAACATGATGTTCGCACAATTATTTATGTTTAACCGCTAAACTAAAAGTTAGCAATGAAAAAATTAGGACTTAACTAGTCACAATGAAATAACCATGTAATTGTTACCCAGTTTATACGGCTAGCGAAATGGCTAGCTAGCAACGTTAGCAAACATTTCCAACCTTTTTTCTCTCTCATGTCTCCCTTTAACTCTTTTGTTTCGCAGTGTCAAAATAGCCGCTGGGGCCGTAGTTTGCGTCGAAAGTGAGATCAGAGGAGATGTCACAATAGGTAAAATGTTTCACTTTCCAAGTATTGGATTTCTAGACTAGACACAATTTGTATTTTCTATTCTCACGTCGGATTTGGATTATTATTCGTTGTTTCATCAATGATCTTTTTTTTGTCAGGTCCCAGGACGGTGGTCCACCCAAAAGCTCGGATCATTGCAGAGGCGGGCCCCATCGTGATCGGAGAAGGGAATTTGATCGAGGAGCAAGCTCTGATCATTAATGGGTAATTCAGGATTCCCTGTACATTCATAATCTGTAGGCTCGATCACTGTTCCAAATGCACAGTGACTAATCTTTGCATTTGGGCTGTCTCTGTTTTGAAAGTATTCGGAACTGCATCATGATAATGACGAGCTTGTTTGTTCTGCTTTCCAGTTACCCAGAAAACATCACACCAGAGTCTGAAGTGGAGCCAAAGACAATGACCATTGGCATGAACAATGTGTTTGAAGTTGGCTGTGGTATCCTTTTTGACTCGCCTGACCGGGCTCATTCGATTTCAATAATCTAATAGTGTAACCTCTTCATGAATACTAACTACCAAAAAGCAATTTTGGCTTAGCTGACAACCAACAGTATCGCAAGCACTGAAAATTGGGGACAACAACGTGATTGAATCCAAAGGTAGGATGTGTGTATCTTTATTCAGCTTTTGTGATTTTTAACTTTTTGTATTGACTGCAGTGCAGTGTTATGAGGTTTTCTAATCATCAAATAAAAGCAAACAACTCACCATCTCTAATGTCCTCTACATTGTGGTCTAGCTGACGTCGGTAGGAACGTAATCCTTACCAGTGGCTGTATCATTGGAGCCTTCTGTCAGGTCAACACCTGTGAAGTTATACCTGAGAACACGGTCATCTACGGCTCTGGATGTATGAGGCGGGTTCAGACGGAGAGACCACAGGTACCGCAGCCGTCCATTACATTTTGTGCTTCCAGCTGGATCATTAAAATGTGTTTTTCTTTCTAGTCAAATGTTTGTTTGAGTAGACCTTGGGTTGTATTTAACTTTTTTGTCAGACTGATTTGATACATTTTAGACTGTATGTAATGTTTTTGTTATTGTTTTTTCATTAAAGCAAATGGTGATTTAAAGCCAGAGCTGATATGAAACTGTAATTTGCGATTCACGATATTCTCCTGTTAATCATATACAAACCTTAAATTGGCACTTAAACAGACTGGAATCCTTTTACATTGTGTTATTGCATTACTGATAATACTAATAATCTTAAATAAGATGATCATAAATGGTAAGCTGCAAAATAATTGCCCTTCTTGGCACCATTAAAGTTGTCTGAATCTGAATAAGGTCTCCCTGCATAAATACAGGAAATAAATTAAATGTATTTTTAATCCTGTATTTTTAAAATCAAGCTCCATTTTTTTCCTTCTCTACCACGATAACAAGTTAGACCGATTTTTTCAAGTCAGATGATATTTACACTTATTCTGAGAATGGAAACTCACCACAATCAACTTATTGTGAGTGCATGTTATCGTAATCCTCAATAAAATTACAGCTACATTGTCACGTGCCACTACAGCCAAAATGACATAATAGCAAGTTATCTCAATATGCCTACATTAAACATGACCGTGATATACTGTACATAGCAGGAGATCCTTGGTAAACAGGAGTCTCCTGTCTGTATGTCCTTGAAGCATTTATGTTATGTCTGAGAGCTCCTAGGTTACATAAGTATTAAAAGCAATCATTTTATTCAAGCTCTGTGCAAAAGCACACTGAAATACATAGTTCATGCAAGCTAAAAAAGTTCAACATCATATTTACACTGTATGTTCCAATGAGATGTTTTACATTGCAGCATGTATGAAACGCTGGACACCAAAAGTTTAACAAACTGTACCTGAATATGTAACAGCATTGCAGCTTCTCATACCAATTGGTATTTTATTCATCTACTCAACTTGTGCATGAAAACACATTTTATAGTCATGGTTTTTCAGGTCTAATGTGGTTTAGGCAGTAGAGTTTTCAGTTCAATATTTTCGAACATTGCCAGTGACTTGAGTTTGAAAGCATTTTGATAAACGCAACTTCTAAGTCCTCCCCTTATTAAAATGTTTGTACCGTCCTCTTTACAGCCGCAGACTCTTCAGCTCGACTTTCTGATGAAGATTTTGCCAAACTACCACCATTTGAAGAAAACGGTTAAAGCTGGCCACACTGCTAGCTAAAATGTAACTTAATACTGTAAGTTGTAACTGGCTAGCAAACCCACATTTAAACAGATCCTTCTGGAAGGAAGCTTGAATGTATAGAATTATATAATATGTACCTAGCTTTATTACTATTTTGTCATATTTTCTACTCCAACAGCTGATTAAGCATTTCATCTTTATCTTGCTGCGCGGATGTACCTTTTCTATTACTAATTAAAGAGCCTTAAACATGGTGATGTGTGCTTCATGTACTAATTTATATAATTTCATCACTAGGTTGTAAATGGTGCAGTTAAAAAACATAAGAACTAATGCTCACTGTTCATGGATTGTACGTTTCAATACATTCAGTGTTTATAGTCACGCTTAGACCTGCTTTATAATAAAACCTTTTACAACACAGGGCATGCAAGTATTTTTTTTACTGTTTTTCTACATGAATTCCACATAATACCCAAATGTTAGCATTTATGTAAATGAAGCAATGAGACGGTGCCCTGTAACAGCGTCATTTATTAAAATAAGTCCAACAAGTTTGTGTATTTTCAACCACTAAGCTGCATGGTGCTGCAAAGTGACACTTTAAATACTCTGAATTTCCACGAGAAGTTATGTCTGAGATGTTTCATGCTGATGAAACCTCAATATGATGCACAACACAAGCCTGTCTTCTGCTATTACTATTAAAAGGATGGAAGGTTGCAATCAGATGAGGACTGCTGCCCTTTAAAATAAAAGCTTCCACCGACCCCTTTGCAATATACTAAATAAAATGAAGGAAAAATGTATTAACCCACTTCAACCACATTTACAGTAAGGTGGCAGCACCCCCTCTGGGATGGTGGTTTTGGTAATTCAGTGTCCTTAAATTGTTCTGGTACTCAGTTTTCACTGATCAATAAACTAAAGGATTCCAAAACTTTGTTGCTATTCACTCCATGTAATACAAGATCACTGAGAGGAGAGCAAATAAAGGAAAACTAGCTAGTTTTGACAAAACAAATGGCCATGAAAAAGTCTTTATATTGTCAGGTGTCCCAGGACTCCCATCTCCAGCCATCTCTGGCTTACAGATTCCTCAGCTCCTCTGAGGGCACAAGGCAGCGAGGGAAAGGATCTCACTTCTTGACAGGAACGCCGTCTGAATAGTCCTCCAGTACGCCTGCCAGATGGTTGTTGTGGGTCTTGAAGTGTCTCTTCCTCTGCCCACCTTGCTTCTTCCTCTTATGAACTGGTAACTGCAGGGAGCACAGAAAGAATAAGCACTGATTTAGATGCTTGATTAACAGAGTACATATGTCAACGCTCAGTGTTAAAACCTTAATTTCTGGTGAAACACATTAGGACAGAAGGGGGGCTTGTGGACACTGACCACTTTCTTTGGTCCTGTTTCTTGCATGGAGGAGATGCCTTGTTTCTTCAGGTACTCCTCAATCTTCTCTTCATCTATGGAATCGACCGGAACGCTCCTCCACAATTTCTGGAATTCTGCAATTGCAAGTCGTTTTGTGATTTTGACCAAACGCACTAGACAACAAAACAAATATACAAATGATAGAAATATATAATTACATCTCCAAAAGAAGTTAACATGTACGTGTGAAAGTAAGCTGCAAATAAACATGATAGGCAAAGCGGACTTATGCTCACCTTCGTCAACCGTGAACTGGCAGTGCTTGTCGTTGTAGAATAGGATCTTCTTCTTGTCTGGTCTCGTCACAAAGATGATCTGATCCCCCAAAGCCTGAGAACGCATGAGAGCTCAGGTTTCTGCTCCTGTGTCCTCAACGTTCACTCAGCACACAAATTTATGTCCCTTTTATTAATAATTAACACAATGCGCAGTATAAATTAGGGGGCATCTTTGGACTTTTTGTATTGAGTGTTACCTTGATGGCCTTGGCTGAATTGGGCAGCCCCTCCTCCACGTCGTCCAGCAGCACTCCTCCCAGGCCCAGCTGGTCGTGTTTGTCCAGCAGCCTCAGCAAGGCTTTTTTGTCCTTCAGGTTGAATTTGGGCTTGAAGCCGTACGTCCCATCCCGGACGTCAATTTTTGGGTTGTTGACCAGGGCCTGAGAACGTCAAGGGGTAGATGTGAGCTTCTAGTTAAGTAGTAGACCAGCTGGGAGATGTGTATATGTATTTAAACAACTCTGTTATGTAAATAGTTTGTACATTTATATGATTCATGGGAACATCATATAATGACATAATAAACACATAAATTACTTACAAACCTCAATTCAAACCCTAAATAATTTAATCCAATTTGCTGTTTGAGATGTTCATATTGATATTGTAGTGTTATTCAATAGCATCAGTAGCCAATTTAAATTAATGGCGATATCTTCAGACGGAATTAATACATCTAGAATGACAGTCTATAATTCGAATTGCAGAGTCAAACGCAATAATGTCAAAATAATTTAAATAGGGTTTTCACACTTGAGTTGCTTGAAACTAATGAATAAACAGTTAGTTAGTCAGTTAATACGTGAAAAGGGTAGCTTGTATAACAGCAGAGTAGGTGCACATGATCTGACAGCAGATCTGGTCCACTCGTAAATGGTGACAATTAGTGAATGCAGGTGAATGCTTCATCACTGAGGAGGCAACCTAAGACAGAATCTGTACAGGTACTTATTGCATTAGGACCGATTTTTTTTTTCATGCGCTGGTTAATTTTGAGGTTTTGGACTATTTTGCTTCCATATAATCTTCTTTCATCTACATTTTGCTTAATTGGAAAACCTGTAATACAAAACAAACTGTCTTAATGTAAGTAATCGCATATTCACCTCTAGTATATTTATGATACATATCTTTAAAGGCCGTTTAGTCAAAATCAGCCTGAAATCTCCACTTTAGTAGCACTTCCACCAAACTTTCAAGTTTCATTCCCATCTATATTCTGAAGGTTAATGCAGAGAGGTTTGTTCATATATTATTCATAGCCTGATATATTGAACATGTTATTCATAAAAACAAACAAAACGAGAGATCCAAAATTCCTTCTGTAAAAACCTTTGACTAATATGTAATAAAATATCCGATTTCTTTTATGAACATTAGCATTTATGTAATAGGATAATGCCTCATCTGCACATCCATACCATTTCAGAAAACTAAAAATACAAACTATTAATTGATTTGTGAAGAAATTATAAATGGGGGGGGGGTCTAATAACCCCTTAATGACCCTTAAGAAACATGAACACACCTCAGTCATGAGCCACTGTTTCTGTTTCATGCTGATGTCAAGAAGTTTGGTCTCATCCAGAATCTCCTCGAGGGTCAGGCAGTGTGTGTCGCCATTCTGATGCCTTGTCTGAGATAAAGGAGAAAAAAACATACACATTCAACAAGCATATAATCTTCCTCAGCGCTCATTTTAAAATGTAAGCCATTCTTAGCTGCCACCCTTGGCGTGGGTTTCAGCTAAATGTCTGCAGTGATTTTGCACCTTACATCCAATTGTCGGGGTATTTTACACGGTGCATACTGTGTGTTCAACAGATGGCAATAAAAATGCACACATTAAAAAGAGAATCTGTCAACTTGAGTGTGCGAGTTCTGCTGCGAGGGATGACTCAAACAGCTAGTGACAGGCCCTGGCTGCCTCTTTGCAGTGTCACAGCATGATAAACAAGCTGTTAACATACCAAAAGAAAGAGACGGACTGATTAAACACACACACACACACACACTTTTTTTAAGCTTCGATGGAGATGACGACAAGCTTAAAATATAGCAACTAAGTAAATGATGTGATAGCTTTATATACACTTGAACAGTGTTTGTGGACTGAAAGGCACCTTTGTCTGAAACAGTGCTCATTTGCACAGGCAAAAACTTAAAACCTCCAAGATTAAGGCTACGTTTACGTTTTAATTGTCTCACAAAAAAATGGGAATGTTTTTCCTTCACGTTTTAAAAGTGTTTAAAAGTGTTGTGCATTTAGACGATGTTTTGGAAAAGATACGCAGTGCCAGGCCACTAGTCCAGTGAAACGTTGCAATAGAGAGCTCTTCCTGAGGATTTCACTCTGGAACACGATTTCAAAGGTTTTCTTTTGCAGCTCCTCAAAATGCTGTTGTCGTGTAAACAAATGGCCAGAAAGTAAAAATAAATTTGCGTATTATGTTGAAAATGTGGTAAATGAGACAGTTCCCTCAAAATATACCTCTTACCTGTAGTGTTATTTTTTCAATCTGGATGGTTGTGGTGTGAGTTTGGGTGAACTGTCTCCTCCACTAAACTGCTTGAGAATGTTCCTATTTTAGAAGGAGGCGGCTTACCTTCATATAATTGACTATCTTGGCCAGGCAGCCAAACTTGTACCCAGAGCTCGTCTTGATGTTAAAGTTGCCATTACTTGACTCTGTTGACAAAAAGAGAAAGAACCTTATTTATATTAGAGGCAGACACCAGAGGATTATATAGACAGACACAAAACCAGCATAAGACAAAACTTAAACATTATTTTCTATGGAGGTTAATCTTTATGAGTCTGGTCAACAAATCCCATGAAAACACTAAAGCCAACAATGCAATACAATAAGTGGCACTCAGACTGAAGCATATTTGCTCCTGATAAGTGTTGAAAAGCATCACAATAAATTTGTGAATCAACACACATTTGGTGATGAGTATTTATGGCAGCAGGACAGTGCATCATGGGATCGACTCAGAAGCTTGCAGTGCCACAAAAGTGTGACTCATTTACATTTTTAATGAAAACCAACTACATCAATGGAGCTCTATTGCACAGAGGAAAAAGACGCACAAACTTGATTTGGATTGTTGTTAGTATTGGTCTTTTCATGGGATTTTTTGAGATAAGAAAAATATATCATATCATCAGCCTTATCCTTAAAAATACTGCAGGGGTCGTATACGAAAAGGAATCTGCTAAGAATGATTTGAAGTCTGGCCAGCTGGTGCTATTCTCTGTTGGAGTCCAACAATGCTGCTCCCCCCTTCAAACTGTCTGAGGTCTGGACTCGGCACTCGCCAATCAAAGCAGAAAACAGACCCTGACTCATGAATGATTCATGGTGTGGGCGGGAGCTTCTGTTGCTGTGAGCTGCACTGTGGGCAGGACCCTGAAATTGTGACAGACCGCTTAACGAATGGTGCAGAGGCAGGGCTAAGAGAAAAGAGCCAATGATGGAGAGGAGCCCCGTGCTGTTTGGCTGAGACATGAAGAGCTGCAAGGAAGGAGTGGCGGAGGGAGAGAGCGAGTGCACGAGCCAAGTGTGCGCGAGAGTGTCGAGGAGGAAAACAGGTCGAGGAGTGAACGCGGAGGAGGGAGAGAGTGGAAGACAGAGCGATAGGTGGAGCACCCGCGACAGAAGAGTGCATCTGTTGACGTGCATCTTCTAGAGACTGAGCCAGATACACAGGTGAGTCTGCAAATTCTTCAGAATGGCATCATCAGAATAATGCGTTTGTTTGCCATCAACACATCATAACAATCCACAGTATGAATCGAAGCTACAGGCTGTAGGCTCTTGTTGATCTCACTGTGAAGCTATCATGACTATAAGGGTTTTTTGGTGTGTAATCCAGCATTCATAGGGTGAATCATACATTTTTAAATGCAGCAGATCTTTTCATGAAGCCAATTCCATCTGCAGGAAATCTAAAATTGCACATCACCATATCTAACAACTATGTAAAATGTAATTCAGACTGTAACAATAACTAAGAACTAAGAGCTTTAGGAGGCACTTGTAATATTTAGGCCAAGAATGAGCAAGCACGCAATGGATTAAATAAACATGGATTTCTGTCTGTACAATTCCTGCGAGTATACACATCAGAAACTGTGTGTCTTTCCTTGCCTGTATGGCTACTCATATGCATCCTGTGTTCGTGGAGATGCATGACTCGGTGCAAACTACAGCTCTCAAGATAAATCAATGACCGACAGCTGTGAGGAGCAGGCTAGGGGCATTAAGAGTGCATAAGTGTATATGTGAGATTGTGTCCGTTAAGAGAGTGTGTAGCCAGACAGCAATATATGATCCTTAGATCCTTAAGAGCATGGATGGGGTGGGGCTCATTTGGGTGAGATACCAGATGCTGAAGGGAGCCAATCTGTCATTGTGTATTTGACTGCTCTGACAAAAAAAAGAAGTATAGAGACAATATGTGGGAGGAGGGGGGGGGGGGGGGTGGGGGGGGTGGGTGGGTTGTTGTCATGATAATCACTTGAAGTGAAGTTGATATTATGAGCTGTGTCTGCGATAAGGGGAACGCCAAAGAGGGAGTTAAGTTGAATAAACTGAGAAGAAAATAGCCACAAAAACATGCAACAGATTCTCTACATATACAGCCTCGGTTATGCTTCCGCGTAGTGATCACGCAACGGCCACGCAGTTGCTTGGAGACCATGATGGTTCTGCGTAGGGTTTACGTGTCGAAATGCAATTCAATGCCACACCGGTAGAGGGCGCTACGTTTTTTGTAAAGACTGACCGACCGACCGAGACTCTTAACGTATATCGTCGTTAGCCTCGTATAGCCTATTTGTTTACCTTCTGGCTTTAAACATCCACACTTTTTCAGTGTTTTATTTCTTTGTGCAAAAGCGACAAGGTGAAAACAATAAAAGTATTAAAAGTTTAAATGGCGGTGTTTATGAGTGGAAACCGGAAAAGCGGTCTCCAGCGGATGTAGTTAGCGGACCAATCACAGCCAATGCCGCTGCGTTGGTGTTGCGTCGCCTCGACGTGCGTCTAGGATTTTTGGGAGGTGCATGTCAAGCCCTTGCGGTGGACGTAAGGGGGGTCCGCAAGGACGTAATGGGTCCGTAAGCCCCCTTGCGTTGTGTCGACGCGGAAGCATAACTTGGGCTTTACCTAGCCCAGTTTGAATCACACCGGTAGTAGTGCGTTAGGAAATGACCCAAGTGCCAAAATACACTGAGTTGAAAATGTCCTCCTGAGACAACTGAAACCGCCACAATGGGTTTGAATCACATCTGCGTCAAGTAACATGGAAAAACCAAGTTACCACCACACAAGGAGCATTTCTCTCTGCAAGGGCACCAAAATAAATTCACAAATCCACAAATCTATGCTTCGTACATGAAAGCGTCTGTTCTTACACAAAGTTAGCTCCATTGAAATTATTGGAGGAGAAATACACAAAAATGCAACCGTACAGTGTTAGCTGAAAGAGAGACTTCTGTCCCTCTTCCTCTACTCATTTCTGTGGTTCACTCAAGCAATCTGGGTCAGCTTCCTTGGTCTCAGTAAGTGATGATAAAAATGTGTGTGCATGTGTGTTTCGAGCATGTGTGTGTGTGTGTGTGTGTGTGTGTGTGTGTGTGTGTGTGTGTGTGTGTGTGTGTGTGTGTGTGTGTGTGTGTGTGTGCATGTGTGGCAGAAATACTGGCACTCTTCCCTGAGGATTTTAAAATGGTAGGCTTCGGCTGAAAATGTGAAAGGATAGTGAATATTACAAAACATCTTTGACTTCATCATTAGCTTGCAGTTGCTTAGTCTCAACATTTTGGTCAGGTGTTGGCTGAAGGCCGAAAAGTTGCAAACCAAGCGTAGATGCAACATTTCTTGTGGAGCCTTCCTTTTCTACCAGGCTTTTAAGTCTACTTTTGTTCTGAGCAGATGGCCTCAGTAGGGTTTTTTGCTTTGTTGCAACACAACCCTTTGCTCTAATAACACACTGTCTTCTCATTTATTAAACAATTATTTCTCTAGTTAGACTACATACTTGTCAAATAGTACATTATCTGTGTGAAACTGAAAATTAAATTCAGGCACACGATCTGCAGATTTTATAAAAACATGTTTCCAGTACTTTGATTTTTTTAATGGTTCTCTCTCCATGGAAACAAGTAGTTTATAACCACTGCTCTCTAATTCTGTTCTCCCTCCTGCTGCCACCGCCTCGCAGCGAAAACCCAAACTCTGTCACAGGCATTAACAATCTGTCTTTCTCCCCGTTTCCAGAAATCATGGCCAACATCACGACCACTATACACCCAAGTAATCTCCCATGGCACCCAGAGGCGGTCCCTCTCCCCCGTATCTCCATGCAGGTCCAGGAGGTTTATCCTTTCCATGATGGCTGGAACGTGGCTTGCTTCATCATCCTTCTGCTCTTCATCCTCACTGTTGTGTCTCTGGCTGCCTTGGCTGTGCTCTATGAGCTACTGGACTGTGGGTGCTGTGCCAAAGGGAAGACACATCACCAGCTACAGGAGGAAGGGCCGGGAGGCTGCGGCAAGCTCATGACCAGCATTTGCAAGGAGCCGGAATCCCGCACCGAGGTGGTATAGGGGCAGCGGGGAGGAAGATGAGGAAGAGTAGGAATTCGGGTTTCAGTTCTGAACTGGGCAATTCCACAGCTTTGACCCTGATGCCCTGAGAACTCGAAGTGCCCAATAGTGGTTCAATTGCTCACAGTTAAGAGGAAGGCAGGGAAGAGATCAGATCAGGTAGCAGGGCAATGTAAAAAATAAATGAAGGAGAGAGTTTGTTCCTGATTTGGGGTGAGTCTCATTAGCTATTCATTACAGTTGGGAGGGAGTCTTCACACATCTACATTCACTACCACTTAACACACCGGGCTGACCCTGAAAGCCATATTTAACACCAAAAACAATACCAGAAGAAGCCCAGAGCACATGAGTAGTCTACTAACAATAGTGCTAGAATTAGTGCTCATAGCGTGGCCATGATAACATAGAAACTAATATCAGCTGGTTTACAAAAAACAGTATTCTTGTTAAATGACATCTGCCATGCGAGCAATGCCCGTATCTGTGAGTCAGCCGCAAATGAACTTCTATGAGATGTGGTAAACGGTTCTATAGAGACAGAAAATGCTGCCAAATCTTAAGACTTCAATATTCCAGTTTCCAAATGGGACCGGATGAACAAACAAATGATTAAGCTTACTTGGACAACATCATTGCTTTGAATAGAGCCTGCATTTCACTGTTCTTTAGTAACTTGTATGCCAGTGTTGTCAAAATGTTTAGCATTGCAACGTTATATCTCATGACACGTGACACTTGTTTGCTGCACATTGATGTAATTTATCCTGTCAACTTGAGCACAATGTATGATTTCATAGGCCTAACCACAAACACCTAATAAATTGTCAATGAATTATGTACCAGACTTTTTTCTGCAAAGAGAATACACATTTAGTGACCTTTTCTGTTCGTAACCATGACAACTTATTTTTGTGAGCAGAGCGTAGGTGGAGGCAGGATAATTATTTCAACACACTAATTATGGTGGCTAGCAAGATTTGTTGGCCTTTTTTCAATAATGGCTGAAGAAAATGAGTTTCTCTCAGTATGTACAGTCAATCCCTCCCCGATACACTTGTGAAAGTTATTATTTTACTCGTGTAACCTGTGAAACGTTACATAAACCAACAGGACCAGACAAGCTAGCAGACTACTTTGCTGGGAGGCGAGTAGGCAGGAGCTCTGGAGAGGACAGTTGGCTAGCTAGCTAGCAGAGCTCCCGAAATCGTCTCCTAGTGGAGAGGAGTGAGGCAGAGGGACCATTAGGCCAAGATCTGCTGCTGGCCTCATTTTCTGTAACCAAGGTAGCATGAAAGCATGATGGGCAAGTGAGTTAAGTACCCAGCCATCCAGTACCTAGCTTGTTAATCCCACCATGATTTTGTGCTACACTGGTTATAGATTGTGAGGCCAGAGGGCTGGTGGCCAGCAGAAGTACTGTGAAGACTTAAGCCCAAGTTATGCTTCCGCGTTGACACAACGCAAGGGGGCTTGCGGACCCCTTACGTCCTTGCGGACCCCCCTTACGCCCAACGCAAGGTCCTGACGTGCACCTCCCAAAAATCCTAGATGCGCGTCGAGGCGACGCAACACCAACGCAGCAGCATTGGCTGTAATTGGTCCGCTAACTACATCTAACTAAACGCCGCCATTTAAACTTTTAAAAGGCTACTTTTATTGTTTGCACCTCGTTTTATTGTTTGCACCTTGTCGCTTTTGCACAAAGAAATAAAACACCAAGTTCTGAAAAATTGTGGATGTTTAAAGCCGGAAGGTAAACAAATAGGCATTGAATTGCATTTCGACACGTAAACCCAACGCAGAACCATCATGGTCTCCAAGCAACTGCGTGGCCATTGCGTGATCACTACGCGGAAGCATAACCGAGCCTTAAGTTAGGGCATATAAATATTTGGATGGCGATCACTCTCCTGCAGAAAAGTCACAGAGACTTGAAAAGAGAAATTTCAGCGATGGAGAGAAAATGTTAGCCAGCAGCAAATTACAAAATACATTTTCTCTTCAGCTCTTTCAGTGTTTGGCCTTTTAGCAACATTTTCTCTCCATCTCTCCAATAGTTCAGCAGAAGGCTATGCTAAACTATTAGCAACATTTTATGTCCATCTCTGAAACTGCTTTGTCATCTCAAATGTATGCAAAATCGATTCTGGCACCCAACAACACAGCAAAAATGAAAGATTTGGTGTAACTTTTGCCCACTACTGTCTGTTTATTTGTGTTTGGCTTCAGTGTTTTCTTTCTTCTTTCTAATGAATGAACTACCATAAAATGAGTGTTATTTTCTTCAATATAAGATCTTTCAAATCAAACATCCTAAGATATGAGTATGAAGTTGTAGTCTTGTAAGCGCATTTTCAACATTTTACTCAAATGTAGCTTAAACACGTCATTGACCACACAGCCATATACCAGGTTTCACCTAGCCTTGTGTTGACAGCAGTTAATGTTGTGTTCATCCCATTTGGCCTCATGATGGCACTGTTGACTCACTGTTAACTATGAATAAATACAGACAATGATGCTGACCGTCTCTTTAACACAATGATGCAGCACCTGAGTGTCAGGTATACTGCAGGGCAGTATTTTCTTTCATATCGGAGGGTTCTGATGACAGAAGTCCTGGATATGAAAATGTACCTGAGGCTACTGATTTTTTAATTCAAATAATTTGAAAGCAGAACTGGAGCATGAAAATTACAAAACTAGATCAGACGATATGCACTCTGAATTGAACAACGGTCAAGATACCAAAGTTTTCAGAACTTGGTGTTTTTTATATACATTTGTATTTGTTACATTTTGTTTTATAAAAAGTTGTGTAAACAATGTTTAAGTAAAATCTGATTTTGCCTTACACATAAAAGAATGATCCAAGTCACTTCACACAGTGAGGCATACAGCTTATTAAAGAACTAGTTTCAGATCAGTGTTCTCGACTGCACAGTGATCCTGCATGTCAGCCACAATATGGCTTCCATCCACAATCAACTTAAAATACCAGTAAGAAGCAATTCACTTAAAGAAACGTCAGAATATCTTTTTTTAAGTCGTTGTCACTTACCAGCACCATGTTTGGACCCAGAGGAACCTTCCTTCTCAACTTTGGGCTTCTTCTTCTTGTGTGATCCAGTGTCCGAGGCAGCCTGTCTCTTCTCTACAGCCGGAGTGGAAAGAGCTCTTTTCTTGAACAGTTCCCTCTCCCTCAGTAGAGCTGGATCCATCCTGGCTGCCAGGGCACAAAAACAGCAATGATTCTATTAAAACAAAATAAAGCAAGCGATCCATTAGAAAAAAAAATCTCATATCAACCAGATACTTTTCATCATGCGGTGAAGCGAATGAAAATAATCAAACTGTTTTCACATCGGGGTAAAAACAGGTACCGATACGAACTGTAGACACAGGTGGATTTAACTGTTTGGGGGCTCTGGGCTTAAAATGTGCTGTTGAGACCCTCAGTGACACTGCCACCTCCACTCTCTGTGTATTGTATATTATTCCCACACAGAGACCATAACAGTAGTACTCCTATGCTGGTGCCACTGGCCCGGTGATTTCAGTGTATTGGTGGGTAATTTGATTTCAGAATAAGCACCATAGGAGCACAATATAAAGTAAACGGACTGACAAAGGACTCCTTTACAAGACAAGGCCCTCTGACAATCAATGAGCATCAGCCTTTTAGGACCCCTGGGGTTCAGGGGCTCCAGAATATGGACTGGAAACGGTCTAAGCTTATTGGGCGTGAAGGTGTCCATAGCTGAGCTCTACCTTTGTCTCACAGCACACAGCAGCTTAACTGGGACGACATGTAAATACAGCATGGCCACGACTGAGCAGCGTCCTCCCACCAGGTTAAACAGGCGTCAGAGAAGAAAAGGCACCGAGGTAAGACCCCCAAAGTGTAACGTTAGGTTACCAGCTAACTAGATAAATCAGCTAACGTTAGCATTAGCTAGCTTAGCTCCTCTGCCAGCCGGGAAACAACTAACTAGTTAACATAACGTTCGTCGGCATTGTTCAGATAGCCTGACGTTGTTCCTTTGTTGTGATAACGTGAAACCCACACACTAGCCACGGCTAACGCTGTGTACTTCACCAAACGTCCATGAATACTTTAGTTATTTTGATAACAACACGGGTAAGCAAACGTAACGACACAGCCTGACACCTGGCACGTTAACGTTAGTTAGCGTTAGCTTGCCGATTTGTTCAACGTGATCTTGGTTAACGTTACCTGAGTTTTTCCTGCTCTCAGAGAAAGTGAAGGCTTAGTCCAGGAGGACTATTTAATTACGGAGGGTATCGAACAGAAGGAAATGCTTCCTTCGATGAATACACCGCTTTAACCTCTCCCTTCAACGATAATCTACATTAACATTAGCTAAGTAACTTCATACACAAACATCTCTTTTTTTTCTTCCTCTCATGCTGCACTTCCGTTTCGTGTTCGATTTGTCGGACATCGACAGTGAATCCTCGGACGACGTCATCACGTCATCACGACAGAGTAGCTTTATCAATAAGGTCTTAGGTAATGGTATGTTAAGAAATTATACGTGGGCTATTATTACGACAAAGGAAAAACAATTATTGAGAACAAACTATTAAGGGGATACATAACGAGAAATACTTCACCTATTGAATGTGAATGGATGGTTTATGGTGCCACTGAAGAAAGATAATGGCTTTGAGGAGTTCAGTACAATTTTATGCGTTGTTGGTATCGTAGGTTATCACACCTCTTATCATACATTTTTAAGTATCCACAAACAGGAAATGTTGGTTATCTCCGGGGAGTAAATGGCACAAGGGAGGGGCGCCACTTAGTGGTTTATTGAGTTACTCCATCACACGCCCTTTTATTTCGTTTTTTACATCCTGAACATTTATACAGTAGGCACAATTCATATCACGCTTCCAAGGATAATCGAAAAAATAACCAGATTGGTTGTCTGAAAGTGGAGATTTTTAATTGTATTTTTTAGAACTTGTCTGTTGTTGCTGAAAATTAATGTACGATTTGAAGGGAAAGTATGAGCCTTTCTACTTGGACTCTCGAGTTGAAATAAACAGAAAGGCTGACTGTATCTCCAAGCTCAACATGAATGCCTTTTTTCAGTGCAGAAAGATGAAAGAGAAACACATGTGACAGACATATATTTCTATTGGACACAGGGCAAGAAAGAAAGAAAAGAAAGAAAGGAACTAATTGTGTGTTGATGTGCTGCTATATTTATAAAACTCAGATGACCGCCACCAGTGCACAGCTTTCACGCTGCCCGGTCAGTAATATCTTCGACATACCACGATAAACTGGTGAAACAACTTCGCCTACCATTTCAGGTTTATGTGTTGCATCTGCTGTTAAAAAATACACCAAAATGTATCATGTTTCATCAGACCTCAGAATACTAAACTTAAAAACATAAAAGCATCAAGGCAATAAATAAAACATCTGAAGTACATCAAATAAAGTGCAGTAAGAGAGCTGTGTTTGTTCAAATAAAATACAAACGTGACATCTGCAGTTCAATCACGTGGAGACTTAGAGATTGCAACCATGAAAATGTGTTAGAAGGAACGCTGTGGCTTTGCAGTATTCGAAGGATTAATGTACAGAGTTAAGATGTGAGGGCCTTACAGCACTTTAAGCCCATTGGTGTCCTCTGGCATCCTTTCAAAGAAAAACCCCACTCCCTAAAGGAATTGACTATTATTATGTGCCTATAGTGCAACTTTGGCCACGGCGGAGGCTCTAATCTATTCTGCACATTGATCGATAAATATGATTCAGCCTTACTTGTCAGTGCTCACTGCATTCAAAGATGTGCCATATGGGAGGCTGGAGCTGGTGGAAGTTCAAAACAGGCCATAATGTGCACACTACAGAGGCGGCTGTTATGAAACCGAGTACATCAGCTCATCCAACTGAAGCCGGACTTCGCTGAGTGGAGAGCGGAAGGCAACCCCACCGCTGGGTAATCAAGTGAGAGAAGAGGTGAGATAAGGCCGCCGTATAACCAGGTCACCAAAGCAAATAGAGAGCTAAGCACCCAGGAGCAGCAGAGCGTGGAGTAGAAGATACAGTAGAGCCGGACAGCCGTGTTCAGCTGAAAGTGTAAGAGGCAGGGAATAGATGGCATTTTTTTTTTTTTACCAAATGAGTTCTCAAGTCCTGCATACGCATAAGCTTCCACGCATAGATTAATTGGCGAGGGATTTAACATAAAAGATGCTGCCTCATGTGATTCAGGCATTATGCAGTGACTCATTTCAATGTTAAAGCCTCTTATACACAAAGAAGTGTCGCACAGCTTTATGTTTTCTTTGTGAATTCAATTGCTTGCTGAGATGAGGTGCATTGAACTTTTTGTTGCATCGTGTTTTCTGAATCGGTCTTTCACGTTCGGTGGGCTGTCATGTTAAAGACCTGGCTTCAGATCTGAAGCATTTCTCCTTGACATTTTATTGGAACTCAGATAATCTGCTTTACCCGTGTGGCTGTGGAAAAACAACCCACCAGATTCCACACAATCAGATTCTGAATAAAGTGATCAAATAACTCAAATGAAATCCTGATTGATACGTATGAGATATCCTTCCAGCTGTTACAAACTACAGTGTGAAAAAAACACAACTGAAGTTTGCTTTCCTGTGTGCAGACAGTATGCGGTCTGATTATCCCTCATGCATTTGTTATAATGATGTAAGCCTGTAAAGTAAGCTAACAGCTCTCTGATTACTTTAGATGTGAATTCTCAGTTTTAAAAACCTTGCCAGAGTTTTAGGGATGTGAACATTCGAGTAGGAGCATAGTTGTGTTAGCTGGATATTCTGGTCCAGACTCATCTTATCTTACATCCTCCATCTGTTCCTGGGCCTTAATATCAAAAGGCTGAGATGTCGATATTAGAAATCAGTATGACCTCTGGTGTGTTTGTGTGAGTGGGTGAGTGAGCGGACACAAGTCCTTGGTTGTGCTTATTATTCTGAATGTATGTTCAGTCCTCAGATAACAGATATTACAGGAAAGTATTTATGCAGTGGCACCGCTGGGGGGGTGGGCACGGCCACCCTGATACAATCGCTGCACACTGTACTCCTTGAATAAATATTATCACATTTTTGTAAAAAAGAAAAAAGCAGACAGAAGGGACTACAATATGAAGGATATATTCTGGGATGTCAAACTAATTCAGCAGTAAAAAAAAAGAAGATAAAGATAGAATCTAAAGCCTCCAGATCAGTGTAAACATGAACCAGCACATCATCTGGAGATCGAGACAGAAGACATTAAGGGACAACACTGCTCCTGTAAAGCCGGGTGGGTCTTTATTCACTGTTACATCATTAAAAAGCAAAGCAGCATGTGTCTAACTTAAGTAGCTTCAGTAGTTAGCGTAGCATAGAAGATGTGCTAACGTAATCTGCTAATGTTAGCTCCACAGGTGTTTACGTAGAAACGTAAACGTAACCTTCCTTAACTCGCTGAAATAGTTTATACTTTTATAAGCATACAGCAATTCTTGCAATGCAGCGTTGGTTTCTGGTGTGCCACCCCAAGACTTTCAGTGGCCCCGTGTGGCCGCCCATATGAACAGTTTCTGGGGGCGCCACATACTTCCGACGCGGGTTCAGAGCAGGACGTAGAAACGGACATCTGTTCATCCGACTTTCAAAATCTCCTGCGGATCACAGAACAAATTAGCATCTCCAAAACTCCTAATTAATGATTCAGCAGGCCAGTCAAAGAAGTGAGCCCACATGAATGATTAAATATGTGCTAACCTAATTTAGGGCCTAATCCATAATGAATGAATTACACTGTTTAGTCATAGCGGACAGAGAGAGTAAGAGAGAGAGAATGCAAGAGTGAAGGGGGAGATTTAGACATCAGAGAATAGCGAGACTTGTGAAGTGACAAACAAATTATTCCGCTTCGGGAGGCTCAACCTCACCATTACTTCAACTGCAGCCACTTTCGAGCCACAACAACGCGGGGCCAAGTCAAGGTATAACCACGGCCAATTAGACCGCCACCGCCACTGTGGAGTGAAGTGAACTGGATTAGATTCATTTTAGCAGTCAGCGTGTGCTCTTTATTAATCTGCGGAGGTTTAGCCAGCTGTTTTTCACAGCTAAAACTGTGAGTTGGTCATTTATTAGCAGGTGTCAAGAGGAAGGAGAGGGAGTTGGTGAATCGTGTACTACAGTAACAGAGAGAGAGAAAGAGAGAGAGAGAGAGAGAGAGAGAGTCAGCACTGTAATTTAGAGGTGAGGAGTAATATCAAAGAGGAGAGACAAGTGAAATCCTGGAGCTGCAGCCAACCAGTGCAAATCCCTGTGGAGGAGAAAATCTCAAAGTGACAGCTTTCAATTACAACGGTATGAGAAACAGTGTGTGTGTGTGTGTGTGTGTGTGTGTGTGTGTGTGTGTGCTACCTGTCAGCACTTCTGGGCTTCACTGACAGTTCGATGTCACAGTTTCCGAATTGAAACGACCTCATGTGCACACACACACACACACACACACACACACACGGTTTCTTTCTCCTTTCCGTTTGTTTCGCTCCGGCTTGTTCTCACATTTGTCTGTGCTGTATTCTCAGGTGTCTGGGTTGAACTGCACTGCAAAAATGGAATTTCAAGAAAGTAAAAAAAGCCTTGTATCAAGAAAAAAAGTCTTATTTTTTGTCCAAAAAGAATATTAATCTTGTCAAGCAAGTTTTGCATTAGAAAAAATATCTCATTTTAAGAAAGTATGCCTTACTTTTTCTTGATAAGATATTCCAGCTAATTTTGAGCTAGAATGAACCAGAAAAAGAGTATAAAAATGTTTTACGATCAAACCCAGCGGGGCACCAAGATTATTTGCCTTATTTTAAGAGTAAGACCATTTGCACAACATCTCAATTCAAGAATGCCATGAAACAAGGACAAAAGTTTTTATTATTAATATTTTCATTTTCATTACAGGACAGTTGCTTGGTGAGATTGAAAACCATATGGGATATTATGCTGCAAACCAGCTGCAACATGATGTTTAGTTGCTATGCTGCTACAATAACTGATGTATTATTATTTTGATAGTGAGGTTCAAATCAAAACTGGCTTTTCAATCTGTTTGATTATGATGGATCTGGAATGCAGAAGTGCCCTTTTTTTTTTGGATGTTGAATTGAGCAATTGTATTGCAAAGTTAATAAAAAAAATTAACTGGGGCGGTCGGTGGCGCAGTGGATAAGGCAGCCCCCCCATGTACGGAGGCTCAGCCGGTGGCGCAGTGGATAAGGCAGCCGCCCCATGTACGGAGGCTCAGCCTCGACGCGGAGATCAGTGGTTCGACTCCCGGCCCGGCCATCTCCTTCGCGCATGTCTTCCCCCTCTATCTCCCCTTTCCACACTGTCTCTCTCATAATAAAAATAAAAAAGGTGTGCATGGCACTCCAGCCATAAAAAAAAAACTGAGAAAGTTCTGGTATCTCGATTTAAGACATCACTTTTATATTTGTTATGCTGTTTTAAGAAATTATGTCTTATTTTAACTACTTTTATGCTCATTATCAATCCCAGATTAAGGTGTAATTTCTTAAATTAGTAAAGAGACTTAAATTCTAATTTTGAGTAATTTAATCTTGAATTAGTGTTTTTTTCATTGCTTGTTTTAGAAGAATTTGGATTAGTTTAAGATTTTCTGTCTAGTTTAAAGTCTCATTTTAGTCTTTCGGAGCTAAGAAATTTGGGCTTATTTTAAGAATTGCTTGTCAAGCAAAAAAAGCTTACCCCATTGGCAGATTTTTTTGCTTGATACAAGATAATTTGATTGAATATGAGAATATTTTACTTCTTTCTAGAAGGGCTGTTTTTGCAGTGTGCTGTTGGACCTAAACCCAAAGAATAAGGAGGTAGGTACTGGACACTGGAACTCAATGTACTGCTGTGTAGGTGGATGTAATCTGTGCCGGTGAGTGTTTGAGAGGATGCGACGGATAAATATGGCAGCCTTTACTTAATGGAAGTAAAGGCCAAATGTGGATAAAATCTGAGCAAGGGGTATGTCATATTCATTAATTCACAAGGCTTAAAAAAAAAATAGAGACACTTTATAGTTAAACAGGAAAACAAAATTAAACAAATATATATAGGACATATCTAATTTGTGGACACGCAGACATGCACCCATATCACCCCAAAGTAGTGTGCTATAGTCTTCACTCTCCTGGGAAGGCTTTCCACAATGTTTTGGCTGCAAGGATTTGTTCCCATTCAGCCACAAGAGTATTAGTGAAGTCGGGCAGAGATGTCGGGCGATAAGGCCCCGCTGCCAGTCGATGTTCCACTTCATCTCAAGGGTGTCGGATGGGATTGTGGCCAGGCCTTTGTGTGGACCAATCAGGTTCTTCTTTCCCTCCAAAATCATTTCTTTCTGGAGCTGTGTGCATGACATGTTGAAACAGGAAAGAGGAAGCACATTATTGTTTAAAATATCTATTTATTGTCTAAATACAACTTAGCTGTAAAGTTGACCTTGAATTATGAAGTTAACTTTGTTTCAGCTTCACACCAGAAGCCAGGTGGATCCAGATGCAGTAAAGTTGCTGCTTGCGGTGCTGCGACCACTTCCTTCACTGGTCACCTGTTGTAAGTGTGAGTAACGTTACATACATGTGTCATCTAATAATGTATTTTCACAGTCATAGTTTACCTCAACAGTTATACTACAAAATGCTACTTTCTTGTAGTGTGATATGTGTATCAATACAACTGTAATTCTAGTTGATGTATAGATGATATTGGTATGAAAGTAGATCAAGGTTCTGTGTATTCATTTTGTGAACACATTCATATTCATGCATAATCTCAATTAGATATTAAAGCCCATTATAAGTTTCTACCTTGAAAAGGGCAAGTGTCAAATGCTTTTACTTTGATTGTAATGCAATCATTTTGTCAGCAATGATTTTCGGAATGGAGCTTTTTCAATGACGGTGACCACAAGGTGGCAGTAGAACAGCATTATTTCCTGCTGCGGCCTGCGGAGTGACTCATGGAGCCAGAGGAGCTGCAGCCTCTCAGACAGACAGGAGAGATGAAAACAGCCAAACCTGCCGCTCTGACCTCAGTCTTAAGGCTGCAGCTCGTCTGCTAACCTCTCCGAGTGGGAACCACGCTGCGGCTGCAGAAGCATCCAGATTTCCTTGTTAAATATAAATAGAGAACAAAGCGGCTCTAATAGATGAGACGCGGAGGTCTGAAATGCTGTCACGCTCTAAACCAGGCCAGCAGTCGGTGGCTTTGTTCAGACACTTTCCAGTGTGCCCTTTCTTCAAACCTTTCATCAAAGAAATCAATGATCTAATTTTGACTGACTGGCGAGAGGAGCGCTGGTCAAGCCGAGGCGATGCTTTGCTAAATCTGAAAATTTAAAAGACAGAAGAGACGCCTCTTAAGGATTTCGAACAAGCTCACTTGCTGTGAGGTGGCTGGTGAGGCATCGTTATGTAAGGCAGCACAGACACTCAAGGATGGGGCAGAGTTTTTGTTGCCGAGGCAGTTTTCAACTCTTCTGTAGTTTGTAGCAGAAATAATGAGTCTTATAGGGTTGTGAATGTGAGATGACGAGCAGCATAAATGCATCATCCTGCTGTTTATGTAACCCGGAGATGGGGGGTTTTCATGAATATACAGCAAGGGTTAAAGGCTCTCCCTAGCCTTTTCCAGTGGTTTCCTCTCAAACACTCACATGTATATATTACTATACGAGGACCTTCAAGGAGTATATTCATTCCCTTCGCTTCGTTCTCTAATGTCAGCCTTAATCAGTAAATGCCAAACAATAATTCTCAACCTAACCATGCGAGTGCACATACATCTGTGTGTTTGTGTGTGTGTGTGTGTGTGTGTGTGTGTGTGTTTGTGTGCTGCTACCAGCTGCATGCATGGGTTCGTGTGCAGTGCGGCTGTGTGGGTGGCACCCGAGCGCGTCAGGACAGCCAAGTGAGACGAGTGTGTGCCGTCCAAAAACCTGCAGGGGCAGGCTAATCCTGGTTCCTGATGTTAATCTGAGTATAGAGCTTCTGAGGGCATGCTGACACCTGATGGTTTGGAGGTCAAAGCTGTACGTGAGTGTGTGTGTGTGTGTGTGTGTGTGTGTGTGTGTGTGTGTGTGTGTGTGTGTGTGTGTGTGTGTGTGTGTGTGTGTGTGTGTGTGTGTGTGTGTGTGTGAGTGATGCTCCTACTGCCCTTTCCAAATGTCACAGAAGGGCCAACTCCTGAGGAGCGGGCCCATAATGTGGTCCCACACATTACGTGCGTGCGTGTGTGTGCGTCAAGATAATTTCCCCTATTAAGCCCTTCAAACACATCATTTCCACTGATGTGTGTGCTTGTGTGTGTGTGTGTGTCTGTGTGTCTGTGTGTGTGTGTGTGGACACGTGTTTGTGTGCAAATTTCTGTCTGCTGGTAACTTTCTATTTTGCATCCCATTTTCTTATTGCATCTTTAATAACTGCCGTCCGCAGTACATTGCATTCACAAACAATGTCTTCAAAACAACATCTGCTTACCACATTCCAGAATGGATTTTTTGTGTATTTTCCCCCCCAAAGAGTTTTATTGTTAAGCCTTGATTTATATTCATGAACAACTCTCCTAAAGTTAGAAGTAAGACACTGTGCTGTCAGGCTTTCAAGTGTCACTTTATTAAGTGAACGGAGGAAACAATAACTTGATTTTTTTTAAGGATTTGTGAAGCAGAAACGCCCCTGCTAAGAAAAATAATTGGTTCACACGTGTATAAAAAAACATTGTGGTATTCAACATGAACAATCCACAAGCCTGGCTTCGCTTCATGAATTCCCTGTTATGTATTCACTCATATTTATTCTTCACCCATGTGACTAATGTGGGTGAAAGACAAAAAAACAAAAACAAAACAAACGTGTGCTCCAGGGTGCTCGATCCGGGCTAGCATTGTCCGCCTACAGTCTGTCACCAGTCGGTCCTAATCTATTCCTTCCGGCATGCAAAACAATTAGCAGAGCCACAGTGTTTGCTGGGAAATTGTTGACCATCGTTGCCAAAGAGAAACAGAAAACGGATGCGTCAACCGTTGCTTTATGATGCTAATGTTTGTCTTTTTCATGGGGACTTCTCAGCAGCACATGATTTTCGCCAGCTGGGAGTGAATGAAACATAAGACAGTGAACGAAGGCAAACAGACAATGTTTGATGTATTCCCTTCTTTGCTCTTTTCACTGCTTGTGCCTCATTTTCAATTTCTCCCCTTGCTTTATCCGCTCAGTTTCTCTATTTGAGAGTGTTGTTTGTGCACCAAACATTGATTAAGCCGTCCAGAATTACAGGTATATTACAAGATTGTTTTTTCCTCTCTCTCTAAAGCACTCTGAAGTACGATTTTCGTGATATTTTAGCAGGAATAACAGAATTATTGGAGTTACAGAGCACATCATACTGCGTGTCTCAAATCGAGAAGCACCTGAGCTGTGTTTCGAAGCTTTCATTTGAAAAAAAAAAAACCCAAAACAAAACACAAGGATAAACAATTCAAATGCATGAAATACTTCTTTATTTCAGTGGTGCATCCTGATAAAAGGTGCAAATTTACAGCTTTTAGAGTCAAGCGCTGCGGGAGGCTGGGTGTGCTGGTGGTACCGATGGCAGGGGGCCGCACAAATAAAGCAAAGTGCAGTTTATAAAACAGATGGGCAGAACCCATAATGATGGTGTTTGAAGTCTGCAAAATACTGTCATTATTAGAGCAACAAAACTCCCGACACAGTGCAACTGCCACATTACTATTAGAGGCAACACAACTTTTGAGTTTAGCAAAGGATAAAATGACTTCACTCTGATGTTGTTTCATCATTAAAACGGTTTATAAGTTAAAGGCAAAACAACTTTAAAGAAACACTGTATTACATCTCCGCTTGTGTTCCTTACAGAACCGTTAGAGGATGAGGCGTTCCTCAAACGGAAACATCCACATTCCCATGAAAACACACACAGAAAAACAAACAACGGTTTCTTTTCATTTACTTCTTTTTATGCCATATAATGTCTATGGGTGTGTGTATAAGAGCGATGTGCACAGTGGTATCAGAAAAGGCATCGCAGAAGTGAATTGTATGAGTAGGGAATATTGTTTTGTTTTCTATGAGCAGTCACCTTAATGATGTTAAGAAATAAATCAGACACGGGCAGTTTAGCGATGTCCCTGCAATTGGGGTCTTGACCGGTACTGGTTCTGGAGTACTACAACACTGCTCTATATTAATCCTGGTGTAAAACTAATTATGGCTGAATTCAATTTAGCTGCTTCACTTTCCAAAGATGAGGACTTTGACTCGAACCAGACCCGAGTCACAACATTGATGATGATGATTGACATTGACTGTGGAATCAATTTGACAAAATCACGTCGTCATGCAACTCGACTTGGGTTTTTATCTCCAACGACTCATGATTCACTTGAGCTGTGTGGCTTGATACTTCCCCCAAACGCAAAGATAAAAAAGTATGTTGTTTAAAAAAATGTGCCAAGAATGAATTCATGTCCCTTTATTTCCTGACATACATTAAACATTAAACATTAAACGCTATTCATCAGATTCCAATGGAGGTGCAGAATGAAGAATTAACTACATTACTGTGTGCCAGTTGGAAAAAATGACGCCAACGATTATTTTGTTGCTATGCAAAAACTACATAGTGGTAAAAAAAAATGAATTGCATCGAAATCTATCGGTTGAAAATGAGAGACGGAGGACCACAGTGTAAAGTGTACCACCACATCACCTGGTGATCGAGACAGAAGACAATAAAATGAAGGAACACTGCTTTCTAGCAACATAATGAAGAAATGTTGTTTATTCACATATCTGGCAAATAGGAAAATATTGATACTGAACGTATCAATCAATCAAAAATCATCATTTGTTTTTAGATGTCTGTCCAATATGTTGTCCATTTCTACGCTGTCCTCTGTCAAATAAGAACAAAAATGCCCCCAACAAAATCAGATCTTGTGAAGCAATATGACAAATGAAGCTGAAGTGTTTCCCTAACCTTTGGCTAAACTTCACCACAGACGAGACTCAGGAGTCTCCGTTGTCAAATTTCAGAGCCTTGTATGCCGACCATCCAGACACACATTGTTTTTTTCTTTTTATTTGGTGTGTTGACAATGATATGTAAAGAGAAAACCAACCCTATGCTTAAACGAGAAAGAATGACTGAGTCATGACTCATCCATGGCATAACACTACGTTATAATATTACCAAATTAGGAGAACTGCAAAACATATTTTAATAAGATGACAAAAATGGCCCAGTTTCACTAAAGCCACTCATATCCACTCATCTCGGTCCATTCTGTGCCAACTCACTCATGTTTTTGTGAATTCCCCTTGTGTTCTGGGATCATTGCGGCTCTGCTCCTCGACCGACTAGACTAGATGTCGTGGGAACTGTAAGGGTCAGTCCTTCTTGTGATTGTGTATTTGCATGTGTATATTTGTGTGTGTGTTTGTGTGCTGTATTTGTTCAGGAATTCCTGTGATACCAGCTGGCAAACATTACTTTCCCAGCCTCTCTCATGATCCTCTTTGCTTTTCACAAGTGTTTCCTGACCAAAATGGAAAACCAATTGAATGATGAAGTACTATCTGATACTTCACATATTTCCCCTCTTATCATGCGCTAATGAGGAAAACAGGGAAGCTTAATAGGCTGTTTAAGTTGGACGTTATGGAGAATTTAAAGGCCATCCCTTTAGAAAATAGAAAAATGAGATTCATATTCTGTCCACTATCTCTCTGCTTGTTAAAATGATATTCACGAGTGTAACATTTTTACAGTACCTCTAGCACAAAATGAGTATAATATATATCCACAAAATTCATATTCCAGCCCCATATTCTAAGGAATGAACACTCAGAGGCCAGTAGCATTACAGCACATTGCCAGCCCCTGCAAACCTACACCCATAAATCAATACAAAATGTTATCATTATTATTATTAATATCAGTTGCAGGATCAACTAAGGCCTGGCATCCCTTCTTGAGAAACATTTTAAGCTTTATACGTATCAGAAGAACTGGAAAACAAATACTTCTGTCAAGGTCAGTGATCTACGTTAATTTTGGTTTCTCTGTATGTTAGTTATAGTCTGTTGCCCTCTTGTTTGTTGAGTTATCTGTTCCTTTGTTAAAATGTTTTATTTAATCACATGGGGGGGTCAATTGGGGGTTTCATGGCACATTAGCAACATTAGCATTCATTCATCAGTCTAATATTCACTCTTCAATACCAGCTAGCTGCTAAGATAAACAAGTCTACATGAAGTGTAACCGAATTTGCGTCTTTGCATTTATTATGTGTGCAATAGTGTCATGCAAAAAATTGCTTCCTGTTTGGTGTGAAAGCACCTTAAGCATGCTAACATTTACAACATACAAAGTACAAGTGTGGCTAGATACGAATGTCATTCGTTTTCCAGGTATTTGACCAAAGTACTGCACAAATGAAAATATTAGCGCTCTTGCCTTGAGGAAGACCCAGCGTGGGTTGAAGAATTCTCCTTTTGTATTTTTTACTTTGATATGCCCTAAACTAATGGAGGCATTTCACTACATCCTTGGCTCGGTGCGAGTGTGCCTAATGTAAGCCCAGGGGTTTCCCTTTTTCTAACATAAAAATATCGACCCAAAAAGTTAAACAAATATAGTCGTACAGTCCATCCAATAGTTGTCGAGCTAATTCATTCAACTCCAACAATATCAACCTCAGAGTAGTGCAAGAGAAAAAGTAAGGCGTAAACAAATTCAGTAGAATTAATCCTCCGGGGACCATGAATCTCTGAATGAAATGTCTTGGCAATCCATCATATATTAGTTAAGATATTGTAGTGACAGTGTGACTTAAACTATTGATTGAGCAAATTTATCTATATGTATATAATTACAACATGGGCAGAGTCATGACAAAAAAAACCCAATATTTCACTCACATGGTGAATGGTAATAGGAAGATAGTGCATGCTGTTGCATAATGAGGACAATCATTGAAAGTAGGTGTTCTGGCCTTGGAGGCTGAATGTGGAGGGTCGAGGCTCTCTTCCATGTTGGGTGAGATTTAATAGTCATTATGAGGAGATGATTGCCTCTGTCCAGCTTCCCTCCTCCTCCTCCTCCCCCTCCTCATCCTCCTCACCTTCATCTCCCTCTTTATTGGCGCTTCCGCAGCACGTTGAGCACATGCAGCCGCAGCTCCTTCAGAAGACGCTGCAATTACTGCTTATTGACTGCAGTGTATATATATACTGTGTGTGTGTGTGTGTGTTTAAACCTGTTTCCACACACAGACATGCACGCACTTTCTCTCTCTCTCTCTCTCTATCACACACACACACACACACACACACACACACACACACACACACACACACACACACACACACACACACACACACATGTGGTTACAAACAGGGTCTAAAATCTAAAAAGACCCAGCTATCACCAGGCACTTTGGCGTCAATGGATCAGAGTATGGAGGGCACATGAAAGTAATGTGTGTGTGACCGAGAGAGAGGGAGAAAGGGAGGGAGAGAGAGAGAGAGAGAGAGAGAGAGAGAGAAACAGACTATAAAAATAGAAAGAAAGAAATAGAGGGGGGGGGGGGGGGGGGGTTGAGCCGATCCCAGCTGACATTAGGTGTGAAGGACTGGACAGGACTGGACATGTAACCAGTCTATCACAGGGAGACATGTAGAGACAGACAGGTAACCAGTCTATCACAGGGCTGACATGTAGAGACAGACAGGTAACCAGTCTATCACAGGGCCGACATGTAGAGACAGACAGGTAACCAGTCTATCACAGGGCTGACATGGCGAGACAGACAGGTAACCAGTCTATCACAGGGCTGACATGTAGAGACAGACAGGTAACCAGTCTATCACAGGGCTGACATGTAGAGACAGACAGGTAACCAGTCTATCACAGGGCCGACATGTAGAGACAGACAGGTAACCAGTCTATCACAGGGCTGACATGTAGATACAGACAGGTAACCAGTCTATCACAGGGCCGACATGTAGAGACAGACAGGTAACCAGTCTATCACAGGGCCGACATGGCGAGACAGACAGGTAACCAGTCTATCACAGGGAGACATGTAGAGACAGACAGGTAACCTGTCTATCACAGGGCTGACATGTAGAGACAGACAGGTAACCAGTCTATCACAGGGCCGACATGTAGAGACAGACAACCATATACACTCACATTCACACCTACGGGACATTTAGAGTCATCAATGAACCTATCCCCATCCTGCATGTCTTTGGACTGTGGGAGGAAGCCGGAGAACCCGGAGAGAACCCACGCTTACACGGGGAGAACATGCAAACTCCACACAGAAGGTCCTTTAAACTTGTATTCTCGCTACTGACCATCAGGGGGCGACTCTTCTGATTGCAAAAATATCCATTGTAAACATGAGTTTATGGTCTCAATCTCTAGTTTCAAGTCTTCTTCAATACAGCATGATGTTGATTTAGTAAAGTATGGTCCATTTAGAGTCAAATAGACCATAAATCCGGGGATGCATTAGGGCGGGGCTACCTTGTGATTGACAGGTCTCTACCACTGTGTCGCTGCCATGCTACAATGGTACCATGCTACCATATTTCATAATATGGTCACTTTTGTTCACTGGTTGCAAAAATCCAAAATGGCGACGGCCAAAATCCAAGATGCCGAAGAGACAAAAATGCTTAGGCTTCAAAACCGCAGTCCACAAACCAATGGATGACGTCATGACTTGTCCACTTCTTATGTACAGTCTATGTTAACATCCCAAACAGGAAATCAGCATGATACTATAAAATCTATTTCTGTTTGTGAGGATCGCTCCCCTTACAGCTTGCCTGTCTCATACCAGATGTTTATTCAAGTAAACAATCGTATTAAAAAATCCACTTTATTCTTTGTGCCTCTCACACTTCTCTACTTTCTCTCTCCAGAAGCAAAGTTAACACCAGAAATGCTATTCTCTCTCTCTCTCTCTCTCTCTCTCTCTCTCTCTCTCTCTCTCTCTCTCTCTCTTTCTGTCTCTCCCCATCTGACTCTCTCCATCTCACCCAGGCTGAGGTGTAGGCAGCAGTGATATTCACTTGTGGGTATTATTAGTCTCTCTGGGGAGCTCCACCTGTAAACAAGTCACACCATTGTCAGGGAAGGAGGTGAAACCCACTGTGAGACATGGGCAGCGGGAGGTTGCCGTGGGAGTAGCATACTAATGAGAAAATAACCATGGAGAAGACGCAGAGATTAGCAGACTACGTCACTCACAATTAGCATTTTTGTATTAATTACTCCCTGTCAATGAAAACGTTTGCAAGCCCATTTCTGATACATATTACTTTAAGAAAAGCTCTCTTTCCAGGAATCCTGCTACGCTTTAGCTCAGTGTGTGATGTGCAATTGATTATGAATGGGCAGGATGAGGATGTTGCTGGTTTATATTGCAATATTTTAATGGAAAAAAAGGAGGGATTGAATGTAAATATGTGTTGAATGAGTAGAGTTTCTACGAATGAGTAGAGTTTCTACAGATGAGTTGATATTGTTTGGAGTCTTTATTCACACCTAAATGCAGGTCTGTTTGCTTGATTAATACGGTTATTATGGGCTGTTGGGAAAGCTGTCGATCCAACCCTGGTGCAGACCAAACAAGTGAACCAAGACCGCTTGAAGAGGGGGGGTCTCGGTCCTCATCCAAGCGAACTCTGGTCAGATGGTTTGTGATGGGTAAGCAAATGGACCAACCACAGGGTTTTATGATAGCAGATATGTAATATCTGCTACCTCGTCTCTGCCAGCATTTATACTCCGGTTGCTGCCGTCACTCGACGCTGAATTGTTACATCCAGTTGTGACCTCTGGCCCACTTGTGATTTCTGACTTTTTGACCTCATGGATACTTTTGAGAACTCTGACAGACCGGTTTGCCTGCCTGATTATCAGTCCTCACCTGTACTGTTTGCCTCCAGATCCTGTCTGCCTGCTGCTGAACTACTCACCAGCCCGCCCACTCACTCGTCTCCTTGCCTTCAGCCTCTGACTTAGGCCACGTTTACACGTAGCAGGGTATAGAGAAACAAATATTTCCCCCCCTCTGTTTTCAAAAATAACATTGTGCACACAACATCTTTCAACCCGCATAAATCCACCGTCGAGCGCCATTATAACTTTGCCAAACCTATGGGCGGCAGTGTAGGGAGAAGGATAAAGCCATGCAAGCCAATCAGAATCCTCAGAATCAACAACAACAAATAACACGAGTGACTTCCTGTGACGCTTGAGAACCTAAAACCCTGTTTCTCCCAGTTGACATGAAAACACAAATCTCCACTTTGGCCGGAGTTTTTGGAAATAATCGTTTCTGTGAATAAAATTGGCGTTTTTGTCTAAATGAGAGGCCAAACGGCGTGAAAATATCTGTGTTTTCCCTTCGTGTAAATGGCACCTCAGCCAATCACCTTTCACCTCCACATTCCTGAAAGCCTTGTTCATCCTGGAACCCACAGAAGTCCTTAAGACCCCATCCCAGCGTTTAAACCAAGCTGGTGTGAGTCTGCACTTGTTCAATTATAACATACATACTGTGACTTTTGTGCAGAAAGGGCCCTCGGTTGTGGTCTAATGTTTGACAACCTAGAGTGCTAACAATTTGTAGTATTGTGGGAGATCTATTGGTAGTAATGGAATATACTAAAAATAAGTATGTTTCTTTTAGTGTAAATAAGAGTGTTTTTGCTACCTTAGAATGAGCCATAAATATCTATTGGCTCCTCTTCACAGAGTCTGCTATGTTGCACATCCATGTTTCTACAGTAGTCCAGAATGGACAAACGAGATACTCGCACTAGATAGGTCTATTTGCATTTTCATGTTTTTGAATGTTATAGAATGATTATGTTAATACATGAGTAAAAGGGAATACAAGATGTAATTGCCTTACTTTATTTATTATTTAAAGACATAATAATGAGGAGGAATTATTAATTGGCACATGTAAAGATAGTTTTAAAACTTTATTTCACTAATTGTTTTTTAATTGTGCAATTCAAATACAAATTGTATTAATCATTTAATAATTTCTTTCGATGTATCAATTAATTAATCAATTATAATTAAGCACTGACAAAGTCTGTAATAATTTCCACACACTTAAGCCTCTGAACAAATTGCCCCCGAGAGACATAAAAGATATATTGAATTGTACTGAATGGAATTAACCTTGGCCATGTGAAGCACTGATGTCTGCACAGTCAGCGTTAACAGGTTTCTTACTGAGCCACCGTGGCTATTATCAGAGACAAAGGTGGTGATGAACAGGATTCTTTTTTCTGGTCATTGAGAGCACGAAGAACTGAGACAAGCCGTGTCTGTGAATATGTGTTTGTCGTGCACACATGTGGGGTCCCATGATGCTGCACGTTATCTTCAGCAGCTTGTTTATAACATCTTTTACTCCTTTGCTGTCGGACAGATTTAATGAGTCCCGCCCCTTCCTGTGTCCCTGTATGGACCTTATGTTTTTATCCTGATTGAATTACAACATGAATTACACATATGATGTTCGTCAAGTTAAAATATATTATTCAAGTAAAAGTCTCAGTTTGTTGTATCATTTACTTTTGTGTGAAACCGAGAACTACGTCTTTCATGTCACACGATGTACACCAACATGGCCGTCAGCCTGGGTTGCTAGCTAGCTAGCTAACTTAGCTATGTTCCATCAGAGATGCAACATTATCTAACCTGATGTGTTTTATCCAGCAACCTTTTTAGTTAGATAGTGTAAATAACGTTCCATCCTGGTAAGACACATTGTCAAATTAACAAACATATGAGTAATTCATGCTACAATTAAAACGGGACCAAACTATTATTTGTCCCTTGCCATTGTTCCATGATGGTCTTACCCAGGTAACATAACAATGACCCAGGGTTTGGTTTGCACTTATGTAAGTATATTTGGTTGTTTATAATTACTGAGTAGAAGGGTAAGGATTAAAAACGTTCATGCTTCTTCCTACTCCCTTTCGGACATGTTCATTTAATATTGTTTCAATTGCCTTAACTATTTTGTTTTGTATTACTCACATGTTCGAAATAAAACTTTCATTCATTCAACATGGAAGAGAACCCACTCATCCTACTATATTCCCTTTCAATAAATCCTCAGAAATCCTACACACTGGTCCTTTAACACTTTTTCTTGATGTTTAAAATAAAAATAAAGCACAAATCGAGAATTAATTAATCTTTTTTTTAATACTTTCTTTTCCTTTAAAATGTACATGTAAATGCATAATATAACTGGAGTAAATACATGTTACTTTATACCTCTAGTATATGGGTCTTTAGTTCTGGATGTATTGTATTTTTGTCTGGCTTTAACAGTACAGTAAACAGTTCTGTCTTTGTCATATTTTCACACAAACCTCCTGCAAAGTAATTTGTTATCCTACAAATTGAATCATACATGTTGGATTTCCAAAATATGAATGCGCTTTTTTCTGTAATGCTAGAAAAAAAATCAATTGTGATTGATCGATTGGAGCATCTCTCGTTCTTTAATGGTTTGCAAATTGATGGATTGAGGCTTAGAAATGCAGACTGGCATAAAACATTCCTCATTGTCGTCCTATGTTTATAAAATCAGAAATAGCGAGCAAACAAAATGAATAATTTACTGTAACGTCGGTTTGATGAATGGCATTTTGCAGCATTGATGGTCAATAAAACTGAATTAGTTGTGAGCGAGCTGATGCATCATCATTATGCACTTGTTTGTCCGTGCTACCGCCGTGGTTGTTTGATCTATTTGTGAAGAAAAAAAATACATAAATGTTATTGTTTGAACAAAGGTAACTTAAGTTGAAGTTATAAAAGCTACACTCAACAAGGTAAGCCAATAAAAGATCCGTGAGGGGAGTTGTAATTTAGTCATTATTTTTCCGTTCTCACTGTTTCTGTGCCTGCATGCATAGCTGAAGCAATTTGCAATCAAGCTGAGCTGAACATAGCCTCTGTTCTTCAGACATATCGACTTCACAACTTCTGCCACCCAACCTCCACTCGCGCTCTCCTTTTAACTCCTGCTTTTATATCACTTTCACTATCTCCACGAATCTTTTAACGCTATCGCTCTCACTCTCCCGGCACGCACACACACACACGCGCACACTTTCTTACCGTCTCATTTCCTCACACACCCGGCAATCTTTTCAAAATCACTTCCTTGATTCACATCTTTGCCCTCCCCATTTATGAGCACTTTATTGAGAAGCCTGAGAGGTGGCAGAAAAACAGGCATAATTGCCTCGGGTGGTAAGTTATTGGAAAATGGATGAATTGCTTTCTTTGGGGGGAAGAGCTGTGAGAGTGTCAGGAATAAAGAAGGCTCCTTAATAACACTGAAGGTCAGGTGCGGGGATGTTTGGGGAGCGATTTCTTTATGCTGCAGCAGTATGGAGGATGAATAAACACACATAGCATTTTTCTCTCTGTGCCTTTCTGCATATGCAATTTATCAGTGTGTGTGTTTGAGGGCATGCCTGTTTGTGTGTGTTAGTGGAGGGGATTGGGGCCGCTGATATTGGTATTCTTTTCCAGCTGGGCTTGGCTGACTAAGGTTAGGGCTTCTTTTTGATAGGGTCGTTCAAGTTCATCTCCATGGTTACAATCAGATACCCAGAAGGCGGCTCAGTTCTGTTTGGTGAGGACGGGTGTAGAAAACAAAAGAATATTGCTGAGAGGGGCACACACAGTCAGCCTAATAATGGTATCATTCTCTCATGTCTGCGTGTGTAAATTTGTTTCATTGTCTTGTTTTCCAACTATTCCACACCAAGTTCTAGAGTTTGGGAAGCATCACATACTAAAGGTGTGAGGAGCTCTTTGAGAGCTGTGTCTTTGTTTGGGAGTGTCACTTTGCTCACTAGGTTTCTGCTATATTAGGAGAGTTTTAATGAAGCATCTTTCGACAGTCGTTGGCGCTTTAAGATTTTGGCGGCTACTGCTTCTGCCGTTTCCTTTCTGCCTCCACTTTCAGTGAATTCTGCCTTGTTGCTGTATGACAAACTGGTAACAGCCAGTAAAGCAAAGTGAAATTCCTTTTAGATCGGAACATTTATGATATGGATGCAATTGCCCAACCCACCATTATCTATGATATGTATCGCAGAGTTGACATGCACAACCATTCACGGTCACAATCACACCTACAGGCAAGTTAGAGTCATCAATTAAGCTGCTCGTCTTTGGAATGTGGGAGAAAGCCAGAGTACCCGGATTTGAACCTGAGCGCTTCTTGCTGTGAAGTGACCACTGCACCAGTTGCAGACCCTGATACTTTTATATAAAATGTAGTCATATGTGAGATGAGATATATGAGGATGCTACGGTGAGCTGTAAAACCAGTAAACCAGTGACAAAAAGGAAATACGTTTGTAAACCAGGCTGGCTACCTGTGCAACAAAAAGTTCTTTATAGCCAGGACCAAATATTTTTCCTCGTCTGTTGCTTATTGACCGGCTGATATAATCAATAATGTTCAATGTGTGAGAGATAAATATACAATGCATATATACATAAATAAAAAGAAAAAAATGCGCTGTCTGTATGAAGGGTGACAATGTCCACACAAACAAACACAGGACTTTCATCCGGGAAACTGCCGTTTCCCGTGTGAAATCAAAAGTCAACATTGATTTATTTCACCGTACTTTATTAGGTTTAATCCACTAATGACAATGCTATGTAACGTGTACTTATTTTAACCCAAACCATGATCTTTCCATCCTAACGAACTGACTTTGTTGCCCAAACCTAAAGCTGTTTTGTATCTTATTCAGTCATCGTGGTGCGTTGGGCTCGGCCGTTAGGAGCATTAGAATGGGTGCACCGTAAACGCCTCACCTGCAGCACCCTTTCCCTCGAACGTCCTGGAACTTTCTGTGTGAAGTTAATGCATTTAAACAAGGCAAAAATGGAAATGTATTATTCAGTGTTATGTGTCTGAGTGAAATCAATCACTCACCTAGGCCTAATGCCCTCTATTTCTATTTATCTCCTTCAGTTAGGAATTAGTCAATGCTGACAGATGGACACCCAGTGAAAATAGATGTAAAAGGCATCTAGACCAGAGACAGTCAGCGTGATGCTGCTATCCAGTGGGTGGTCTCTCTGTGACCGATCTTAAGAGCTGCCTGCCAGGAGTTATCGCTGCCGGAAGTAGACAGGGAATGTTTTGTTGAAGTTTTTGAGGCACTCTTTACCCTGCTGTGACTGTTATTTATTTGTGCGTTGCTCTTATCTTTCCTTCTAAAAGGCCTACCGATCACCTGTCATTGGTATCTTGTTCAGAATTTGATGGACGGCGTACCCTCTACCACACAACCTGACACCAGCCATCATTTCTCTCCACGTTGTAGCTCTAGCTGTCGAGAGCTAATTCTCACTCTTCTTTGCCTCCCATTTGACGTCCTCTTCAACAGATCAGTGGATTGAAGCTTCTCAACTGGACAGGTATTTTTGCATTTTGATACTGAAAGGTGAGCGATGACAGGAAATGAGGGGAGAGAGTGAAGCGATTTCAACAGATGTTGCGATTACATGATCAGAATCTTAAACCCCCGAGGCCGCCCTGGACGGGATTCAGCTTACGTCTAATATTCTCTTCTTTACGTGGCACGAATTCAAATAATGACAAGATCTCCCCACTTTTCTCTCTCTCTGGCATTAAGGACAATGAGCCGAGCCAAATTGATTTTCCTTGATATATTTTAAAACAGGGTTTAATTAAATGGAAATAGCTTTTACTGGAAATAAAACAGCAATGCCCCAACACTGCTGTGTGTTTTTGAGAAGGAGAAAAAAGGAGTTAATTACATCAGTGGCACTGCTTCGACGTGTCGCCATCGCATTCCTGTCCAGTTGACGTAACACTGAATCAGATCAGTAATGAGCTGCTTCGGGGCGAGTCAGAATGGTACGTCGGGAATGTAACAACACGATAAAGTGAGGTGGGGAAGTGTGTGCGTGTGTGTGAGATGGAGGATGGGATTCGTATATGGACTGAAGCCTATCATAATTACAAGCCTTTCAGACCCAGAACCACCAATGCCAAGCAGTGCTTATGTTATGCAGTTCTGAGAGTTTGGCTTTTTTCCCCTCTTCTTTTTAAAAAAAAATCTATATGCGAGCGACGCCTCGAGCCTTCTCTGCCTGTTCCCCCGGGGATGCAAGACCTGCTATCGTTCACACAGAGGAATACAGCTACAGCTCAGTGTACATCCATCTGCATATGCAGACATTCAAAATGCCTGTACGCGCCCACATACACGCACGTCCCCCTACAAAGTCTATAAGAGTTTCTCAGTGGGAAATTGGGACAAACTGTTCAGGCAGAGGAAAACGTCTGCGCTCAGAGAGCAAATCTAACGGTTTGGCAGCCAACGAAGTGGACTGGCGGGCTAGCATTTGCGCTGGAGTGGCTACACACATGCACACACACATACACACACAAAGGTTTTATATAGTAGCTGGCCACAGTGGCAGATGTAAACTGGATGACATCTGGCTGTAGCAAGGTTCTCTCTCTCTCTCTCTCTCTCTCTCTCTCTCTCTCTCTCTCTCTCTCTCTCTCTCTCTCTGTGTGTGTGTGTGTGTGTTCATGTTTGTCCTATTACTCTGAGAAATGGAGCCAGATGTGAGTACTTTTGGCCACGACTTATCAAGATCCAGAGGTAAACAAAATCTCACTCCCAGAAAAATTATTTGATATTATTTACCTGAAGACATATAGTAACCCAAACGTACGGAAGATGAGCGAGACGAGGTTGAGGTGAAAAAGCAACAATAAGAGCCGAAAATAGTGATGTTCAGGACGACGAGATGTTAGAGCAGGAAGAAGGTACGGTAGATGGGAACGGTGAGGAGGGGAAAACAAACAGAGGAGGAAGCGTGAAAGGGGAGAAAAGAGAAACACAGCAGAGCAAAAAAAGATTCATTTTTTTTAATCCCATTTTCTCTGACTTTCATTCAATCTCTCTTTCTATTTCTCTCCCCCACTGCTGCTCTCATGGGAACCAAGTTTGAGTTGGTTGAGCTGTCTTGGGGTGTTGCGAGTGTTTACCACTGTGTGTGTGTGTGTGTGTGTGTGTGTGTGTGTGTGTGTGTGTGTGTGTGTGTGTATGTGTGTGTGTGTGTGTGTGTGTGTCGGTACATGCGTGTGTGTGGGAGGTGGTAAATTGGGCAGGTGTATCAGGAACAAAAGAGCATGGATGATCAGTGAGTCGACGATTGCCATGCTGTCTGTGCACAAGCGCTTTTGTGAGTGTGTGTCTGTGTGTGTGTGTGTGTGTGTGTGTGTGTGTGTGTGTGTGTGTGTGTGTGTGTGTGTGTGTGTGTGTGTGTGTGTCTGCGTGTGTGTGTGCGTAAAATGGTTGACCTCAGGGATTTGTCTGGGGCAACAACACACACTGAATCCCATTTAATGTAAAAGTGAGGACACACACTTCTGCATGTAGACCAGGGGTATTCAATTAAAAGTCACTAAAATTTCCTCCAAGTGAAGGTCCAAACTTCCAACTTATGTCTTATAGCCTACCCCACATTTTCATATGGTTTCAACAATATTTATTGTCAATTTTCAACACTTATAGTACAGTAATCAACTAGCTATTTTACCACAAATAAAAGTAGTCCCAAGCGAATGAACTTAAGGCCTTTAAAAACAGAACACAACTCGTCTCTTTGTTTCCCCTCAAATAATGTCTCAGCAACGGCGTTCAAGCACTCCTTCACAATTGTCCCATCACTAGATGTTTTTTATGTTGCCCCAAAATCCACGATACCTTTAGCGAACATCCGTTTGCACGTTGCTGGGCTGTAAATGAATGCGTGATGAGTTGGGCTGTCATACTGGCCTTGCAGTTCGGTTATTTTGCATGCCCTCAGCTCGGACTTCAGTGGATAACTTTGCTCAAAATATCTGTGCTTTGTTTTGTAGTGGCGCTTCACATTGCCGCTTTTGATTAATGCCACGTTTTCGGAGCATATGAGGCACACGGGTTTGGAACTGCCTGCCGGATGAATGAACATATATTTTTCCGTCCATTCATCTTGAAAACAACGGTTTTTCTTTTCAAACTTCCTTCTCTTGAAGCACGCAATGCTGCCATCACTGTGTTTCTCCTTTCTCTTGCTCTCTCTGGTGCGCTGAGGGTAAACAAACGATTTGATTGGCTCATTCAGTGAAGTCATTGTCGTGTTAACTGGAGTAGCTGCGCCCACTGTAGCCGCGACCGTCGAAAAAAAAGATAATGCTCTATGAAAATGATCTATTCTCGTGAATTCATCAGAGATTGGTCATGGGTCCGGATAGAACCATCAATCGCTCCGGACCTGGACCGCGGTCCGCCATTTGGGGATTCCTGATGTAGACTTAAGCACATGCAAACGCCCACAAGTGCACAAACACAGCACTGGATGATGTTGATTTTTGTAATTCTCAGTAGGCACTCCGTGATTTCTGATCATTTTGGTTTGAGTTGAAGAAGAAGAATTCCAACGCTCTTAAGTTTTCATTTTTAAAAAGTGTCACTGTTGCTCCCTTGAATATGACATCCTGTACACATGGGGCAAACAAATGACACAACATGACATCTCATCGTTTCAAATGCAATTCAAATGCAATAACCGGCACACGAGAGAGTCAACAATGTTGTTCAGCTGTCACGGAAAAACTTGAACTCCAGGTAAGAGTAAGAGCTCTATGTACTCGGGAAACAAAGATGCCTTCAGACATATAAATACTTAAGCAGATACACAATTTGTACAAAACAAAACAAAAAGCCTGAGCCTGATTTTATTTTTGTTTTATTTTTCTTCCTTTTGATCCCTCTCTTTCAGAACTTTAATGAGGTGCAGCATGGGTGCTGCTTCTCTTTCTCTCACCAGTCGCTTTTCCTGCTTCTACTCCCACTATTCCTTTTTTTATTTTTATTTATTTTATCAAACACACCCCAGTCCAGTTGAACTGCCTTCACTTCCCAGAGATGCAGCGTTCTGAAAATATATTGTTTCTTATAGAGTTGTAATGAGCTGCCTTAAAAGGTCCAAGATGCAACAGTGACATTAAACATGTATATTCATATTTATATGGTATAGACCTTTATACAGTTTGGTACAATGATTAAGTACGGTGGAGTGGAATAGCAATCTATGCAAGCGCCAACACGATCTAATGAATTACACATTTTAGGCTTTTCATTTATCATTCATCAATTTGTTTAAAGCTATATTTTTTGTTTAAAGTTACTGTGAAGGTTTAGGTTTAGGCCACAAAAACATTTAGGTTAAGAAAACATCATGGTTGGACACAGAATAAGTATTTAAAAAGTAAGTAAATATGTACAGAAATGTAACAGAAAAACAGTCACTAAACATCACTAACATCCCTAATGTATACATAAAAACGCAACGCTTTGAGGCGTCTTGAAAACCGGTCTCCAGGGGTGTTTCAGAAAGCAGGCTCAGCCAACTCTGAACCTAACCCCGAACTCTGAACCTAACCCTGAACTCTGAACCTAACCCTGAAATCTGAACCTAACCCTGAACTCTGAACCTAAACCTGAACTCTGAACCTAACCCCGAACTCTGAACCTAACCCTGAACTCTGAACCTAAACCTGAAGTCTGAACCTAACCCTGAACTCTGAACCTAACCCCGAACTCTGAACCTAACCCTGAACTCTGAACTCTAAACCTAACCCTGAACTCTGAACCTAACCCTGAGTCGACCAACTCTGAGATGAACAACTCTGAGTTTTCGGTTGTTCTGAATTAGTTGAATCAACTCTGAGTATGTAAACTCTGACTTATGCGCGTGCCTGCCAACTCAACAAAGCCATCATCAATGGAGATCCGATACTATGATTCACCATGGCAACCGGGAGAGACTTGGAGGTATTACTTTGTGCTTAAGGAGAAAACGAGCTCATCCTTTCAAAAGTGGAGCAACATAACTGCAGTAAAGTAGAGATAGTTGTCAATTTGACAAAAATGACATGTCGAGACAGACAGGTAACCAGTCTATCACAGGGCTGACATGGCGAGACAGACAGGTAACCAGTCTATCACAGGGCTGACATGTAGAGACAAACAGGTAACCAGTCTATCACAGGGCTGACATGTAGAGACAGACAGGTAACCAGTCTATCACAGGGCTGACATGTAGAGACAGACAGGTAACCAGTCTATCACAGGGCTGACATGTAGAGACAGACAGGTAACCAGTCTATCACAGGGCTGACATGTAGAGACAGACAGGTAACCAGTCTATCACAGGGCTGACATGTAGAGACAGACAGGTAACCAGTCTATCACAGGGAGACATGTAGAGACAAACAGGTAACCAGTCTATCACAGGGCTGACATGTAGAGACAGACAGGTAACCAGTCTATCACAGGGAGACATGTAGAGACAGACAGGTAACCAGTCTATCACAGGGCTGACATGTAGAGACAGACAGGTAACCAGTCTATCACAGGGCCGACATGTAGAGACAGACAGGTAACCAGTCTATCACAGGGCTGACATGGCGAGACAGACAGGTAACCAGTCTATCACAGGGCTGACATGTAGAGACAGACAGGTAACCAGTCTATCACAGGGCTGACATGTAGAGACAGACAGGTAACCAGTCTATCACAGGGCCGACATGTAGAGACAGACAGGTAACCAGTCTATCACAGGGCTGACATGTAGATACAGACAGGTAACCAGTCTATCACAGGGCCGACATGTAGAGACAGACAGGTAACCAGTCTATCACAGGGCCGACATGGCGAGACAGACAGGTAACCAGTCTATCACAGGGAGACATGTAGAGACAGACAGGTAACCAGTCTATCACAGGGCTGACATGTAGAGACAGACAGGTAACCAGTCTATCACAGGGCTGACATGTAGAGACAGACAGGTAACCAGTCTATCACAGGGAGACATGTAGAGACAAACAGGTAACCAGTCTATCACAGGGCTGACATGTAGAGACAGACAGGTAACCAGTCTATCACAGGGAGACATGTAGAGACAGACAGGTAACCAGTCTATCACAGGGCTGACATGTAGAGACAGACAGGTAACCAGTCTATCACAGGGCCGACATGTAGAGACAGACAGGTAACCAGTCTATCACAGGGCTGACATGGCGAGACAGACAGGTAACCAGTCTATCACAGGGCTGACATGTAGAGACAGACAGGTAACCAGTCTATCACAGGGCTGACATGTAGAGACAGACAGGTAACCAGTCTATCACAGGGCCGACATGTAGAGACAGACAGGTAACCAGTCTATCACAGGGCTGACATGTACAAACAGGGAGGAAGCCGGAGAACCTGGAGAGAACCCACGCTAACACAGGGAGAACATGCAAACTCCACACAGAAGGACCCAGGAATTGAACCCTTACTTAATTGTGCTTAAGGAGAAAACGAGCTCATCCTTTCAAAAGTGGAGCAACATAACTGCAGTAAAGTAGAGATAGTTGTCAATTTGACAAAAATGACATGTCGAGACAGACAGGTAACCAGTCTATCACAGGGCCAACATGTAGAGACAGACAGGTAACCAGTCTATCACAGGGAGACATGTAGAGACAAACAGGTAACCAGTCTATCACAGGGCTGACATGTAGAGACAGACAGGTAACCAGTCTATCACAGGGAGACATGTAGAGACAAACAGGTAACCAGTCTATCACAGGGCTGACATGTAGAGACAGACAGGTAACCAGTCTATCACAGGGCTGACATGTAGAGACAGACAGGTAACCAGTCTATCACAGGGCTGACATGTAGAGACAGACAGGTAACCAGTCTATCACAGGGCTGACATGTAGAGACAGACAGGTAACCAGTCTATCACAGGGAGACATGTAGAGACAAACAGGTAACCAGTCTATCACAGGGCTGACATGTAGAGACAAACAGGTAACCAGTCTATCACAGGGCTGACATGTAGAGACAGACAGGTAACCAGTCTATCACAGGGAGACATGTAGAGACAAACAGGTAACCAGTCTATCACAGGGCTGACATGTAGAGACAGACAGGTAACCAGTCTATCACAGGGCTGACATGTAGAGACAGACAGGTAACCAGTCTATCACAGGGCTGACATGTAGAGACAGACAGGTAACCAGTCTATCACAGGGCTGACATGTAGAGACAGACAGGTAACCAGTCTATCACAGGGAGACATGTAGAGACAAACAGGTAACCAGTCTATCACAGGGCTGACATGTAGAGACAGACAGGTAACCAGTCTATCACAGGGAGACATGTAGAGACAAACAGGTAACCAGTCTATCACATGGCTGACATGTAGAGACAGACAGGTAACCAGTCTATCACAGGGCTGACATGTAGAGACAGACAGGTAACCAGTCTATCACAGGGCTGACATGTAGAGACAGACAGGTAACCAGTCTATCACAGGGCTGACATGTAGAGACAGACAGGTAACCAGTCTATCACAGGGCTGACATGTACAAACAGGGAGGAAGCCGGAGAACCTGGAGAGAACCCACGCTAACACAGGGAGCACATGCAAACTCCACACAGAAGGACCCAGGAATTGAACCCTTACTTTGTGCTTAAGGAGAAAACGAGCTCATCCTTTCAAAAGTGGAGCAACATAACTGCAGTCAAGTAGAGATAGTTGTCAATTTGACAAAAATGACATGTCGAGACAGACAGGTAACCAGTCTATCACAGGGCTGACATGTAGAGACAGACAGGTAACCAGTCTATCACAGGGAGACATGTAGAGACAAACAGGTAACCAGTCTATCACAGGGCTGACATGTACAAACAGGGAGGAAGCTGGAGAACCTGGAGAGAACCCACGCTAACACAGGGAGAACATGCAAACTCCACACAGAAGGACCCAGGAATCGAACCCTTTTGCTGTGAGGCGACAGTGCTACCCACTACACCACTCTGAGAATATTGTTTGGATATGTGATTGGTTGTAAAAACGGTAATTTTCTACTAAGTAATCAAAATCTTCTCCCAGCGTAAAGCTGCTAGAATCACTTTTACTTCCATGTGAATTATGTTGAGGAGGAAAGGACGGCAAATGTTTCCAGAGTTGGTTCAGATAGTGGAAAAACTCGGTTTGTTGAAGAAAACCTGCCAGCAAGCAGGTTACGTTCAACATGGTTAACTGATCTAAAGATTAAGTTTGCTCTCTTTCTGGAACAGAAAACTCAAGAGTATCCCTCTTCTCAGGGTTAACAAACTCAGAGTTTTAGCAAAACTTGCTTTCTGGAACGGGCCCCAGAAAGCAGGTTCAACAAACTCTGAACCTAACCCTGAACTCTGAGTCAACCAACTCTGAGATGGGCAACTCTGAGTTTTCGGTTCCAGAACAGCGGTTTTGAATTAGTTCAATCAACTCTGAGTATGTAAACTCTGAGATACGCGCGTGCCTGCCGACTCTACAAAGCCATCATCAATGGAGCTCCGATACGACGATTCACCATGGCAACCGGGAGAGCGTTATTAGATATTACTTCGTGTTTATGGAGAAAACGAGCTCATACTGAGAAAGCGGAGCAACATAACTGCAGCAAAGTAGAGACAGTTGGCGTGGCAGACAATTGCTGTGTGATCTAATGTGTATAACTGAATGAAACGGTAGACATCTGCATGTTAGCAATGCCATGTACTGTACTTGTTTGGGTGAACATGTATTTTAGGTATATTTGTTGATGGTTTTTTAAAGTATTTATTTCAAGCATCTTGGTTATTTGTGATATTATTTATAGTATTTTTTGTCATAGTTAACAGCACATTTTAAGTTTTTCTTTATTTCTATTGGTTGGAAATATCTGTCACCTGCCTGTGTTTTTTATTAGTCACACCTTGTGTGCTCGCTGCTTTTAACAGGTTCTCTGCGACCTGGTCCAACCGATGCAGGTTGTAGGGCGGTCCACTAGAAGTGCTGCTGCAGGGAATTGTAGGGTACCTCACCGAAAAACCTCCTTTGGCCAGTCTTCATTCCTCATTAAGGGAGTTAATATATGGAACCGTTTACCCACCGAGCTCAAGGCAATTCATAGTCATGGACGGTTCAGGGGCAAAATCAAGGAGTTCCTAAAAGACAACCAGGTATGTAGCCATTTATAGGGAAATGTGGGTATTTTATGAGTGATTGTGTGTCTGTGTGTGTGTGTGTGGGGGGGGGATTATTTATGTGTGTGTGTGTGTGTGTGTGTGTGTGTGTGAGGGGGGGGGGGGGGGACGACGATGATGACTATGCATGCATATGGATGGATGGATGGATGGATGGCTGGCTGACTGACTGGAGGGATGAATGGATAGGATGCTATTGCTTATGTACAGATGGATGGATGGTTGATTGGAGAGACAGACAAATTGATAGGATGTTTTTCTTAAACATGTTCTTTTTAAGTTATTTTAAAGGCCCCTCTAGGGACGGGCATTGGAAACTAGCTAAGGCTATAAATGCTATGATGCTTTCTGTTGGATTGTTGCACAATCCACATGACTTGTCCCTATCAAATAAACGTAAAATGAAATAAAAAAAAACTCCACTGGGAATCGTTCCATGTTCGCCATGTTTCGGCTGAGATTCTGGAGGCGGTGTACTTCACCGCAAGATTCAGCAGTGAGGAACACACAACACCAGAGAGAGAGAGAGAGAAAAGAAGAGCAGGCTGATGGAGGACTCTGTGGAAAATGTACCTATAGTAATAAACTGACATATCATTCACAACACTTTTCCTCCCTCAGACTTTTTTGGCCTCTCTGTTTGGTTCCTGTGCTGTTTCCGTGCTTTCTATCTCCAAGGCTGCAGACCTGATTGAGTGTAATCAGGGGCACCTGATCCCGGTGTGGCCCGGGCATAAAAGCCTGAGCAGCAGCAGTCCTTTGTTGGCACAACTCCTTTTACTTTACTTACACCCTGCAACTCTGTGTGGCGGATTTTGGTTTCTTTCCCTTATTTTTTAACACAACACTGTCATTCGTCCACTCTCTAACAGATTCCTCCAATCTATTTGTTTGACGAACTTTGGCTTTTTGGTTAATAAATCCCTTTATTCATTTACTTACGGGCTGTGACACTACAACAAACCCCCAACAACAGTATAATGCATTCTAATGCGTTGTGACTTAAGAGCAAGGCTATGCTTTCATTGTTGAAATCCACTGTGTCAGTGTGTCTGTGTTGCACTGGTCACGGTATAACACAACTTTTCTTGCCAAGGATTAAGGAAAGTGTCATATAAAAAGAAAAATGACATTATGGATGTAAGTTTCTCATGTGACAGATGGGATGTGGGTGTCAATATCCCAGCCTGTGCTGATTCCTTTATGTGTGCATGTTCTGTAGGCGTTCAGACCTTACCTGCATTCTCCCCCCCCCCCCCTGCATCCTCTGTCATAATTCTCTCTTTAACTACGCAGTAAAATAATGTGGTGTAGTACTGATAAGGATAGCATAGATAGAAGGAACAGTGCACTTCTATGTGGGTGTTTAAGAGGGATGACAGAAAACAGGATGAGAGAGGCAGAGATAAGATGATAGAGGGTGGAATGACAGAGATTTGTGCTTAGCCATGCAGGTTTTACCGCACATGTGTGTGCAGAATTGTATACATTTAAATTGAGATATTACATTTAATAGCCTAGGGAGTGTGTTCAGATTACAATTCTCAGGAAGCTTCTTGTGCCGCATTTGCTTTATTTTCGATGTATACAGGTCGCAAGATTTTCATAATCTCAAATTAGTTTCCACATAATCATGTAGACTTTGGTGAGGTTTATTGGTTTCCGTGTATTCCATGGAATATGGTGGTACACTAGTACAAGGCACAAGACCAAAACACACAACCACACAGAGACTGGAGAGAGTCAAAGGGTATCAGTAGACGGGTTGGTAGTCAGCAAAGCAAACAAATACAAAAGGGGTTAAGGAAAAAAGAGTGTCAAAATGTCAACAATGGTATAATGGTTAGCATTGTCGCCTCACAGCAAGAGGGTCGGTTTGCATATTCTGCCTGTGTTAAGGTTGGTTCTCTCCGGGTTAGGTTAATCGATGACCCTTTGCCCAATATCAGCTGGGATCGGAAATGCAGGATCATGTGATGCAAACTGGTCCAAAAAGTCCCTTACCATACTAACACATTGAGTAATCTCTATACACAGATCCTGCATTCATATGAAGAATCTGGAGGCAATGGGACAAGATTTTGCTTGGAAGCGCTCTGGTTTCCACTTGTATTATTGACCAATCATGTCCGAGCAGGCTTTGGTTGAATGCTGGTAAACCAACACAGTCTCATCCCAACTCGTCACATACTGAGGCTTGGTCAGGACCCTTGGCATCGCTATCTAATGCATTGGGTAGCCCAGCGCACAGTAAACATGTGGATAACATTGTGAAGTAAAAAAAAAAGCGATTGCTTAGGTTTGGACAACAAAATAGATGGAAAATATCATAGTTATGCTTAAAATAACTATGTAAACCAAGTAAAATGTAAACAACATAACATTAACGTATGGAAAACACACACCGGTCTCCTGTGTCCATCCATGTCCTCTCCCTCCCGCCTTGTGTGGGTTTTCAGTCTTTATATCATCACACTCATTTTCTCTTAGCGTCTAATAATGACGTGGATGGGGTTACATTGTTGTCACTTTAAAAACCAGAGCATCTCAAACACATGCTTTGTGTGTCGGGATCAGATGCTCAGGGGCGTGTCAAAGCATCGATATTTTCTTGACATCGTCAGATTGGGAACCGATGGGTTTTGAGATTGCATAAGGAGCAGCTGCAAAATGGGGAACACATTTTCTGAGCATCATTAACAGCCCAAAATCACTCTTTGTATTATAACAATTTGATCCATTGGGTCCAGTAAAATTGGAAGAAGTAGGGAGGAAGAACTTCATCCAGTAAAAGGAAAAAAAAAAATTCTGGTATTTCTGGTGGCAGAGAATCTCAGTTTATCCTCTGAGTTAAATGTTTTTAAAAATGCACATGTGCCTGCTCCATGGTGTCTGTAGGTGTGACTCTGTCAGGCCTGAGGTGTTGTTTTGTGTGTGTGTGTGTGTGTGTGTGTGTGTGTGTGTGTGTGTGTGTGTGTGTGTGTGTGTGTGTGTGTGTGTGTGTGTGTGTGTGTGTGTGTGTGTGTGTTGGTGGGCTCTCCGGCTTAAAGTGTGATATAAAATGAATATGTGGGCAGACAACACGGTCTGGTGTTGGCAAAAGTCTTGATTCAAATCCCTTTTGCATTGTACTGGCCACCTGGACTGCTGGCCAACTTATGCTATGTGAGGCAAAAACTTGCAATGAGCTATGAGCTTGCTTTGATCGAGATGCTGCAGGCCAGCTGCTTGGGTTCACGTTGTAAATAGTGAAAATGTATAGTTTGCTATAATGTCAATGTCTAAGACTAAAGTAAACCTTTTCCACAAAGTACGTTACTGACAGACATTTGCATTGCATGAGAGAGGAAGACTAAGACCTGACAATTATTTTAGAAAAAATTATCTTCTGGCATGTGGTGTCAGTGACAAGTCAAGCTTGCCAGTTTTAGCTTGGCATGTCTTTGATAAGAGGCTCTGCCGTCCAAGGCCATTCCCTGGAATTGAAAATAACCAAATATAAAGTAGAACTGTTCAATGTACGGGCTTGTGGTCAGTGGAGGCAAGGCAGAGAGAAAACAGTGCCAGGGGTCAATGCAGGTAAAATTAGATGAATGTATTACAAGTTTTCAAATATAGAGAGACAGGAAGTCTCAGCCAGCTGACAAGTGGCCAGATGGACGCTGGAGTATCAGTTTGGATTGACACTTGATTTTGCTAAAAGCTTCAGTCAGACTCATTGTGGGTTTCCAAACAGTGATTTTTTTTTTAATGGCTCTTCAAAAATGATGTGTTTGCATAATATGAGATTGGGAGCATTTCTGTTCCTCTCGACATGGTGACAGCTGAGCCAGTCGTTTGCAGCCAACAGTGCCAACAGTCCAAATTACTGCAAATTTTCGATATTTTGATATTGCTTTATTTTCAGGCCTGCCATGTGACTCTGTGGCGTAACAGTTAAAAATGCTGACAATGGTGTCAGTGACAAGTGTTCAACACCTGTGTTTCACGAAGCAGCAGAATGTAGAAATGAAACTTTAATCCCACAGGCACAAATAGAAAGTGCCTGCAGCTGAAAATTAAGCATAAGAATATGTAGACTAAGGCATATGATTTTAATCATATCTCACAGATTAAACAGAGTAAATCTATTTCAACACAGAAATGTCCTTCAACATTTCAGAAAACTCCCGTTCGCAAAAAATCTAAAGAGCCCTTTAAAAGAGAATATTGTTTAGACATGTGATCGGTAGGGAAAACAGTCATCAAAATCCTCTCCCAACATAAAGCTGCTAGAATCACTTTTGCTTCCATATGAATAAGGTTGACGAGGAAAGGACGGCAAATTTTTTCAGAGTTGGTTCAGATTCCAGAAAAAGTTTGTAGGGAGAAACGCAGGGTTTGTTGAAGAAAACCTGCCAGCGAGCAGGTAAGTTTCATGGAGTATGTTGCCCGGGTAACTGACTCAGAGTTATGCTGAACTGGCTTTGTGAAACTGAAAAACCAGAGTTTCCGTCATCTCAGGGTTAACTAACTCAGGGTTTCACTAAACCTGCTTTCTGAAACAGGCCCCAGGTAGACATTGCTCCACTTTATCTTTACATAGCAAATAGTCGGTTGCTACTATATTAATGCTCTGGATCCTGTATGTAGCACATTTAGGTTAATGCTAATCTTAAATGTACAATTACATTGGTGTTGGTGACCTTGACAACAACTATCTTTCCTATCTCACCAGAGTTTGTCCCTTTATGGTGGTGACCCAAATCCCTCCCTTTTTTATTTTCCACATTAGGACGTGCATGTGGCACAGACCACTTGTGTTTGTCTCTTTTACCCGCCAGACATTAAATGCAAAGGCGGTGAGGATCACTTACGATCTGGAGAGTTTTATAATTTACATATTTCCCACTGAATAGCTACACCTGGGCCTTTCTCGCAATTTTACAAGCGGTATTTACTGATCCAAGCAGCGTTCTATCAATAACATTCAGGCTTATATACCATATGTCAAAAATTATTTATATACATATGCCATATCTACAGAATCCTGGAACCTCCTATGATATATTACTGGAGTGCCTTTAAACGTTATTTTAATTGAAATGCCACGTTCCAATCTCTTTTTTTCTCTCTGTGGATTCATTAGAAATAAAATGTGCAGTTCTGGAGCTCAAGAAGGGATAAAGGCGAGGAAAGAGAACACGAGGAACAGAGTTTGATAAAGCAAGGAGGAGGAGATGTGGGATTACAAGAAGCGATGGGATGAAAAGGGAGGGAGGAGAAGCCATGGTGTCACTGGATGGAAGATGAGAGAAGTGGGCTGGAGACTGATGTGTTTTTTTGCTTTCTGCACGTCTCCCACCAGCTGTGAGCAGATGTTGGACCCACAGGCCTCCACCAGCATGAAGCCCCTAAAGCCGTCACCGTAGCAAACACACCACACATAAAGCACATGCTCATATGCATACGTGCCCTTACATGTGCATGTTTATTATAACGAGATCAAAGAGAGGATGAATGCATGGTGAGGTGATGAAATCGTTAAACGGTTTAATTCATACACAGTTGATTGTGGGTTAAAGGTGCAATGGTTATTATTTTGTCAGCAAAAGATGTTTCTTTTCCCCTTGGCCTTCGACAGGGGTGAATATGAATTTGAATTATGATTAAACTACTCGGCTCATAATGGCATTCTGCATTAATTACAAACCAAATTAGTTTTCCTCATGTAATCCACGACATACTGTAAAACAATCAGTTTCCAATAAAATCCAATCCTCAGGGACACAATGAGGTGCTCATCCCTCTCGTTGATGATCTCATTTGTTTAGGTCCCTGTCTCAGAATCAATCGCTTATTGATGGTAAAATGCTACATGAAGATTTAATTAATTTGTTTTACGCATAAAGCAGCAACATCGGCCTCCACCTTAATATCCATATAGCCATGATGACAAAAGTTGACACAAACAAACACACACACACACACACACACACACACTCGCAGGAATGACAGCAGGGGCACTGGGTCGATGAACATGTGGCAGGAGATGAGAGACCACAAGAGTGTGTGATAAATATTTGAAGCTTAGCGCAGCAGATCTGTAAGCCATCAATCAATCTGTAGATTCCATGGTGAGGCTGTGTGTGTGTGTGTGTGTGTGGGGGGGGGGGGGGGTGTTGTAAGTGCATGTCAGTGTTTGTAGCTATGAGTTGAAGAGACAGTTAACAAATGCTTGTTTCGGTGTCTTTGTGCAATAATTCTGTATGTGTTAGAGCTGTTTGTGTGCCAGTCCCCGATGGGAAATCTAACCTGAAGTTGAAATATATTTAAGAGGCTTAATTTCCTGACACACACACCTGCAAAGTGTTGTTGTGTCTTTTTACTACCTGAGTGATCCACATGTAGTGGCTGTTTTTGTAAGCTCCTCCTTTAAAGGCCCCATATTATGAAAAACAGGTTTTCTCTGGTCTCTACACCTATAAACTGGTCCTCCCTGAGCCTGCCAACTCCCAGGATGAAGAAAACAAGCGACTCCTGCATGGTCTCTGCAGCCCCCCCCACTGGTACAACGGCGCTCCTACAGGCTGTTCAGATTCAGCTCCTGTTGTTACGTAACGAAGGGAGTCATTTGCGTAGGCCGAACTCCTCTGTTCGATGATAGGAGATATCTGAGAGGGGGCGTTTCGCAACACAGCTGGGAGAGAGCGCAACTCGACTTACCAGTTGTGGCGCTGGGTGATCAGGCTGGTGCTCCGTAAATAAATCCCGGTGCGGGTGAAGCTGGAGACAATCCTCCCTCTGTCTCACACGCTCTGGTGCGTCTTCACTGCTGCCTCCGGTCGGACGGAACCCGGGGGCGCGTGTCCGACAGAGCGCCGTGCATGACGGTCCGGGTCTGGTCTTTTGCGTTTCATTTTTAATGACAATGTGCCGACTACGGTCCGTGTTAGCTTGTATGTGTGTGCTAACTACTTCACATCGGACTGCTTCAGTAACAAGGGTTTGCCTCGACACTGACCCTCGTTAAAGGATCTGTCCCACCCATACGGGACCCAGCAACTTCACCCGAGCCACATAGGCAAGCCATAGCGACACATCCACGTAAACATTGGCGCATGTTACCGCTAACGTAAGTGGCATCGTCTCCGTCACTCTCCAAGTAGGCGATGACAGACGGAGCTCATTAGCATTTAAAGGTGCAGGCACAGAAACAGCCTGTTCTCAGCACAGCTCATTTGAGCAACTTTTAGACAGCTGAAATTTAGGACCACGGATGGGTTTGGGGCAATGCATATCAAATACAGTGTTGTTGGACCTCTGACAGCTGTGTGAAATTAATGAAAAACAGTATAATATGGGACCTTTATGGAACACTTTCTCACGAGAGACACAAGCAGAAAAGTCGATTCCCATTCCAGCCCTGTGTCCTTAAAATCACATTCCCACACAACCAAATTACATTGTGTGTTACATGTCGCCGGAAATGTATTATGTGGTAGATTACGCACAAGTACGCTTTAAATGAGTCTGCAGAAGTCACAAAAAAACACAGGACTTTCACTCAGGAGATTTCCGTTTGTGTCCCATGTGAACCGAGTATTTTTAAACCTAACCCAGTGCTTTTGTTGCATTTCTGGTTTGTTTTGTTTGAATTTTATAGTCATTTTAAGCCAAACCATGATGTCCGTTGTTAAACCAAACCAGATTGTTTTGTATAATTTGTTTTGTCTTTCTTCAATTTACAATGTTAACCATGTGTTTCAAACTGTTTCAAATTGCGACCATAATCCTGGAGAAAATATGTTTCCCTGGAAGTGTAATTGAGTGTGCAGTCTCGTCGTGTGGTTACATCATTTTGTGGAAGACACGGTTGCCTTTTGACAGAGGGAATGGTGGCTTCACTATGCACACTGCTTCAGTGTGATTGATTTGTATTTATTGTTTTTATCCTAACCCTAACCCACCATCTGAAAGTCCAGCCAGCTTCATTTGTACAGGCTAATACATTTACAGACCCACACCGGCAAGGTTTCCCTCCATGCTCTCTGAGATGAGCCTCCGCAGAAAAAACAATTCCACATGAGGAAACAAATGTAAGAACCCTTAGGGAAGGCATTTCAAATGGACAGCATTCGGAGCAATAGGAGATCGTTATTACAATCCATCCTGAAGGGGACATGAAAGTTTTTGCAAGATTTCACGACGGCAATACTGTCAAGATATTTCAGTCCGAGCCAAAACTATCAATCTGCTGGTGGCAACACAATCTCACACCCATGTCTTTAAACACTGATGCTGGTTCAGTGGCCTAAGCTTCAAATTATGATACTCCGGCTACCTTTTAACATCTGTTTTGGAACTTGTCCTGGGTGGCGTATCAGTCTCCGCTCGTTACATGTCGTGTCTTTTCAAAATAAACTTCTGTGTTCACAGGAAACTCTTATCAACACTTTTTGAGGGTTACTCATGCAACCAAACTACTTGGCTAGTTTGTAACTTAACATAAGTACGTAAGATATGTAGATATGTAGATATGATGTAAAGGCTCGGTTATGCTTCTGCGTAGTGATCACGCAATGGCCACGCAGTTGCTTGGAGACCGTGATGGTTCTGCGTTGGGTTTACGTGTCGAAATGCAATTCAATGCCACACCGGTAGAGGGCGCTATGTTTTTTGTATAGACTGACCGACCGACCGAGACTCTTGACGTATATCGTCGTTAGCCTCGTTATAGCCTATTTGTTTACCTTCCGGCTTTAAACATCCACAATTTTTCAGTGTTTTATTTCTTTGTGCAAAAGCGACAAGGTGCAAACAGTAAAAGTATTAAAAGTTTAAATGGCGGTGTTTATGAGTGGAAACCGGAAAAGCGGTCTCCAGCGGATGTAGTTAGCGGACCAATCACAGCCAATGCCGCTGCGTTGGTGTTGCGTCGCCTCGACGCACGTCTAGGATTTTTGGGAGGTGCACGTCAGGCCCTTGCGGTGGACGTAAGGGGGGTCCGCAAGGACGTAAGGGGTCCGTAAGCCCCCTTGGAAGCATAACTTGGGCTTAAGTCACCATCAATGGTCACCCCATCCCTCTCGACCCACTTGTAACAAACATGGGTGTAAAGCTGGACTCGTCATGATTGTTCCACCTGAGAAACATTTCAAGGTTAAAACCCTCCCTGAGCAAATGTGATCCACAAAAACTGGTCCATGCCTTTATCAGCTCGCACATTGACTATTGCAAGTCCCTGTTTGAAGGCTTAGTGACAAAAACTGTCAAAAGGTGACAATACATCCAAAACAGTGTTGGCCGGACACTCAGCAGCACACAGAAATCATAGCACATCACCTCAGTCCTCTACTCGCTTTACTTGCTCCCAATCAAGACATGGATCATCTACAAGTAAGTCCTCCTGGTGTACAAGGCCATAAAGTGTACCGGTCCAACCTACCTTCAGGAGCTCCTCACCTCTCCATCCCCACCCCGGACTCTAAGGTCTGGCTGATAAAACCTCCTTGCTGTGCCACAGATAATACTGACAAGTATAGCATGGGAGATTGTGCCACCTCGTAACCAGGGCCACGCTTGTAGAACCAGCTCCCAGGCCAAATGAGGGCCTCAGACTCACTCTCTGTTTTTAAATCTAATCTTAAAAAACACCTTCTCTCTGCCTTCCCCAAGGGTCCAGGCTTATACGCGTTTTCCTTTTAAATCGGTAAATCCTGTCTCTAATGTTGTCACTAATTTTATTTGCTTTTAAACTTGGGTCTTGAAATGTTTTAACAGTTGTATTTATTCTGTTTCAACACTTAAAATTGTTTGTTTGTGTAAATTGTTTCGTTTTAATGTTGTACTATGGTTGTTTTAACGCTGTATGTGAAGAGATTTGTATTCTAAAGTATGCTATTCATCCATCCATCCATTCATCCATTCATCCATCCATCCATCCATCCATCCATCCATTCAGGGTTGGCTGGAATTGATCCCAGCTGACATTGGGCAAAGGCAAGGTTCACCCTGGACAGGACTGGACATGTAGAGCCAGACAGGTAACCAGTCTATCACATGGCTGACATGTAGAGACAAACAGGTAACCAGTCTATCACATGGCTGACATGTAGAGACAAACAGGTAACCAGTCTATCACAGGGCTGACATGTAGAGACAGACAGGTAACCAGTCTATCACAGGGCTGACATGTAGAGACAGACAGGTAACCAGTCTATCACAGGGCTGACATGTAGAGACAAACAACCATTCACGCTCACATTCACACCTACGGGCAATTTAGAGTCATCAATGAACTTATCCCCATCCTGCATGTCTTTGGACTGTGGAAGGAAGCTGGAGAACCTGGAGAGAACCCACACTTACACGGGGAGAACATGCAAACAGAAGGAATCCGAACAGAGAACCAAACCCGGGACCCTTTTCGCTGTGAGGTGACAGTGCTACCCACTACACCACCGTGCAGCCCGTGTGCTTTATAAATTAAATGTATTATTATGTAAGTTATGTTACAAGACAACAAAGACAACAACATTGGGCTCCTGTGTGAAAGTCCTGTGTTTGTTGGACCCATCCAACCTCCACTACTAAGTGGACTTCCTCGCTTTTTACATCCGTTTGGCTGTCTTTACATTAGAGTTGTCTCCTAGATACACTAAAGGGTGCCTCTATGTATTGGCCACTGAACAAGTGTCAGCATTTAACGTATTAAAGTTCGGAGTGAGAAGGAGTTGCTGGTGGCTGGAGACATTTTACTAAAACCAAAACTCACCAAAAATGATGGGAAAACCAGGGGATCAACCCTGTCAGTAGGCTTCATCCCCTGGGGACAAAGAATGTCTGTACTATACATCATGGCACCCAGTCCAGTATTTGTGAGATAGACAGACTGACACGTCCCTTGAGCCACACCACTAGTGTGACTGAAACAGGAACATACCTCCGGGGAGGCAATTAAAAGAGAGACTTGCGTCAGACAGCAATTTCAACCAAAGGTAGTGAAAAGGCAATTAGAAAAAAATGGACAAAAGGTTGTGACAGTACAGAACGGTGGAGCCATCACAGAAGCAGTTTATGTTCATCTAATGACATACCATAGATATGGCAATGAAGACATTAGTAAGTGACTTTGTACTTCAAGTAATTTTCTTGTTTCGACATCTATTGAACCCACACACAGGTCACAACGATGCGAAAGCAACCGTTTCCTTCTCATTGTTATTCAGCCGTTTCTACTCAGATGGATACAACAGGATGATATTGGTATGCGGCCAAGCAGTCTGAATTCTGGGTATCGGTACTCAGCCCAGCAGTCTGCTGCCCCTGACCCGATGAGCTGAGACGGCTGTCTGTCCAGATGAGAGCTTGGATGCTTTGGGTTGGATTTGTTCTGATGACGGTGCAATCCGCAGATAGTCATCCTGTGCCAGGTCCTGTATGATTGGATCAGCAGGCATGGATGGGGGTGGACTGTGTGTGTGTGTGTGTGTGTGTGTGTGTGTGTGTGTGTGTGTGTGTGTGTGTGTGTCCTCCAGCGTGACTGTCTGAGTTAGTGTGACCTGAAGGTAAAAACGTTGACCCTCATGTTTCCCCTGCTGTTGCTTCTTGTTTCTTCTTCTTTTCTGGTGTTTAACCTCTTTGTTTCATACTTGTTTTTTTCCCAAAGGTACGCTTGACTTGTGACAGAATAGAATAAAATAGACTGACTTACTGTAGATTCACATTCAAAACAGAAGTCATTAACTATAAGTTTGATTTTGGTTGGTAAATTGAGGGGGAGGGTGTAATGGGTAAAAAACAGAAATAGATAATCACCTTCATGCAAAAATCAAATTGTATCAATATATGTATCATTATTACATGCATAGCTTAAGTAAGTTAATCAGAAGGGAATTATTTAATGTTCGATTATTTTAGTGGCTTAGCTCTCGCTAGATAATTTACTGAGTATTTTCATATCAACAATATACAAATTAAAATTCAGTTAAACTGTATTGCATCTCTGAGTTTTTGTGTACTCTACTGATTATAATCTTCTTGAATAATAAAGATACAATCTTGGAAACTGGCACTGCCGTAAGCTGACAAACCGATATGCATACCTTGAGGACTGTTTCCAGATCTTTTAATATGAAATGTTCATGATATACATATATTCATCATGAACAGATTTAACTAAGCCCCGCCCCCTTCTGCTACTCCGTCAAGCTGTCAGAGCTACCACGGAGCCCACTCACTAACTGCTAACTCACTAACTGCACTCATTGAATAAATATTGTTGAATAAATATTTGGAAAAGCAAAAAAGTGATTTCAGAGAGAAGAAGACAGAAGTGTCTTCATTGTGCCTTTGAAGGATTTATCCAGGCTGTCACACTGATTCAGCAGTGAAAACAGCTAAAAAGAAAAGCTGAAGTCTCCAGACCACAGTGTGAAAGTGAACCAGCACATCAGCTGGTGGTAGAGACAGTAGAAGTTTAGGAACAACACTGTTCCTGTAAAGCCAGGTGGGTCTTTATTCACTGTAACAATCATTAACAAGAAACATGTAGACACTCAGTAAATGTCAGTTGTGTAGCATAGAACTAGTTAACAATGTGCTAATATACTCTGCTAATGTAAGCTCCACAGGTTTTTATTTAGAAACGTGCATCTCCTTCCAACCTCTGCGGTTCACGACTTTCACTATTACATGAAATCCACAAGATCAGCCTGAAAATGAAGAAACGATTCCTGAAAGTCTACGGAGCAGAGTCGTAGAGTTGTCAGACCCTCGTCAGGGCTTGCCGATGCTCCGCTATTATTGGCCAGTCTGCATTCAATTCCCATCTGTCTATTCTGCCATCCACACAGCTTTGTTTCACCGACTTGAACCCTGGAAATATTTCAAATGAAACTTCAACAAGGATGTCATTGCTAGGTGGTCCAGGAGTTTAACAGAAGCTGCCTTCTTACAACTTTGTTTTCTAATAAAGCAAACCGACATCTGTCGTCCTTGAGAGTCTCTTCTCAGTCAAACAGCCAAGACATCAAAACCACATCGTTTTGTCCCTCGACGTGCATGCGAACCATTTACAAAGCGATCCTCAATCAAAGGGTGAGATACTCTTGGAGAGCTAAGGGTTAAGAGTGCATGCGTGTGTGTGTGTGCATCACAATGAGGGGTGATTGTCGAGGCGCGTCATTCCTTAGTTTTGATAAGGGGACTAATGGTGCAAGTGGTTGCCGTGGAAACCTTGTTTGAACGTACAAGGATTTTCATTCCTGCAGAAATACACTATATTGCCAAAAGTATTCGCTCACCTGCCTTGACTCGCATATGAATTTAAGTGACATTCTTCTCCACCCGTTGCAGCTATAACAGCTTCAACTCTTCTGGAAGACTTTCCACAAGGTTTAGGATTGTGTTTATGGGACTTATTGACCGTTCTTCCAGAAGCGTATTTGTGAGGTCACACACTGATGTTGGACAGGTGGGCCTAACTCTCAGTCTCCACTCTAATTCATCCCAAAGGTGTTCTATTGTGTTGAGGTCAGGACTCTGAGCCAGTCAAGTTGATCCACACCAAACTCTCTCATCCATGTCTTTATGGACCTTGCTTTGTGCACTGGTGTACAGTCATGTTGGAACAGGAAGGGGCCATCCCCAAACAGTTCCACAAAGTTGGGAGCATGGACTTGTCTAACATCTCTTGGTATGCTGAAGCATTCAGAGTTCCTTTCACTGGAACTAAGGGGCCAAGCCCAGCTCCTGAAAAACACCCCCACACCATAATCCTCCTCCACCAAACTTTACAAGTACCGTTGTCCTGGCAACCGCCAAACCTAGACTCGTCCATCAGATTACCAGATTGAGAACCATGATTGGTCACTCCAGAGAACGTCTCCACTGCTCTAGAGTCCAGTGGCGGCGTGCTTTACACCACTGCATCCGATGCTTTGCATTGCACTTGCTGATGTATGGCTTGGATGCAGCTGATCGCCATGGAAACCCATTCCATGAAGCTCTCTACAAGTTCTTGAGCTAATCTGAAGACCACATGAGGTTTGGAGGCCTGTAGTGATTGACTGCAGAAAGTTGGTGACCTCTGTGACCTATGTGCCTCAGCATCCGCTGACCCCCCTCCATCATTTTACACCTACCACTTCTTGGCTGAGTTGCTGTCGTTCCCAATCGCTTCCACTTTGTTATAATCCCACTGACAGTTGACTGTGGAATATTTAGGAGCGAGGACATTTCCCGACTGGACTTGTTGCACAGGTGGCATCCTATCACAGTACCACGCTGGAATTCACTGAGCTCCTGAGAGCGACCCATTCTTTCACAAATGTTTGTAGAAACAGTCTGCATGTCTAGGTGCTCGCTTTTATACAGCTGTGGCCATGGAAGTGACTGGAACACCTGATTTCATTTATTTGGATGGGTGAGTGAATACTTTTGTCAATATAGTGTATGTACTCTCTCTCTCTCTCTCCCTCCCTCTCTCTCTCTCTCTCTCTCTCTCTCTCTCTCTCTCTCTCTCTCTCTCTCTCTGTCATATGAGAGTGTACTTCTTGCATCAGTGATTTGAAAAGAGGCAGGAGATACATAATGAAGAGTCCTTGGATGCTACAGCAAACAGCCAGCTTTTTAATCCCGTTCCTGCCTTTGAGGGTCTGATGTCTACCAACACATACTAGTATTGGGGCTTGAGTTGGGCCAGATCTCATGGGGGATGTCGAACAAGTGCAAAAAAAATAAAGGGAAAAAAAGGGCTGCAATTCATCAAGAAACACACAAAAAAATGGATGTAGCGATACACAAAAATAACCCACATGCACTCATCTTCCCAGGTGACCGGCATTCATGCTGAGAGCGTGTTGGTAAATTGTTAATATTGTGAGGTGCATTGCGGCTTATACATTTGAATGGTTCTTAAATTACATTTTAAATTTAGATGAGCTGTTTCAGTTAGCTGACAAATGTGTTGTCCTGTTCGAGGAGGGAGGGCTCGGGGCATCCAGCTCCTACCGAGGCAGTTCAGGGGAGGAACAAGCAGCCAATCAAAATGCACGCCGCTTCATTTTTTTTGCACTCCGTGTGTGCCTGTGTCATGTTAAGTCTTTGGGCTGTGGAAATTAATTAACAGCCTTTCAATCAGGCCCACATCCATTATAGCAGGTAATCATGCTCGCAGAAATATAATCAAATTGAATGTTTGATGATGCTTCTCCAATTTCTTCGGTAAACACCAACATTTGCACAGCCCCTTCTCACACGAAAATACCTATTGGTTATTGTCAATAGTCTACTGTACCAGCCCGCCTCACCCACCGGCTCTATGCAAATATCTATGATCTATGCAAATAATGCAGGTACATGCGGGATGAAGATATGAGCCTGTAAATGTTTGCGCCCAAAATTCAACCCACAGATCACCTGCAGTGCACCCAAAGCCAGACCCTTTGTTTTCAAGGATATTTGTGTAACTAGAGCTCCTAAAGCTTGGAGTTTAACATTCAGAGCCATGGTGCTGCATGCATATGTGTGTGTGTGTGTGTGTGTGTGTGTGTACATGTTTATACATGCTTATCTTTTTAATCTTTGCAAGGATGTGTTCAATCTAACTTCAAGTGTTCAAGTGACCTACAACAGATAATTAAATATATAAATTACAATGAAAACCTTGAGAATGTGACCCAATCAACCTTCGGTCTGAACCTTTAAAGTAGGTTTAGGCTATTCATGGTGCTGAAGAGTGGACGAGGTTAAGGGCTTACGACAGCATCAGTAAAAGGAGAATGAGAAATAAATATCACTGGTCAAACTTATCTCACAAGGTGTCTCTCTGAGCCACGATGCACCGTAGCCATAGCAACTGGTGCCCAGCATCTCCTGGAGGGAATGCGAAAAAAGGATCCGTGATTCACGTCCAAACAACAACAGCCTGAGAATCCAAATACACTGAGGTAAACTGCCACCCCCAGACGGTCAAGCTGACAGCTGTGAGGAGGAGGGGCCAAGCACAAAACAAACAAACAAAAACAATCACATTCATCCTCCGTTCGTTTCATCCCGACTGCGTCGCTTGTGGTCATTGTTTTTCTGTTTGGCTCTTGGGATCTGTTGACTCGTGCTGTCAAACTGCATGATGGTAAGAAGTAATAACTTTGTCATGCCAGCAGAGCGGAATAAAGTCCAGCAAATCTTGCAGCTCATACACACTAATGGTCCTCGTTTCAGCAGCCTGGGGCAGCTTTTTAATTGTTTTCATTGAGAGTGAAGACTTTTAGTGTGTTTCTTGCTTTTTTCGCTTTCTTTTTGCAGAAGTGCCCTAAACGCCTTGAATTTAAAAAAAATCTACTTGGAGCGGAAAAGTGCCAGATGTTCTAAGCATTTTTTTTCTTCTCATTTTGGTGACTTTTGCTCGTAACCCAGAGGTATATGATTTAAAACAGCCGTAGTTATCATGAAATGAAACACAGGCCAGGAGGCAAATTAATGTGGTCCTTGATATTTCATGTAAGCTCTTTTCATTAATTTCAATTTTACTATTAACTGTAAGGCAGCGTACAGTTCATGCTTTATGTTAAGCTAATGCTAGCACTCATCCGTTGGTTGCCTGGCAACAATAAAGTAAAAAGAAGCAGCAAACTGCAACAAAAAAAAGAAGCTCTGTGTGAAAACGGCAGTGTGGTGCACCGCTGTGTCGCTCAGGGCCAAAGACTCAGGTGAGTTTGAAATTCCCCTGAGGAGGAAATGAATAAATGAATCGGATATGATTTGTTTTATATACCTAATATACCTAATACACCTAATAAAAAGCACAACTGTCAACACTCAAATGCAACATACAACTACGGCCATTTTGCTCCACTTTCAGGCTCACTGCAGTGCGACGTGCTATATTTGCTCCAAAACAATTATCCAGAAAGAAAACGGCCACATTTACAGCCTTACAACAACACATTCCCTGTCGATGAAAACATAATAAGCCAGCCAGAACTTCTTGTGAACCCTATTTAGTATAGAGCTGAGAAAACTGTTCTGAATCATAATAACCAAGATTGGGATCTCTTCATTACCAAAAGTCCCCCGCTCTAACACTCCAGTGTCTCCGATTCCAGTCGGCTTTGCCACATTTGGCCTGCTCAAGTAAGCGGCAGCAATCAGGGACCTGCCTGCTGGGCCTGGTATAAGGCAGCTGTGCCTCATTACTAATACCAATCAGAAGAAAAACTGAGACCCGGCCCCTGAGAGTCACCGCTTTGGACTGCGGTGCAACAGTACATAGAGATAAAGCGTGGAGGAAGCTCTCCCTCTCTCCTTTCTTGTTTCACTGCTTTGTTGCTAGGTAGCTTCGTCTCTGCCCATTCTTCGCTTTCTTTGTTTCTACTTTTCTTCACAGTCTATTTTTTATTTTTATATCCTTGGCTGCAGATTTGAGCTGTTTTCAGTTTCAAAAGTGTTTTTCTTTTCCCATCAATAGTGTTGATGTAAGTAAGAAGCTACTTCTGTCTACTCTATTACAGATATATTTCAGAAATACATCGAAGATGAACAAATGTAATACACAATGGTGAACATGATGGGAACTGAGCATGGGGTGCATGAAGGTTGAACATAGTATATTAAAAACAATCAGCAGGCTAATTATCCATCACAATCTAAAGGACATGTCAAATGATATGACTTTCCTGGCTTATTTTATTTCTTTCCTGGTTTATGTATGAACAGTCTGCAAGAAAAGTGGGATTTTCGACACCTACATCTATCTCTAAAACTCCATTTTAAGGAAATCTCTAAATAGATCAGGCTAAGTATAATTATAGAATCAGCCAAGGGGGAAGAAAAAAAAGGTAGAAATCAATGTTCCCAGACTGCCTCATCAGAGCTGTGTTCCTATTTACGTCTCTATTGTTTAGTTCTTAAGAATTTATATAATTTTTTGTCTTTTATTTTGAAAATGTTTCATTTCTGTTTTTAATTCACTTTTTTTTTAAGTTCCTGACTCAAAATTCATATCTTTTATATCATCTGTTTTATATCTGCCAATGCGAGCTGCAATGCAGGCACGCTGTTCTTTTAAGCGACACAAGCAAGAGACAAACCAGTCAAAGCCAACTTAAAGGTGTCATTTCCGTGCAGCTTTCCCAACTTTCATAACACTGAAGACAGAGCAAGTCAGCTTTCAAAGATTTCTAAATGACGACGGTGAAAGAAAAGTCAGGTTAGAAAATGAAAGCAGAGGTCATCTTGCTTTTGCAGGCTGTTCAACAGCCTCTGCACTCAATGAGTTTTCTCTTGCAAGACACGGAGGCTTTCTACTTCTGTCTGCCGGACAAATTCAGTTCTCATGAATTAACTCAAGACCAGAGCTAATGTTTATGTCATCAGCTACAATCCCTATTACAGCTTAGTACTGCCTGCAATTACCTCCTATTAATGTTTAAATCATACTCATTATGTGTTATTTAATTTCATTATGCTGGTGGTAGAGATCAAGAGGAAGGTGTAGAAGGCACGGCATATAACCTCCAGTAGAAATGATGAAACTGAAAGGGAACACGGCTTTGGCTTCTCTATTCTGTCTTAATAAGAGGCAGCTAGCAGGCTACATGTTCAATTACATGACAGCAGTTACATATATGTATTTCATGTAAGGTGGTAAGATAAGTGCGTCATCCCCAAACAGAAACTACTTAAAATGCACTCCAATACCCGGCTAGTGTCGTGACGGTTTATAGTACATCACTTCATTTGCCGGCTTTCCTCCCGCGTGGCCGCAGTGCATTGTTAATTGAAAGTGTTTCCTCATTCCAACCTTTGCTCTATTGTGTCATTAGAATGATGTGCGATTTGCACATTTGGGACGATCTAATCAGTTCTGTTGCCTCGTGACTCTCGTTCCATTTAAAAGAAGCAAATGACTCCATTCCAGAAAGTAATTTGACATGGGTCTGGCCTACTGTACCAGCGCTCCACAAAAGCACAATGGCAATAACCCGGCATCTATCTGTCATATACACTAGTGACTATCCCCTCGTCCTGGCGATCGCCTAAATGTCAGTGTTTTCCGGGCTCCTAATGCGTTCCTAAAATAGCACCTCCATTGCTGAGCCTCGGTGAAAAGGCACGCTGCAGAAAAGGCATAGTGAGTGTGACTCACAGCAGAGGCAGCAGAAACACCATGCCATCCCAAAGCCAATTAAACATGCATGGGGGTGTATGCGACCTCAAAAGAAGAAGAAAAAGCCAATGGATGGATGGTTGCTCTCTCCCCTATCTTCCCTCCTCTATAGCTCACCCTCTGTCACTCTCTTTCTACAGCCCTACTTTTACCTGTTTTTGCCAATTAGAGTGAATCATTCAGGGTGTCCTGTGTGTACCTGTTGAGTGTTTCCCCCCAATGAGCACTCTCGGGGGAAATTGAGGTGAGGAGATGATGAGGAAGGGTGTATACGCCGCGGCACATAAGGCCCGGCAGCGCAAGCAGATGAGACGGCATAGACATGGCCGTGCATACGCACACCCGGGTCGGCGGGGGGACCGGCGTCCATGATGCGTTACCAGGGGTCAGGGCAAGGCTAGCCAATCAGGAGTGTTATGTCTGGGGTTAAGTATGGTCTTATTTTTTCCAGACATGTCTTGTTTGGTTCTGTTCTGTGGTGTTTTTGTCTCCCTCCTGTCACTTTTCAGCAATCAAGCCCTGGGCTCATCATCATTCACCCCACCTGTTCCGAGTCAGCAATCAAGCTTCCCCTCACCTTATGTATAGTCCCCTTTTGTGTTGAGTTCAGTTGGTCGGCTGTTTTTGGGGAGCAAGCGAGGACAGGTAGATACTCTGGAGTATACATATTGCATCACGTAGGTTTACCTGCTGTTACAAACCCTAGGTTAGAGTGTGCACCACCCACTGTATTTATGGTGCTTAGCACCTGTCAGGGGGGGGGGGTGGGCTATTGTTTTCTTTGTTTCCTTTGGTGCCACACTAAGTCCTCCTTGCCCCCTGTGCTGCTTGTTTTTTTTTTTTAGTCAATAAATACTACTGTTTGCCACTTGATTGCTTCTCGGTTTTGTGTCATTGCACCCTCACCATACGTCTGTTGCCTTATGTTGCGCCCTACTATCGAGTCACCACCAAGGGGTGTAACAGGAGCTAATGCGATGGCTCGGAGAAAGGCTAATTAGCTTTATCTCACGCCGTGCTTCTAATCAGCTGAGCAATGGCCACATGGTGATAGATGGAATTCCCGGACGACACAATTAAAAGCGTGTGATTTAATACAATACCAATGTATTCAATGGCAGGAATTCTGCGATGTGAGGTCACGTGTTCCATTCCATTCCATTCCACCAGTCTAAACAGGATCCCAGTACAGAAATATGCCTCTTGTGCTTCATAACGCTTGACGGCGCAGAAGAAGGAAATGGGATGGAAATTTTGAAATGTCATTCTGTATATGGAAGGGCCGATATTCCGCATTTAATCAAATTCAAACGCGTCTTTAAATGTCATATTTGCCTTAATTAACAGACACCACGGCGTAATATTAGTTTCACAATGGGAGGGGGGGGGGGGGGTGCTGCCGGTTCCATATAAATATCTACTTTTAGCTTTTTATGGAAGTCATTTATGTCCTCATTCTGGGAAAGATGAACTGGTGCGGGCGGAGTTATGTTTTAGATTTTTGGTTCATTCTCATTCATTGGCTATTCCACTTAGCATAGCAAGTTGCATTTGCATTGAAGGAGTGACTCGTCAGGACAAGAGAGCAGGCACACTGATCAGCTTTAAAGCCAAGTCCATCAATAAACCTCCGCTTCTAAACGGAATGAACATGTGTGAATGATAGCAAACAAACAGTAAGTGGACATTAATATTTTTCTCAAAATAATTAGAATTTTTAAACATCAATATTTGTCTTCTGCTTGTGTTCTATGGCAACCCGGCTTGCTTTAGTTGATATTTCACATTACCAGTTCTCGGCATAGTGTAAAGAACTGCTGGAACTTTTCTGAACACTTACTTCTCCTCTGGACTATTTTAAGCTGCGAGCGACTTTCCAGGAAGGATTCGCAGTTGTGCACTTCCTGCTCTGTTTATCTTTTTGTAGTCCCGGCATTATAGGTGCCACATTTAGATTCCCTCAGCTTGCCACTGCCATTAATTAATCATACACAATCAACAGATTGATTCCCCCTTTAATTTATACCCCTGCTCATCCGTGCAGCAGTCGTCTGCCTTTGGTTTGCGAGACGAGTCTCAGAGACATGTCACCTTGTAAGACACACTGAATGTCTTCCCTTGAAGGAGGGAAACAGAGAGAGCAGGAAGATAACACAGCCAGGCAGCACTAACCGATCAGAGCACTCCAGCAGAGATATGACCCACATAGACCGGTGCTCGTTCAATCAGGCTGCTACTGGCAGCATGGCGGGGTAAGGAAGAGAGGGAGTGAAGGAGGGAGATGGGGGGAGGGGGGGTCAGGTGGCTCCACTTAGTTTTAAAATGAATCCTGCTTGTACTCCTAAGAAAAGACCAATGCATGCATGACTCCAGCCCACTGCAAACAAGTTATTTACAAGTCTCCCTGAAGGCCTTTACACGTCAGGGCTGTTTTTTCCTCCATCTGTGCGTTTCATTTGCACGTTATTTTATGTTTCGAACTGTTGTTTTCATCATAAATACTTTCACACACAACAAGAATATCACACAGTGATTCAGTTTTGGAACAAGGTTGAGATTTCACACTGCCAATCAAGGCATCGTTGCTGAAACGGGCTTGAGTTACATATAGACTCCATAGTGCGAAGCAAGGTGGCAGACTTGACACAAGCAGCATATGTCAGATGAACTCCTTCGGTTTGTACCTCTCACAATTAAAGCCTGCGACATATAGCATCCGCTGGTGAGTATTTTGCATTTTCGTGACGTTTATAAATCACGCCCCCCGGCATGTGAAGCAAATGTGTCAGATGCTTCCAAGGTCTTGCCAGTCCTTCAACACACTACATGGAAGGTGCATAAAGGCTGCTTGGCCCTCCCCTCCAGAGGCTAAAATGACTGGAATGGGTAACTATTCATCCCTCAAGTGGGGATTTACCACGGTGCACCCAGGGAATCATTAAGAATGATTATTGCTGGGCAAAGCTAAGCACCCGCTCCCCAAAGGAGGTATCTCCCGCTACAGTAGATTAAGCAGGTACTGCTATGCTGAGTCCACAGACCGAAGAGGCCCAGCGAGCGTGGACCTACGCCACAATGCCCATGATGCCAGGGACAGAATGCACAGACCTGCATTACATCCAGTGGGGAGTGATGGCTTTGAAAAAGACAAATAAAGCTCCCCTGGACAGCTGTATTGTCCCTGCACATGGACCGCCTTCCCAGATACAAAGCAATCTTTAAGCCATTTTGCAGGAAAGCATGGGGGAAACCAAACTACCCTTCGTGTTGATGTTGCTGTAACCGTGCCTTCCAGACATGGAGGGGAATAGCAGACGGCTTGCTGCTGTTTTGTCCTGATCTCCAGGACATAATCGGAACATCCTCCTTTTAGACTACAACATCTTGTCCCTGGGGTGGTACACCATGTTGATACATTATGGTTGCCTCACTTTATATGACTCTCATAATTTAAAATATGTTTGCCAAACCAAGAGCACAGCTGCTGTTTTGACCTTCGTTTCTGCACTCACCAGGTGCCCAACCTAGTATGCTATACCTTTACTGACTTTCCTAACTTTTAGGTGATCAGGAAAATAGACAAAGAGACCATAATAAACGATGATGCACAGGCAACAAACTGAACCTTGTATGGTGATACACCATGTTTCTGTCTACTGTTGCGGCATCAGAGTCTGAATTACATTCTGCATTGTTTCAGGTGAAAGATCCCACGTAGGTGTATGAAGTATAATTCATCTGCAGTTGTTCACGTTGCATAATGAAAAATGTCAGTGGAGGAGAATTGCCTAATTTAATTGTCCTACTTGTGCTAATGCAAATGTATGTTGACGCGTGTGAGTTTGTTCTTCAATAGCGATAACGCTCTCTTTGTGTTATTTTCACCTTGAATACAGACGTGCAATGGAATTCAGCGCAGCGAAATGGATTTTTACAACACAGTGACGTTACTGTCAATACAACAGAGGCAGCCATGAAATCAAAGTTGAAGGTAAATCAACTCTTTCTACAGTCAGACTCATCAGGTTACAACACTATAGCCTGTGTGACGTTTACCCAATGGAACAGTTTAAGCAGCATTCAGTAATTAAATGGATAATGTATAATTGAATCCTTACATACAGACAATTCCAGTGGTTGAGTCCCTTTGCAATCTATTCACTACGTTGTGGTAAAGTGGTAGATTCTGAAAAATATGACAAAGGAGCTATGAATTGTGTTTATTACTGATGCTATTTGTTTATTTATTTTGTTTATCTTTTCCTTAAATTGGCCAATGAAGCCAACACATTTCAAAATGCCCAACTTTCACTTTGAAAGTGTGCTGTCTCTGTTCTCCTGCTTCAATTTCCTTTGTACAAGTTGGATAATGGAACAAGTTGACGCTTTGCTGAACTGCATTGCATCGTCATTCAATTTGAAACTAACACGGGGAATGTGTTTTTCGGCAGCATCGTCTATTGAAGAATGAACTCAAACACACGTCAACACACATTTGCCTTTGCACACGTAGGACAACGAATGTAGGCCCCTAAACGGACATTTTTCATTAAACAACTTGAATGACTGCAGATTAATTATATTTAATGTTAACACCAATTACCCTCAAACACAAACATGCATCTATTATCGCAACCTGAATGTATTTATTCTCAACACCTGATGCTTTGAGGAGGGGTGGTCCAGTCTGCCATACACGAGGAATCTGTTAGTTAGGCTTAAAGGGACACGTCACCCCCAAAAAACGACAAAATGTATATTTGGCACCATGCCGAGCGCCATACTGTCCCATTATATTGAAGGATTAGACATCTCCAAAGCTACGCAGCTCACACCAAAACAATCTTGATGAAGAGCTTTACAGGCAGGAGGTAAAATGTGTATTTTTGATAGAGAAACTGTGGCATATACACTTTGTCAGACAGTTAAATCGTCCCAGAATGAAACAGTCATCTCCCTAAATGCCTACAGTAGAGATGAATATCTAAAATGATAACACCGCTGGGTTTAACTCTGTTTGCAGTTGATTTCGATGTAATAACCGATAACACTCAAGAGGCGCAAAAAAACGCAAAGCTATGTCAGTAATTTATTTGTTGGCAAACAACTTTCACTGTTACAACAAATATTAGTTATGAGATCATTCAACTTGGAACCCATACAAAAAGAATAAATAATTAGCAATAATATTGTAATAATAATCATGATCATAATAATTTAAAAAAATAAGAACCCCTTAAACAAACCCAGTGCCATTTTATTTACTCCTGCCTAAAGCCGACATTCTCTCTCCTCCTAGCTTGTTTTGGAGTCTTCAAACCAATAAACAGATAAATAAATAATTTCTCTCTCGGGGACATGGACAGGGCTTGTGGGATACATGTGCAAGCTACACTTCATACACTTATGATTTTTTATCCTCCTCCTACATAAGTAAACATTGGCTTTCCACATTGGACAGTGCTACCGTGTGCAGACTTTTCACATCTTCAGTACACATATATGGTGTAGTCATGGCATTTTTTTTCTCTTTCTTTTAGACTTTAGAGAATGACATTGATTCTTCTCAGCTATTCTTTTTCTGTACAATCTAAACCAGCACAGCAAGGTAATATCAATCGGTGGAGCATTTGGCAATAGAGAGGATATAAACCATTCTTGTGTTGCTCCGAATATCTGATAGTTTTGTGAAAATGTCCACCTGGGCTTGTGCCTAAAGGAAGGAAAAGGATTTTATTCAAGAACAAATGAGATGAGACCCACTTCCAGCAAAAAAAATTGTAGCATTTCCATAGCAACCGCCTCTTTCATTTCCCCTTCATAGTTTCAAATCTACACAGTGGTAAAGTATATAATAACAATTGATTTGCAAAATGTAAGTGACAGTGGTGTTCTATAAAAAGGTCCAGAATGAAGTGTGCGTAGGTATATGCGTACTAATTAAGGAGTGCTTCGCTGTCTCTGTATTTACCGAAGAATGACGTGACGAATAGCTCCTCGCTGGTTCTGTCATCTACGCGTGACCAGAATGGATCGTGGCGTTTCGGAACAGCTCCACAGACGAAAGGTTTTGCAACTTAAACGTTTGAAAAATAAAAAGACTTGGTCATATGCAACATTTGTATCTGTATCTGTATTCTGTACAATACATAGAAACTGTTGGTGATTTCTTTATAATCCTTTGATAACTGAAAACTTTTACAGAAGAAAAGGAGAAGAAACGGAACCGGTTCTTTTTTTTCTTTTTTAAATTCAGTCTGTTGTTATATGATCTTCCTTCTTTGTTTTCAGTGAAATACACAGTAGCCGCAGTCACTACAACTCGCAGGAATGTTACACCAGCCCAGACACGACTCCAGTTTAGCAGATACGAACAGGAAAGGGAATTCAGAACATCAGCGTGATATGGTTACAGTTCGGTTGCCCAATAAAACAGTTTTTGGGACGATCGGTCGGTGAGGGTATATATATCATACATCCTCCTCTTGATTGGCAGGTAGCGGGGGCGGGGCCTTGTTCAGGCCAGTTTATGTTGTGGAACACCGGAGTTCCTGCTCTACCATTTTGGAGAGGCGGAAACATCATCCCAGTACGTGTCTTTAAGAGTGAGACAGAGAGACAGACAGAGACGAACAGACAGACAGCTCCTTTAACCAGGGCCCAGGGGGGTCACGCCCCCTGTTGTGGTGGTCGTGGAGACTATATGCTATGATCTGCTAGAGGTCCATATTGGGGAACTTGTAGGGCTACGGTCAATCCAAGATTCCATATTAAAGTAACGGGTAACGGGTGAAATTACAGGATCCCTCCCCCTTCCGCTTCACTCCACATTAAAAGTTCCATTTCCGTTGATGTTTGCAAAACGTCTCTCCGAAAACTCAGAAGCCCTGTCGCTCTGCACCATTTGTGACAATACATTCAGCCCCCTGCTTTCATTCGAACTCTCAGCCACATTGTCATGAACCATAGTTAATGTCACACACAGCACGTCGATCCAGGGGTGGGGCCAGCTCAGTCCGTCGGTCAACAACACAGAATGTTTTCATTGGAAGGTTGGAAGTGTGAGAATGGCCTGGGGAGGGATAGAAGTCTCTTGATCGGCTCTATAGACTGGTGACCAGGTGGGAAGGGTCTACGGGCGGCTCCTCGGGCGACGAATCGGACTCCTCCTTGTTGCCGGACACCATGTAGCCATCGCTGCCACCGCGGCCCATGTGGTAGTAGCTCTGCAGCTCGTGGAGGTGATTCCTGGAGCCCAGGTTTGGCATGCTCTTGTAATAGACGTCGTCCAGCTCCGGAGCGGTGGCACTCTTACAGGGCTGCAGCTCCCCGGAGCTGTCTTCCTCTCCGTCTGTGAGACCGTTCACCTGCCCGTCCGGAAGGTCCGTCAGCACCGGCATGCTGGTGTACAGCGAGTCTCTGTGGTTGGGCGAATGTGTGTGCTCGTCGGTGTGCTCGTTGGTCAGCAGGGGGAAGAAGCTCTCGCTGGTCTCTTGGGGAATGCGTCGTGGCCGGGAGAAGCTGTGAGGCGGCGGCGGCGGTGGGGGGTGGCTGTCTGGCGGCGGAGGACGAGGCGGAAGGAGCGGAGCGTTGGACTCCTCTCTGATAATCTCCAAACCCAGGTTCTCCTCATGGGGGAAGGCTGCGGGGTTGTCCAGCACCATGGGTCCATTGTCCTCTTTACTGCTGCCTACACAGCCACCAACTCCACTGCTGCTGCTGCTGCTGCTGCCTCCTGCCAAGCTGCCTGAAAGAGCCAGGCACAGATAAGAGTTACTGCAAGGCATTTGAACAGGGAGCAGGACGTAAATAAAAATACAAAAAATAAAGTCAAAAGGTGTGTGATAAAACACAATAACACAATGAGTTAATCTTGCTAAATCGGGATAATTGTGAATATCGTCATAGGCTATCTCGTTCACAAACATGGTAGAGAAGTTACAAATACAGCCTGATTAAAAAAATTACAGAATGTTCCACGTAGATTTTTTCATGTAGGGAGACCTTATGATTTATGATAACCTTATTTAAGATTATTATTACGTTTATTTGTTTCTCACTAAAACTGATGTTGACTAAAAAAAGAAGCGTCTGTGATGCAATATTAATACTGGTTTATTGACAAAATGTCAGATAAAGTGATCCAGTATGTTTTAAGAGTTTTAAGAATATTTTGATAATTGTCGGGACCATTTTTTTTCATTTTCATAATGTCCCATTATTCACAGGGTGTTTCAGCTGGTCAAAAAAAAAAAGAAAAAAGAATCAGTTATTGAAGTTTGAAGCCTCTGAGCACCCACACAAGTGTTTGCAGTTATTCTGGCTGATTGGGCCTCTACTCAGGTTGAAAGAGCACGAGTGCTTTGATGGGAATTCATGAGGTTACTAAACTCCATCTACCAATTTGAATGATAAAGGTGTAATTTGTCCAGCCATAACAGGAGACTCTGCGTCGCTAAATTCCAGTCCACAAACGCCGACGCCGTCCTGAGCTGAGGTCTAATCAGCCTGATTAACCGAAAACACCTGTGTGGGTGCAGAGGCTGTGTCCAAAACCTCTCACTGCTCACTGTAAGGCCGACTAAAGAGTTCTCCATGGTGTAGATGAGGATGTATAGTGAGTTATTATATCTGTGTCTATCTATATATATATGTGAATAAATGTCTTTATATTCATTTATTAATTTGGGAACTTATGCTTGTTGCCTCCACAACGTCAGCGCTACTTGGTCATGCTTACCTTTCACAATAAAAGCCCTATATATGCAGGATCACTGCTTACCAGGGGACTTAAATTACAACAAGTGACCTTCGGATATGTATTCATCACAAAAGTCCGTGTTTATTAAGGATGGTCCACCAGCTGCCGTTAATCTGGCATGTTGTAATTGTGTGACAGCGGTGACGTAATTAAGGGCGCAGCAAAAAAGTCCCAAAGTCTTTTATTTTTTCATTTTCTCGATGAGCTCATTATATAGTCCTACATAAAACTCCCTGTATCTTGAGTGAGTGATTTTGGATACAACCTTAATCACATTCATGAGTAACGCCACTCCCTGGTCTCAGCCCTAGGTCATTTCGGTACGCCTCAAGCCTCAACACAGCGTCAACATAAATGACAGCTAGTAGCTTGGAAAATAGCGATATGATACTGAATTTGATGAATTCCCTGTTTGTCAGACTAAAAATGAGAACAAGAATTACACTTTGTGCCCTCCCCGTGTCGCTCCTGCTGCTGAGAGACGACTGCCGGGAGGAGAGCAGGCGCCAACTCCAGAGATGGACCGACACCGCTATAGCAACTGGAAGCGTCGGCTAAAACCTTGCCTCCAACTCCAGAGACGGAGTCTGCTCTCCCCCTGGCTGTAGTCTCCTCACGGCCGGCAGCAGGGACCCAGCTGGTCACCAGCTCTGCACATTTTCTGTAACCAGTGTAAATGAAATCATGGTGGAATCAGCAAGCTAACGTTAGCTAGCGAACTAGCTGGCTCGCTAAATAAGAAAAACAATGCTTCATCTCCACGCTCTTTCCCCAGGGAAGCACGTTGCTATCGTCATTTACTCTGATTCACCAGATGTTTCTAAAGTTCCCGTCTACAGAACTGAGAGAACAGACTGTTGTTGTGGTGTGGTTGTAATGCTCCACACTGGTGACTGAAAAACGAAGGGCAGACGCTGTGGGGAGAGGCTGATTAGAGGGCGTTAGGATTCTTTTGTTTTGTGATTACTCCCAAACGCTCGACGTGTGAGATTAGAGCTGTTAAAAACATAAGGCTTTGAAACATGAAATGCTGATTTACATGAAGAAAAATTTCAATTTTATCACCAGCATGAAATGTGTTCTATCCCATATATAGTCATGTCATTTAGTTTAAAGCATAACAAAAAAAAAAAAAAGTTTAAATTAGAGTTGCAATTTACAAGAAGCGTCCCTGTCCGGATCAACCAAAAAGGTGGAACAAGGATCCCGCCGGTCACCTCCGTTGGCCATGCTGCTGTTGACCAGCTTGTTCATCAGGTTGTGGTTGCGCTCGGTGGTGGCTCTCTCGTGGTTGTTGAGGTAGGACGGGATGTAATTGGAGGTCAGCTCCTTGAGGATCTTCTTCTCCAGGGTCGTCTCCTTGTGGTTGCCGTGGGTGCCGTAGCCACCACTACGATCCAGAATCTGGACGCAGTCGCTCAAGTACTCGCTGCTGGCCATGCTGTAGTTGTTGGCATGGTTACCATTAAGAGGGAGCGTATCCATAACACTGGAGTCTCTTGCGTTGTTCAGGATACCCTCTGAGGAACAAATAATAATAAAAAAATATATAATTAAAAAAAAGTCATCATTATTAGGATTCTTAAATAAACTAAGTGGATTTCTCAGAAGAGAGATTTTAATTATTGTTTGATATTGTAGCCTGTGCTGTGAATTGAGGATTAAAAAGTAGCAATGTTAATATTCTTGGAAGGGAAAGTGCTTCAAGCATCTTTAATTCATTTAAGAGGAATCTCAGAAGTACTTTCTTTTCTCAATTACTGCCGGCACTGCAACCATACACAAGAAATGTATATTATATTTGGAGTGACATTTAATGTTACAGTCATCTCAATCATAACTCAACATTTGCACATTTCATGAACAATGACATTCAGTGGTAATAACATCACGTAGAAAAGGGAATCTAAAAATGTGTGACAAACCAAAGAAGACAACCGCATTTCACGGACTGACTAATGATTTGGACAAACAAAGTTTTAGCCCTGACAGTCGATGTTATTGCAGTAGTAGTATTAATTTAGCCCATACTTGTGTCTCGGTACGGTGCTAATGGACAGCATGAGGGAGAAGAGAGAAAACAAGGAGGCGTGAGTTCAAACACGGAGAGAGAAACAACTTTCAGCAGCGACAAAAAAATCAACAGTGACACGGTAATTGGAAGGCATGATGAAAAATGTCTTGCAAAGAAACCCCGCTACTCAATATCAAAGTTTGCTTTTCAGGGCCTTGTCAGTAACTTGGTATCATTATATATTTAATACTGAGAAAAACATTAAAAAACACACACACCTGACATTCAAAACATAGTATGCTCCGAATGCAGAAGACGTGCACTAAGACAAGCAGTACCGACTGACACAAACCAGACGAAGCACGAACTGAAAAACAGAACAGTAAGACAAAACAGCACAAATATTTCATGGCTCCCAAGTAGCTTATAAAAGATCCAGCAAACCAGTAACACATACAGTGTGCAACTGCAGCATGCAATAAATCAGCACGTGAACCGCGTTACGCTGTTTTGATAAATCATCGCCCCAATTTCATCTCCACATTTATGTGCGGCGAGAACTGCCCAGTGGGTGTCCTTTGTGAAAGATTATTTGCGGTGTGATTGATCGCCTCACTCGGGAGCCATAATAAGGCCGGATCAGATATGCAGCCAAAAAGTGTATCACAAAAGCAAACTGCATGCACAAATAAATTGAATGTAGTGACAAAAAAAAAAAAAAAAAACACTTTCTAAATGTTTTACGTTTAGAATATGAAACGTCAAGCACACCTTGGGTGTTGTACATGCCCACGGCTGGGTTGTTATAGACTGCCGAGTCCCCCAGGAGAGTGTTATAAGGATTGTTAGTACCATGGGGACGAAGGAGAGCATTAGTTATAAGATGATTAGCCATGGCTCCTGGTACAGGCAGATAGAGAAAGAGGAGAGAGGAAGAGCAACAGCCAAGTCGAGAGGAGAAGAAGAGAGACAGGAAAAGCAACAGCCAAAGTCAAGAGAGAGAAAGAGAGAGGCACTCGAGGAAGAAAAAGGGAAAAAAAAAGGCAGAGCGGAGAGAGGGAGAGGTGGAAGGAGAGAGCATGGAGACGTTGCAGAGTGGAGGCAGGCGAGAAGGAAAGAGAGGAAGGGAGAGCCAGATGGAGAGTGAGTGTGTGGAAGGAAGGAGGGAGAGAAGAGGACAAGTAAATCAAACAAGCAAAGGTAGTTTTTAGGTAAAAGCCGAGGAAAAAGCTTGACATGTCATTCTCACAGCCGCTGCATATACAGGCCGAGGGAGGGGACGAGAGAGAGAGAGAGAGAGAGAGAGAGTAGCATGGCTTGGAGAGGATTGTGCTGCAGTTCAATACGCTTGAGCAGAGCAGCATGACTACGGGATAGTTAATGGACAACGCGGCCAGTGCATTTTCTTCCTGAGGTGGGAGACAGATCATGTACACATAAAGACACTGCAGAGGAGCAGAAGACGAATGTCTCAGACAGTTCCTACATCCTCCATCCATCCTCAAGTTGTACTCGCCATTGTATCAAACACACTACCTCGACCGTGTCTGGACGTCGTATGCATCCAAACATGGGTGGGAAGGAATAAAACACCAAACACTAAAACCTCTCTGTCGTGACCTTTCCTTTTCTTTTCTTTTTTGTTAAGAGGCACAGTGTTAATGTGTTTTTATCTAATGTCTTAGGATCCCACCGTTTAGTCCATATTAGTGAAACTTCATTACTATTCCAGGAAGGAGAAGTTGGCCAGCAGCCCTGAACCTCAGCCGACAAAATAGAGCTCCAGGTAGAATACATTAGAAAGAATGGAGAAAACCAACACACTGTAACTCTCAACTCCTCAAATACCGATGATTGATGGCTTCAAACTATGAAGCTCTGGGTTTCCCTCGAGCATCCGTTTTGGATGTGTACATTTCAGCTCGTTACAGGCAGAGTATCTTTTCAAAATAAACTTAGGAAGTTAGGTTTAGGCAACAAAACCACATAGTTAGGTTTAGGAAAAGAGCTAGTTGATGTTAACTTGACTGACTAATGACTCACTAACAAATGACTGACAGATTCACATGACTCGACAACGACACTAGGGAGTGACAAATTACTCATGTGTATAGTGACTTACAAACGAGTCATGTGACTAGCAAGCGATAAACGGCACACATGACTGCCGACTGACAAACGACTCAAGTGACTATCGACCACACTAACGACTTCTGTCGACAGAACGTCAACATTTCCTTTCAGCCTCACACGGGACACGCACAGCGGTCTGCTGGATGAAAGTCATGTGTATGTTTGACCCATCCACTTCCACTCCCACCTGCCCTTTGTGACAAATAACAATGCAGGAGCGGTCACATTAGAGTCAGTTGAAAGCGCGGCGCTTTGAGGGGCTTTGACCAACCGTCGGTATTTGATGAGTTGGGAGTGAGGCCGGGTTGTCAGAGGAGATTCTCTTGCTAATATGTCAGGATGACCAAACGGATAATTTATACCCATTGTTACAACACAAATAATAAGAGAGAGATGTAATAATATGTTTTAGAGAAAATGATGTCTTCAAACTGCACTTCGAAGTTGAAATGAACACATTCCTTCCTCCCCATTCTACTCCCTCCTAATCTAAACAAGTCAATCTCTTCCTTCCCGTCCTTGTTCACTAAGCCACAGTACATAGTCATTTGAAATCTACTTGCTAAGTAGCTCTCTGCACCGTACTTTAAAGTGTGAGGGAAGGAGGGGGTGTCTTAAGCCCTGCCTCGCTAAGTGTGTGATAATTCAGACGCTGACACACACCGTGTCTGCTTTAGCATCAATCTGTCATGCTAACAGCTTATTAGTGGCCTGAAGGAAGCGAGGGCCACACCTCGACTTGGAGACGAACAAATGGCAGCTTGTGTGTGTGTGTGTGACAATGTCTCGCCATGTGGGTGTCTATGTCTTCTTTACCCTCGCCCCCAGACAGCTACACTCATGGAATCTATACAGTGACTCTCGGGAGAAACAGCGAGAGCCAGCTGTGAATGCAGTGCAAATAGAGTGAACGGGGTCTAAAACACACTTAAAAGCTCAGTGACTTAAATATAAAAGGCTATGTCACCCACCTCCCGATGGACCACCATAAGACCTTCATTTTGGAAAAAAATAAGTACCTTAGTCAACGACAAGAGAGAAAGAATTCTTTGATCCCGTATGAATTGTGGCACGAAATAGACATATGCTGTTTGTCAATTTAAAAGATAATTTTACACGTCATGAAAGCAGAATCAGGTTTCACTCGTTCTTTCTCTTCCCGGCTGATAGAATCAAGAAAACACATCAGCTGAGACAAACCAATGATGAACCCATGATGGACTGGAGCGTTCCTAACCTGCAAAATTATCGTTTAAATTGACAAATGAGATAAAACAAATAAACATGTCTCTTGCCGTTGACTACCGTACATAATTATTCTGACTTCTCTACATTTGTAGCACTATGGTGAAAACTGACTTCACCTGAAGTGACACACTCACTACTACATTCGGCTAAAAATAAAACATTATTCGAAAACTTAAGGGACTTAATAATAATGGGACCACTGACTGGCACACCTACTTTAACTTTAAAGGAATTATTACCCTCAAAAATATGACTCTCCCTGGACGATGAAGTATAGAAAACTGGTTGATATTTCAAGAACCTTCTCCTAACTCCCCCTCATACAAAGCGAACCTTTGAAGCATGCAGCAAAAAAAAAGTAGGAAGTGATATTTACACTCTGTTCTGTTAATCTCCCTCTCTACAAGAACACGGTGCCATTATCAGACGTTGGGACTCCTACCGCTTTACTAAATGACAGCGTACACTGCCTGAGCGTCACACTATTAATAAAGGAGATATGGTGACAGAGACGGGGACGCAAACGGTAGGTATCCCGTGGTTACCTCTGTTGAGCGTGGCCGAGCTGTTGAGGTCCCCAGTGATGAAGGAAGATTCCTGTTTCCTCACAGTGTCATTCCACATCCGCCTGATACGACTCTATACACAGGAGGAAAGAAGGGGCGAGAGAGAAAGAGGACGTATGGACGGAGACACGGGGGAGTAATGGAAGGGAGAAGGAATGAGAGGAAGGAAGCGAGTGGACGGGAGGGGAGACGACAAAAGAGGGAAAGAAATATGGTGAGAAACGTAATATATGAAGGTGTGATGTGCAAAAGGAGGGCAAATTAGTGCAGGAGGGGGGTGGGGGGGTAAAGTGACGACCAGCAAGAGAGAAACAGGTGGGGAGAAATAATCACCCGTCAATGCCATTTAGACTCCATTTCCTGTGTGCCAGCATCAATATGCGAAGGTATACGTCAGGGTTTGGGTCATCTCACTTTCTCTTAACTCTGCACATATGTAGTGTTCCAACTTCATCACATATTCACAACTTCCACATTAAAGGGTGTTTCTTTTTTTTTTTTGAGATTTGCCTTCAGTAAAAGTGAAACTCTGAAGCTGAAGCTAGGTGAAAGTGAGCAAGCGACAACCCAAACACCCTCATGGCGTGCTCCGGCCTCACCTGAGAGTCTGCTGTGCTGTAGCGTCCAGGTGTGCAGGCAGGTAAGCTCACCTGTGAGCCTGTGGAGTATCGGCCCGGCGTCCGTGAGGTGGTGGTCTTACTGGACGAGGAGATGGAGGTCTCCACGCTCTTGCCGCTGCAGCAGTGAGTACGCAGACATTTGCCGTACTCTTTACGCACCTGGGCAGAGGAAGTGAGAGGATAGTTACACAATATATATAAATATATCATATAATAATATATATATTTAAACAGCCTATTGGTTTTATGTACAGGAACATGACTTATCCATTCACTCTTGATTCACTCGGCATGAAAACAATGCCAATTGCAAGTCAATTAGGGTTCTTTTTTTGTGGTGGATACATAAATTAAATAAATCAAGGTCAGAGCTTGTGATGTGGTATTAAATATTGAGAAAGACATCTTGGGGCAGTCTGTTGGGATGTCGATCGGACAGGACTTTCAATCACAAGACCGGTGTTTGTGTCCCACAGTGCTTGTGACCGTTTTCCTAAACCTAACTTAGTGGTTTTGTTGTGTCTCTCAGCATGAAGCCAATAGATTTAACTCTGTGACTGTTTCAAGAGCCGTCTGTATATATGTGTGTGTGTGTGTGTGTGTTGCATATATTGAAGCAGATTTTTAAGATGACGTACCAGAAACACTGGAATGGCTTAACTTTGATAGAGTGTCCCTGTTAACCTCTTGTACTGAAATTCCTTGTGCAAACTCTAACTCCATAAAAAACAAATGTAGACATTAACGGATTAACTTCGTAAACTTTCCCCCTCATCAACATTCAGCCCAAACGTTATCGCTGCCACACATCCATCTGAAATGGACATATTCCTGAGGGGGACATACGATGCGGGTGTACACACGAAACATCTGCATTTAGATCCCAATCAAGTTTGAACAAATACGACTGTAATTGCTTTTTAACAAGCGCGTTGGACTGGCAGACGTGTACTGCCACTCGCTCTGTTTGAACAGCTGTGGTGGTGAGTTGCTCCATGCATCTTGGGAGAAACCGCGTTGGGTCGCAGCCAAAGAAAACCCCAGCACTGTTCGGAGGACATCTCTCGGGATACCTGATCCCATGGCCTAACACATACTGGAGTACACTGCGCGCGCATGCAGAGTCACACACACTGCACTTGTTTACTGCTCGTACACTTAAAACTAATAACTCTCTGCGGGACTGCAGCCAGACGAAAGTATTAAGCATTTGATATATTTTCTTTCCATGTCCTACTCCTCCTGCACTCCCAGGCACTGACAATGTGTGGGAGACTCCCGAAATATCCCAGTGTGTTAAGGCTCTTCCTAGCCACGTTATTCAAATATATATAAACACAGGGAAAATAAGTGATACATATGTACTCACAAATGCCTGTTGAGGCCAACCAAATACAAAACATATATAAAGGAGGTCGTCTTTTTTGAAAATGAAAGTGTGGGTCGTGAGGGGAGCTGTGTGTCACTATGAGCCACATTAAATCACAGAAATCACCAGAGGACTGTAGAACCGCCGCCACACATAAACATGGGCTGTGTCCAACGTAGTGTACAACCCATGTGCACTGACTGACATTTATATACCATCATGCATTGCTCTGAAGGTAAAGACGGACGAGAGTAGAGGGGGCAGCGTGATGGAGACAAATATATCAGTTACGGTGTGAATATATTGTATTTAATGTGAGCAGAGCATCACAACACAGACAGTCACACATTCCTTTGAATTTACATATTCAATTTAGGAAAATATGCTAATTCCCCCCACATTGATCACGGCAGCGTACACCGCTCCTCTCATTCCTACCTTTCACAATAAAAGCTCTAGACATATACACGGCGTCACTGCTCACCAGGGGAACTTAAATTACAACAAATTAGCTTACAATATGTGTTTATTACAAAAAAGGTCAGTATTTATATTGGATGGTCCACCAGCTGCTGTTAATCTGCCACGTTTTAATTGTGTGACAGCATTGACCTAACGAAGGGTGAAGAATTATTGTCTTTTTAAGTGTTGTAGTGTTTTATTCATTCAGGCACAACCATGCCTTTCATCTGCATGTCTCCAAAATGTAATGAGAGCTAAATATTAACCACATTAACATATTTTTGAAGTAAATTATAACAGGCTCCATGACCGTGCCTGATGATGAAAATCTTTATTTGGTGGGGGGGTGAAGACAGAAACCCCGTCTGTCACCGGCTGCCATGCGGCCAGACAGACAGTTAAAGAGAGACAGCGAGACAGAGTGTGGTAGTCAGTGTGAGAAAGTGTCAGCGGCCAGTGGGGGTTACCGAATGACCAATAAACGCCTGACAGCTATTTCAGGTGTCCCTGCTGATCAGTGCTAGCGTGTGGGTGTCCGTCTATTTCGGTGCAGCGTCGATCCCCCTCACCTTCTTCTGCAGTATGCAGTGAAAGATGAAGATGAACATGCCCTGCAGGGAGTTGAAGATGGTGAAAAGGTAGGCCATGATGACGGTGCTCTCGTTGATGTACATCAGGCCGAACGCCCAGGTCAGGCCCAGCAGACACAGCAGGGCGATGGCCCCGATCACCCAGGACCTGGAAGCAGACATAGGGGCATAAGTACAGAGGGAGAAGTGCTGGATGTCCTTATCAGTTCAAATGTCATTGTGACAACATCACCGCTGGCTACGCCAAAGTATACAGAGCAAATTTCATTGTAAGCACGAAAACATTAGAGGCTCCTCTTTATTTTCTCCCTCCCTGGATCAGAAAAGCTACTCGGCCAAGTTTAATGCATGTGGGATCACGATGCAGCGAGAAAAAGGGTTAGAGAGGGTTCAATCGGAGTCCCAACACTGTGGGAGTGGGATGGAGAAAACAGTGGGACGCTGAAGAATTATACTCTTACGGAAAAGGGTGAGAGAATGGCAAGAAAACGGATCTGCTCATTTAGATAGCTTCTCAAGAGAGGGGGAAGGGGGGTTATAAGCTAGCTGACGTCAGCCACAAGTGTGGAGAAGGTCAAGCGTACAGGACATTTTCCAAGTTCACATCCAAACTCCATCACTCAAAGCGCACGGCGGAGGGTAAAAGACGTTTTTGCAGGCAGAAGTGGGTACTGGAGTCTGTTAGTGCAATCATAGTGCACCATAACACTTTAATGGAATTAATTTTAATACAAGTTTTCAAGGCTGTGAATATCTGCTTCCCATAAGGTCCGCGCAGACGTGAGTCACAGGGGCCAAATGTCAGAGGAACGCGGCCGCGTCAAGGCATGTGTATGCATCGCAAGTCCTTGTCTGAGGGCTCCACGTGTGTGTGTGTGTGTGTGTGTGTGTGTGTGTCTGATTGTGCACGTGACCATGTGAGTGGCTCCGCCGGGCAGTAAGTAGAGGGACATTACAGCCATTATGAATGACATTTCGCACTAAAGGTCACAGTTTCTGGTCTGCCACAGCCGCGATGATGGCTGTTAATTTGATTGGCTGACTGGACGGTGATCACCTCTCATGCGGAGGAGTGGAGAAGAAAAGGAAAAGGGGGGGGGGGGGGGGCAAGGAAGGAAAATAGGAGGAACAAGGTTGAGACATTAGGAGAGTTGGCAGGAAGGAAGAGAGAAAGAGGAGAGCAAGTGAGCGAGACTGAGGTGATTGATTCGATGTTGCCCTCTGTGGCACCGTTCAGGCGAGACAGAACCTCCAATAAAGCTCGTCTGACGACCCTCTTCAATAAAGGGTACACTCATCCCTCACTTTTCCATCCCCGCGTTCCACCTCTTCCTCCAGTGCTCCCTTGAGTCATGTTTTCTCTCTCAGCTCTGTTTCCCCTCATTCACATCTCGCCATTATAATGTTTCAACAGCACATTGGGTTTATAGGTCAGAGGAGCTCATAAATCACACATCAACATGTAATCCATTTGTACAAGGGCGGGTTAATGGTTAACTTAGGGATATGCACAGACTGGGCAGGTTCTACGACGACAGGCAATCCAATCACAATGTGGGGGCGAGAAGGCATCCTGATGGGAGGGTGGCCTTACCGGAGCCAATCCACAACAGAGACAACTATGATGGCTTAGAGTCAAAGAGACAAAGAAAACAAAAAGAAGAAATAAATAATAAGACAAAAAAAGGACAGGATGATGATTAACAAGTAAATGAACCACAATAAGACATGACTAATGAAGTGAAATAGATTAAAATCTATTCAGCCTTTCATGTGCTCAAAAAGAAAGACGGAAGTCGTTAAAAAGAGGGGGAGAAATGATCCAAAAGCATCATATCCCAAATGGTTTTTTGATTTTCATCTTTCATCAGGTTTTTTTTTTGATGACGTTCCCCTGAACTGCACAGAAGCAAAGATCAGCCAAGAACCCCCCCCCCCCCCCTTTAATTTCTGAAATGCTTCCCATTTGAAGTCTTACTTGCTGTCTTGAAACATACATTGGCAGGAATATTTAAATGATAAATCAAATGAGTAAGCCGTTGTGTGATGGATATTACACATTATGAGCGGGGCCTCAGCAAAGCGTTAAGCTCCGAGCCACGGCATATTGTTTGAATTAGACCGAGCCTTTTGTCTTGAGCTGCACTGGAAGGAGAAATAACACAATCCTGATTGGTTAGCTTAGTGGACAGAGTTTGAAGTGGAAGTGAAGTCATATATCTGTAAAGTTGTCCAGGAGTGATATGAGAAACGACATGACTGGGAATAATAATGTGATGGATTAGATGAGGAGCGTCGTTAACTGATGTCAGACGAGAGTGTAATTCATTTGGTCGCTAACATACAAAGAAAGGCTGGTAAACATTAGAATGAAAGGAATGGTTCAATAGGGAAATACACTTGGTCATTCCTCTCTGAGAGTTTGAAGAGAAGATGGACGACATCTAATGAAGTTGGAGCCAATGGCTTAGTTTAGCATTAAGACTGGCTTTATTTAAAAGTAGCAAAATCTAAAGCTTAGTATTAACATGTTTTATCTTGTTTGTTTGATTTGTTAAAAAAGAAAATGTTAAAATAATAAGTTACCATTAAACATGAGGTTGCGGACAGGACTGTTTCTTTCCTGGCTAAGAAATAGTCTGGTACATAATCCCCTGTAAATCCACAGCTTGTTGTTTTTTTTGTTTTTGTTTTTGTGCAAACAAACAAGATTTGCAGAATTGCTTTAAACCTGCAATCTTTGTACTGGCCATCAGGGGGCGACTCCTCTGTTTGAGAAATGACCCTACTTCTCACTTGATTTAATATCTCAGTAAACATCGTAAACATGAGTTTATGGTCTCAATCTCTAGTTTCAAGTCTTCTTCAATGCAGCATGATGTTCATTTAGTAAAGTATGGTCCATTTAGAGTCAAATAGACAACTTCAACCCTTTCACAGTATGTTTTCAGTTCAAGAAAGGTATGATTGTTTTGGTTAACAAAAAATGTTTCAGTGTGTTCAGTTGTACTTAGCTCCACCCTCTTTTGTCACACAACAACCCAACAAGATGGCATCAGCCAAAAAGCAAAACCAAAATGTTGACGACCAATAACCATGGAAATGGATAAAAACCAAGTGGGTGATGGACAAAAAACAAGATGGTGATTGTAAAAAAATAAAAAATAATATCATGACAGCCAAAAACCTAAACTAACATAACGACATCCAAAAACCAAAACCAAGATAATGACGAAAACAAGATGGCGATGTCTTTATGCTAAGCTAACCTGCTACTGGCTCCAGTTACACCTATTCTGATTTACCTCTCTGTAAGAAAGCAAACAAGCGTATTTCCCAAAATTGTGAATTACTCCTTTAACATTAAAGGACCACATACACATAAGCATGCATAATCACACCAAAACCAGGCGCGCTGGTGTGATGGCAGGGCCGCATGCATACTTACTTGATGTTGTCCAGACATCCAGAGTCTGGTTTGAGAATGGCTGTATGATGGAACATCTTATAAAGAGCGATGCCGAGGAAGATTACATTCAGCTGAAACACACACACACACACACACACACACGTTAATATTCTTCTTCAGCAACGAGACTAATTAAAGACACAGTGTCACCACAACAATTCACTCGCACACAGTGCATATCATTTCATTTTCCCTTCCAGGGGTAATTGGCTCGGGGACACGTATCAGCCCACAATCAACAGCCCTGTATGTGCTCCAAATACAGCAGCTTGAGTGTCAGGGAAAATACAGCAGTCATTACAGCCATTGAGGATCATTGTCACAATAGAAATCCAATTCTCACAGATGCAGCCTATTCTACTTGGCCTGGCAATGCAAAGATGGGCCTGTTTTAAAACGACTGTCTGGACTGTTGCGCCGCGTCTCCGAGGCTGTATATGTTACCGATGGGCGTGGAATCGTAACAGAGCGGTCCCACCTGCACCGCTCCCACTTACAGCCCCGGTTAGATGGGCGATAGCCTGCCTGACATTTTTAAAATGAGTACAAAGCATCAGTGTACATGCTGACATTCACCTTAATTGGGAACAGGTCCCATTGCTTTCATTCTCTCTCTCTCTACCAAACATTGTTTTTTTATATTGTTTTGCTTTATTTTCTGTCTGTGTGTCTGCCCAGTGGTCTAACTCTATTTCTATCTCTGTCTACTTGTTCGAGGTATGAGGACTATTCCAGCTCCTCATATGCAAGGACCAGCAAAATGGAAACAAATAGTTATCCCCCCCTTTTTTCCTACCATGTCATGGGCTGCGTTACAAAAAGGAAAGGAAAGTAAGCCAGGAGGAAGTAGAGTGCCTGGATCATAGAATAAGTGGCTAAGAGCAACATAACTTTGCAGAGTTCTTATCATAATCTGCAGTTTTGATGTCCTTCTGAAGATTCTCAGCTTGTTGGAATATGTGCCCACTTGAGAGTTAATCCATTGGTGGGACTTATTCAATTGACATATAAAATTCCTTCTGCTTCCGCATACAGCGGCGAGGAGCTCAGGCAAACCTTGTAGGGAGATTAAGGAGCACCTCGACGTAGCCCCGTCGGTCCTGCACGAACACGTAGCAGCCAGCCTTCTCTGTACATGTATGCATGTGTGTGTGTGTGTGTGTGTCAGCATGCATGTGAGTGAATCTCACCATAATGATGAGCGTAGCAGGCCCTATAAAGCTCCAGATAAAGTACGTGTCCAATCGCAGCCAGCACCTAGAGAGACGAAGACAAAGACAGGGAGAGAGAGAGGGAGAGAGATAGGGTTAACAAGAGACAGTGAGAAAGAGACATCATACATGAGAAACAGAGGGAAGAAGAACAAGAGAGGGATGACGCCTAGGGATTAAAAACATGCTCCAGTCTCCAGATGGATGTAGGGTAGCAAGGATTTACCATCACAGGACAGGACATGCATCATAGTTACACACACACACACACACACACACACACACACACACACACACACACACACACCACGGGCAAGGAGGGGAAAAAAGTAGTACATCACGTGACATACTTTAGGTTGTATATCAAGTGAATCACGATAGAGGGAGGACAAAAGGAATCGGGGTTGGGGGGTTGAAAAAGTGAGAGTGATGAAGAACAGTGAGAAAAGTGTTGCAGGATGAAGGAAGCAGACTAAATGCACACCTCGAACATACATCACACACAGGGGGGGGACTGGGGTGGAATCAGCACCTGCAATAAATTCACCCTTACGTCCCCCTCAGGCCACAGATATATGAGACGGCCACATCCCGTGGTCGCAAAAATATGACATGACTGTGTTCATTTGAATACTGAGTTATGGATGCAGCCCTCACACCAGGCTATTTATGGAGTCTGGGAATGGCTGCGGTGAGGTTAAAGGCAAGAGGAGGGAGGGGGCACGCACACACACTCTCTCAGACACACGCACACACACTCTCACACACACACTCACTCACACACAGACGTGCATTGACACACATAATCACACACGCACATTTATTTCTGTCCACAAGGTTTGCATTGGTAATAAAATATATACTGCTCGATGCTAAATCGTATTAGCCAAACATCTTTACTCGTCAGTTGCAGCGAGCAGGAGGGGTGTGTGTGTGTGTGGGGGGGGGGGGGGGGGGGGGGGGGGGGCTGCCCTCCACTGAGGTCAGACCCAACGGGTTGCAGGAAAAGGTGCGGATAAAAACCGCTGGAGCAAAAATGGCCGACTGATTCATGACCAGCTGCTTTTGAATTATTAATCTTTCAATTTCCACCACATTAGAGAGCCCTCCATTACGGGTCCCTGACTATGTCACTGTATCCCCCATTAGGGCTCCTTTGCTAAGTCACTGCCACCTTCATTATGGGAGGTGAATGAGACTCAGTGCCACTTGCTAATAGGTGAACGGCATGCGTTATGTGACAAGGTGACACAGCAGGGATGGCGGATGATATTTCCAGAGGTTTCGCGTCTCAACGTGTTATGTCAAACAAGACGACTGGCGCCATTTTCACGGCTGGACTGATGAATGAGCCGTATCACTTATTTCCTGATTTGATTAAATGCACTTTGTATTGAAATAGCACTGTTGATTTCTTTTGAAATCTAAATGAATAAACACTGATTGATTGGGTGAAATTGAAATACATTTCTGTTAAACTACAAGAAAATGTGGTGACACTGATTTCAGTGTGATTGGTGTGACATTAGGCATTAAACCGTAGCGATCGTCTCAAGGCAGGTCTCCTCGTCTGTTAGCTAACGGCATGCAGTCTGATTATTCATCCAGAGCTTGGCATTCAGACTCTCATGTTTTAATGATCATCCCGCGATGAAATATTGATCTAAGTGGCATACGGATTGGCGTGGCTTGGCGGTTAAACAATGTTAAATTCAACCCTATTCCCTGTCCTCAAAACCGCTACGATCTCATGTGCAGCTAGCGGAAAGCTGCGAGTCCTGTCCTACGGACGGCTCTGCAGAGGCAACAGAGAGCATTGAGCCTGTGAATCATTTAACAGTCCTATAGCGTCCTGTCATTCCCCCCTTCCCATATGGAGCCGCTCATTTATAAGTAAAGGCGGGAGGTGATGTTTTTGCAAGTTTTTTAAAATGCCACATTGTTAATGTTCTCTTAAGAGCAAAAGGTCGCCGACATGTATGCATTATATGGACATTATGCACATTATATGCATATGGATGCAATTTTTTACTCGGAGACCCAGCATGAGCGGAGTGGCCGGTTCACGCACGTAAAAGGTCTATTATGCTCACTCCGGTGTATTTATAGGCGGCCTCTTATGAATATACTTTATATGAATGAGAAGCTGGCTGGCTTTTCTTGGATGCACCATGTGTGTCGGGTTGGACAAGTCAAGCGTGCATGAATACGTTACCATGTGCACTTAATGTATGTCCCCGTCCCTCTACCCTACTCTGCACTTCCTCCAGGGGAAGCCAGCGTCTTTCTTTTCTTTTTTTTGATGCCAGTGTATACACACTCTGACAGGCGTTTCCATCACTCCCTTTTCCATTCTCACATTCTCACACTAAAACCCCATCTCTTCTCCCTCCATCGGCTCCAGTGTGCCCCCCCCCCCCCCCCCCCCCCCCCCTTCCATCTCGCCTGTTAAATCCTTCCATATTCACACATTGTCGCCGCTGTGCTCATGCAGCCTCTCTGTGGTGCATCGTCCCCTCGTTTGTCCCCATGCTTCCCTCCCCCCTCTTCCTCCTTCTCTGCTTCTCTCCCCCTCTCAACCTCGCCGTATTGACTCTTCAGAAGCGACACAGCTCGCAGAGTCCACTGTGGCAGACGCAGCCAAAATGACAGCAGGCACTCCAGCCTCCCTCCCTCCCTCCCCGGGCCCATCATCCATGCATCCTTCCTTCCTTTCACGCCACGCTCCCCCCGCCGCCCCTCCATCCCTTACACTCGGTCTGTGCCGTAGCTCCTGTAGTCCACTGCGGCGGACACGGCCACTATGACAGCAGGCACGCCGTATCCTGCCAGGTAGAAGTACTTAGTCCTGGAGTGTTCGCTCTCGAACACCTCCACCAGCATGATGTAGAGCTGCACCCCTTCCAGGAACATCCAGGTGAAGGCTGCCAAGAAGAAGAAATGGAGCAGGGCGGCGAAGACCGCACAGGCAATCTGGTGCGGGAGAAAAAGGAGAGGATTTAAAAATAACACTGCACACAATACTGCACCGGAAATATTTAATCTGGTGGCGTCGATGAGTTCGAAAGTGGGGAGAAGAAATACACAAACAGTGCAGGCGATAAGAGTATGAGTCAGACTCAGAAAGTAATGATTTATCACATGAAGAAGGAAACGTTGAGGATTAACAATTGGGCTGCCAATACCAGAATAGACAGGAGAGGGAGAGGGTGAGGCAAAATAGAAAGGGAACTCACAATCACAGTGTACTATAACAGCAATTACAGGCGACAGGCTGACTTAAAAATCGCTGCAAGATAGCAATATTAGTCGAGCGCCCTTCACATTTTCACTCCACGTCTACATCTACGAGTCATCTAAGAAGATAAATGAGAAAAATAGAAGTGACACAACGGCGCTGCAGCCTCCGCTGATTGTCCACATTTCAAACAGAAGACGTGAAGCACTTTCAAAAGGAGGCTGAGAGAGAAGGAGGAGAGGGGGAGAGGCGACTTGACTCCAACACTGTTGGAAATACAATGCAATTTTTTTTTTACAATGTCAACGATGAACAAAATAAGTAGAACCACTGCAAAAATGACTCAGCGGCTCCGTATGAAAGAGAGACATTTCTTTTTTTCTGTGTGTGTGTGCAGGAAAAAGCCAGCAGTTTGGATAATAATGAATAGTTGGGATTTGATGCCATCTTTTGAGCTGAAGCGCATGTTTTAAGTACATAATCAAAAAATGCTCTATGGTAATCATCCAATATCAAATAGATATTACACCGCCGGCACCCACCTGTAGCATCCAGGGGAGATACGCTCACACCGAAAGTGAGCAAATGGATTTTAAACCACGTTGTTAGTAGCCAGTAAAAAGCGACGGTTGAAAGGGATGTAAAAGAGTCAGAGAGGCGGATGAGAGAATACTTAGAAAACCCTGTGAGAGAGCCTTCTGAATGTGAAAAAAACACACAAAAAACAGGATGAGCAGCAGGAAATGAAAGAGCGGTATCACACCTAAAACCGCATTAAGCGTTTAGGCAATGGGATGGGGAAAGAAAAGAAGGGTGCTTAAGAAAAGCTGGCGAGGAAAAGAACGAGCGGCGAGATCTGGCCCGTCACATCCAGAGCTAACACACAGAGTCTTATAATGGAGGGGGCTTGCAGCAAGAGACAATTACCTAATGTCTGAGAGACAATGAGTTTAGGGGACGAGGGAGTCACTCATTTCCATTTCTAATGATCGCACAAGACACTCGCACGCACACACAGGTGAGAGAAAAAAGTGGCTGCTTATGCAAAGTAATTTGTTTTTTTTCCTGCTGGAATTACTGGCTTAACCGGTTGCGAGCTAAGTGACGGCGAAGATGTTAATGAAGGTCACCGGTAATTAAAGGCGCGCACACAAAAATGGAGGGGGCCACACACACGTAGCAACGTGATCCCTCCCAAACACAAACACAAGAAACACACAAACCTCAATGTCAAAACACGTAAATAGTGTTTTCGCATTGATCGCTCAGCAGGATTTAAAGGCCCGCGGCTGCTCTGTGGCTTCCTACTGAGGGGATAAAGGATACGGCCATGAGCGCTTTCCTCCCCCCACGGGCATGTACGCACGGCGATCCAAGCGGCTCACAAATAAATCTACCTCGCTTTAAGACGTGCACAATGTCCGAGACCGCCTCCGAGTGAGGTTTAAAGTAGTGAATGAGGACCATGCGGATTATAAAACACGGGCCGTGGCTGGAATGCACACCGTGTGGACCCTGAGCCCAACCCGCTGCGTGTATCATTAGTGATGGAGCTTGAAATCAGTTGGCTCCTTTTTCCACGTAGTTTCGGATTTTGTTATTGTTCCTCCTCCTCTCCTGCAGTTGCAAACACTGAGCACCATTCACATGGGCTGCAGAGGTCACGCATCATTAACCGAAATAGAAAGTCCCAATCTGGTCGGGATTTTTGGTAGAGAGTGAAAAAATAGAAAGCGAGCAATTATGTTATAAGTGGAGGAGTTATTTTAGCCCTTTTTTTCGCAGAAGGCTGCAGAGAGCGGCACCGTTAGGATCAGATTGAGCCGGTCAACCTCCTGCTCTAAAGGACGCATTAGTGGAGAGAATAACCGCTCCGTCCGCGGAGATGCAGAGGATGCTGAGTTCCAAAACAGATTTTGATTTGAATGCATGGCTGACTCACGAGAAAAAGGATCATTGTATTACTTACTCGACATTTTGATGCACAGTGACACAGTGCCACACAGCAGGTTTCGGCTTGACACAGTGACCCAGAATACACTTTGGTTGCTCTGAATGTCAACAGGCATCATCTGACCTGGCTCTGCTCACGAGGATCGGACTTTATTGTTGATCGCGATAGAAAGCTAATATAAAGCTGTGTAGCTCACTGTCATTGTAGACGAGTGAAAAGTAGAGCCTGATTAAAAAGAATACAGGATACAAAAATACATTTTTTTTTAATTTGGGAATCGTTTACCTATAAGTACCTTATAATATATGATCATACGTTTTAAGCATATTTTGATGATAATATCGTAAATTGCAATTCTTTTGGCCAGGATAATTGTGACATCATCATCATGCCATGGCGATTAGTGAATATAATGAATATATAATATAATATAGTGATCCCAGGTTTAATGTAAAGAAGTGTTTCTACATGCACGGTTCACAGTTTATTTGAATACACTACAATCATTTTAGAATGCAATATAATCATTGTTATATTGCATTATAATGTGAATAGAAGTTACTCCAAGTCATTGTTTGCTTTAATTAATGTACAAATGAATCTTTAATTAAAATAAAATACACAGTCAGAGTGACCATCAATTATGAAGTATTATCATATTAACCTTATAAATCATTATACAATGCTTTTATGACTATTAGAAGCATGATGAATATTCATAACTATTATACTGCTATTAGCAGATTGTATTGCATTATACGCATGGTTTTATTATACAAGGTAATTCAGCAGTGGTGTGTGCACACTCTGATCTTGTGTGAAACTTTAATATGAACGGTCAAATACAGGCTGAACTCATATTTACCATCCTGCCTCGTATGGACTTTGTTTGTAAAAGTTATATTGTTCTGCAAACATCCCCCTCTCAACCGCAAGGATTCCCTGGCAAAAACAGAGCGAGTGCAGCTTCTGTAGCCCGAGGGCCAACGGAAGACTGAAGCACAGCACAAACATCAGCTAAGCTCCAAGAAAACAAATACACAAGCCTTAATACATTATCTAGCCGTGTAATATGCACTTTGCATTGTAAATCACTTCCGCTGCAACTGGAACAGAACAGGCAAATTAGGTTTTTCTGTACCCAACATTTTTATTAATTTTATTTAGGCTAACTTGACATTCAAGACGTATCACAACCTGCCTGTGGAAACAATGTTATAGCAATGTTTTTGTCTCATTCTCCACCTTTGTTAGCAGCACTTTCTGAATGATCACAAATTGTAAAACGATTAATAATAAAAGGGTGGCTCAGTGTAGTAATGATGTCACGGAAATCTGAGCATGTGCAGTACAATCAATGGAAGTAAATGTTGTTTTTTCCCTTAACATTTCACGAAAAAACTCAAATTGCACAATTCAGGCTGGTTTGAACACAGAGATAGGGTTTATGTAACGGTCTCGCAGAGACATTTCTGTTTCCGGCAACGCCGAATGTAACAAATCTGATGTTTCTTATTCATGTTGCTGCAATGTTGTCAACCGCGGACAGCAACGGTTTACTGTGCCAACAATGCAGTACGATGATCGGTGTCGGTCATTGGAGAGTTATGCCAAGACTGTGCCAACACCGTATGAAGAAGCCACCTTTAAAACGTTGCCTGGGTGAAAAATGTTTGTTTAAATGTATCTATTTTAACTACTCCAATAATGTCTGACTCTCCATAGCTTCTAGTCAAAAGAATATGTGTGCCCACATGCTGTATATCATGTACACACACACACACACACACACACACACACACACACACAAAGATGTCGGCCTCCCTACCGGTTGATCGGCCCTGTTGATCCCCACCAGGAACAGTGACTCAGCGATGAAGAGGCTGATGCAGAGGTTCTTGTGGATGGTGTTGCGATCGCTCTGCAGCCCGCGGAAGAAGCAAAAGGTAAAGATGCAGATGAGCAGGCAAACCAGCGACAGCAGGATCCCCACCCATGTGATGACGTCCAGCAGCAGGTCGTGCATGCTGCCGGCTTTCTGTGGGAGAAGCAAGAGACACGAGACAAACTTGAGTGGAATACTTTAAAGGACAATTGCAGCCGCAACATTTTGTGTTTTTTAGCTTTGGTTTGCCACAGAAACATACAAGAGTCATATTGTTGTACCATGAAACATACTGTAGGAGCCTCCCCCCTGACTGATGTGAGTCTGGCTGTGTGTCGCTGAGCGTTCAGGGCCACAGCGTTACGCTGCGTTGCACAGGTGTGCTGGCTCTATCCATCAGTGTCCTGCAGCCTGGCAGGCGGAGCAATGTTCAACATAGCACTGCTGTGATGGATCTACTGCTCAAACCCTCACACTGTGTTCACAAAAGGGCTGCCAAGCTAACTCTGACCATGACCCCTTTGGAAGTAACACACATCCTCTGGCCCAGAGGGAGAGATTGGGCGTCGCACAATATCCAGAGTCACAAGAGCCGCTTTGCGAGAAGGAAGTTGGACTTAACGTTAACAAAGGAGGGAGACAAAAAGTACTTATCCCACACACGGCGGGACAATGAGGTTTTCATCCACCGCCCACGGGAGGCTCATGGATATCAAAATAAATGAGCCGCTTTAACTTTTCTGATTTTTTGCAATGAAATAGGACCTGCTGCTTTTTGTCTCTGGTGCAAGTTTCTAAGTTAATTAAAATGCATGTGTTTTGGTAATCTAGAACTCCACAGACTGAATGTTGTAAATGCATTTTTTCTTTTTTTGTCAACCGAATGTCATCATCCGGCTTGACGAATCAATTGTAAAAATGTCTTCTGCCAAGTATGATTACTCAGTACTGGAGAGTCTGGAGAGGTCTAATCTATTTTCCAGATGTTGCGGCCTTTTTTCTTCCTCCTCTTCCTCCCTTCCTCCCTCCCTCCCCCCTCTTTCAAATCTGTTGACCAGCCTTGCCAGCCACTGCTAATCAAATGATGAACAACTGACCCTTTGATCGAGCCCATCCCCGCCTGGCAGACGCCGCAGAATAAACGCCTACCTTCACCTCCACGTGGGCCATGAGCACCGCGAAGCTGGTGAGGTGTGTGCAGGAGCAGCTGGTGTGTGTGCGATTGGTGGCCAGCAGACGACAGTCCTGGGTGGACCAGAATCCCATCATGGTGCGCTTGGAGTAGCTCCAGAATGAACAGTTGGGATTGAAGTTCTCTTCCGAATGCTGGGGGCAAGGGGGGGGGGGATTAAGAGGGAGAGAGTGTGAGAAAGAGAGAGAGAGAGGGACAAAAAGGGAGGAGGGGTGGGGGAGCAGGAAGGCACAGAACAGATACTTAGTCATGGGGAGGTGGGAGGCAGAAAATGGAGAGTTGGGAGAGCCAAGGAAAGTGAGAAAAAGGTGGGAGGAATCGGTGGAGGGAAGGATGGAGAGGAAGGAACGCAGAGAGGGAGTCGAGCACACACAACAACAAAACAACAAACAGACGGGACAGAATGTGAGAGCGGAGCAACAAATAAATACAGAGCCATGGCGGGCGGCGCCGTGTCCGTGATTGCTGTGTGAGATCCTGAAGTGTAGGAGCTGCACGTGTTGTGTAAACTGATGGAGCCGTGTGTGTGTGTGTGTGTGTGTGTGTGGAAAGTTCCTCTCAAAATGAGCAAGTGAAGCAGTGAGGATTTCTCTGCTGCCAACAAGCTGGATCACCAACTGGATCAACATTTGCTCGTTGAACGGGCATCACAACAGAAAAGTGTTGTATTGAGCGCCGCAGGTCACGCGGCGATGTGAAATGATTCCCTCCTCCAGCCTGCAACCGTCGTCAATACCGGAGCTGTTGTCATTTCACCCGGGGTGAACGTTGATCGAGTCCCGTCGAGCAGACTTTCAAATCACGAAACGCTGATCATACATGACACGGCGTTTCCTTTCAAAGCTCTGTTAGCGAACTATGACCAAGAACTTGCATGATAATGAAATATCCAAGTAAGCCCACAGCTATCAAAAGTCCTTAATTCTCTGAGTCTGACTCGATTCAAGGATAGCGTGTCTGTTATTCAATATCTGTCTTATTATCAACAAATGTCATGAAGAGACCAAAACCAACAGTGCATTAGTCCACTGATCAGTACTTTCTGACTACCACAGCTTGTCTGTGTCACTCAAGCTGAATCGTTCCGAATAAGGACGGAAATCTTTAAAAAGCAGTCACGAATCTATGTTTTCTCTTTTTTAGGAAAAGGGCTCAATGCTTTCCTAAAACAGCTGGGCACTGTACCTCAAACAGGAGCAAATAGTGCATCTGCCGGGAACTATTCTCAGCTGAGGTGTACACATATTTGGTGTTCCGAGTGAGTATTTATAGCACTAGAACGGTCTGTGTGAAATAAACTACAGCACCCATGTTGAGTCTAATAAAAGGAACAGTTGACCAGTTTAGCTGTTTGACTTATTTATGTGTTTTCTTGTTTTCGGGTGGCGGCGGAGGTCTATTGCAGGGTGTATTTCAGTCGATAAAACATTTCAAGTATAAGAGAAAAGCGATGACTGTCCAGTTCCATGCTTTGGAGAAAGTCCTTGGTCTGAAAAACATCCGAGGCTCTCTGATTGTAACCCAAAAAGCCTTTATGAAATCATGGATTTTTATCAAGACTTCATCAAGGTGTGAAGTGTGTTGAAGACAGGTGTTCAAATTTAAAAACTCAACGGGGCATGTGACCTGTGATCTCACAGCTTGAGAGTACTGGCCACTTATAAGACATGAAAGTGAGTAAAATTGATGAAAACACGTACCGGAACTGACTCAGACGTGCAAATGACAAATAATCAAGAACTGATTCTTATCCCTGCCAGGAGGATCATGTGTGTGTATGTGCACCTCTGTGTCTGTCCACAGCTAATCTCACATTCTGCTGCAGCAAAGTGCATCGTATTTTGGGCGGCCCGTTATGTCTGCATGCTCAAGGACCTCTCTTGGTAGCGGTGACTCACACTTTCTCAAAACACCCATTATTGCCTGTTGTATGCTGCCCTTGACTGCCTGCTGATTCCTCATCCATTACTCTTAACGGACCCCCGGCCGGTAGGGGCCGCTACTGATAAAGCAGTATGGCCGACCGCAGTGGGGAAAACTGTTTGCTCACTTTGGCTAACAGCTAATGGAACGACCTGCACACACACTGCTGAGCACATTACCGCCACTCAGCCATCTGAGCGGACCGACAGCTTGGTGGGTTTCATCTTGTTTATGACAAGACTGTGTGACCTTTCTGATACGACAAAGTGTGTTTTACAACGCCTTGCAGTCCATTGGGGTCGAGATGAGGGTTAGCCAATGCTGGTTTGTCTTCATTCAATCGCACAATGCAGCAGTGGTCGTTATAGACACACTTGGCAGAGAGCTGCACTCTACTGAGTATTAAATCACAAATGAATAACTGTGTAAAATAACAAATTATGTGCTGTAACACTCACAATTATAACGGCACAAAAGAGAAAAATGTGTGAATAACAACAAGCTTATTGAGCCCCACAATGTGAAAGCCTCATCAGGGATCACCCTAAATGGTACTTGTCCAAAGTGTAAGCAATGCCAATAAAAATATTTGCTTTTAATTTACACTTGACTCCTCGCCTTATCCGCGCACAGCAGCTGATTTTACACTTCAACGTTACCAACGCCCAGTTCCTTGACCCACTCTGGACTATTCTTCAATATTTCAAGCGTTGGCAGCAAAGACAATATCAGCCTCATCCTTTAACCTCGACCTCTGTCCCATTATCTCACAGAAAGCTGGTATTTTATCGTTTGCAGAAAAGAAATAAGTCATCCTCATGCACTCCTTTCTTACCTGCAGGTGCTTGACAGTGAAGACCACGGGCTCAGACAGGTAAACCTTATTGCTCTCCTTGTTAATGGACGCCGTGATGACCGGAGAGTTGACGATAACAGAGTAATTAGGGTAGACCGCCTCGCTGCTCAGTCTAACGCTGGCATTCTCCGTGGACAGATAGGCCCCCAGGTTCCTGTAGAGGACGAACACCATCCGGATCTCACCTGGAAGGAGACACGGGGGAACAAGGAGGTGCATGAGTGTCGGCTTCAGGGAAAGAGAGCGGGGTCGTGGACCTCGTAGTGAGAGAGAGAGAGCGCCAGATTTTCTTTTCTACCGTTTCTGCCGTGCTGCTTGAGAGTGCTGGCTGACAGCTGGATGGAGTTTCCATGTAGCTCTGTCTGAGGGAACGTCAGGTCTGCCAGGTTCCCATCCGTGCTCAGCCGGGCCACTTCCAGCTCTGGAAACACACACATACGTCCACACGTTACATCAGGTTTTCGTTTTGCAGCCTTCCTGTAATAACTATGTTTTCTCACTAAGTGCTTCGCCGCGGCACGCAGCCATGAATCAAGAAGCGTTTTCTCGCTTCCGTCTAAACAAAGAAAAATGAAAAGAAGCTGACACATATCAAAGTGAAATAACTTTGTCTCCAGGCAACCGGTCCAACACATTGAGGTAGATAACCCAGCCTCTACCTTGTATTGTGGGAATCTAATTCCAACCACACAGGTTCGTTAGCACATTCCAGATTAGGGCCTAGTATGTATGAGATAAAAGTTTCTAATTAAGGACTAATTATACATTTGCTGTATCTCTTGAGTGATTTAGACGCCGCTTTCCGGGGAAAAACAGCTACTTGATCAAATAAACAACACAAGGACGGGCTCGGATGGAAATGAGAGTGGGGGGAGGTCAAGGAAAAAGACGACTAGTCAGAGGAGCAGAACGAGCATGAGAGATGGGAGACAAGTGGATAGGCTGAGAAGAGAGGATAAGGGGGGCGACAGGCGGAAAAGAAGACTATATTGTCCAATAGATGGGGACACACAGGCGAGGGATGCGGAGGTCTGGGAGAGAAGAAGCAGAGGCAGAGTGAGGCAGACGGACATAAACACAGACGCTGATATGCAAATACTGGCAGAAATAAAGAGAAACACTGCTTAAGTGTCCCTTTCTTGCACACGAGCCAAGCTAAACATTCAAGCTTTGCACACACACACACACACACACACACATGTACACACACCCACACGCAGCGGCGGGGTATCAAAACACGCTGAGTCTAATCTAATTAAAGCATCCTTGTCATGACAATCCTCCTCCTCAGAAACACACTTGTTCATTATCGTTATCACACGCGCACGCTGTTACCGCTGTGTTATCCCTTCAAATCATTGTTTTGCTTCTAATAATAACACTATTTATTCATCTGCCTGATATTGCGCCGCGTAGTCACACAAACAATCTAACACGATAATATCACCTTCGGAAGCTGCGGCAGCTTCTCTTTTTTTAAAGAAATGGATCATTTAAAATAATTTATGCTCACTCTCCTCTGACAGACTTGTTAAGAAAGGAGAGAAAACGGGGGCTTAGAAAGTGCAATGAGGAGAGAGAGAGAGAGAGGAAAGTGAGGATGGAAGAAGAGAAAGAGGGAGATGAGAGGCGGTTATGAATAAAAGGGAGAGATAATCACGGTGGATCTGCCCACTGGATTAGCTGGGAGGGAAGATTAACGGCACGAAAAAAGAGGAATGCGGAGACAAAATTTTCCACAAAAAAGAAAAAGATGATTTCCTGTTTTAAGTTCTTCAGAGATGTGGTAGCCTACATCTTGATGGGTCTTTATGTAACCGTATTCGTGTGGTGCGTTCAGGACGGGGGGGGGGGGGGGAAATGGAGGAGATACAAGTCTGAATTGATGGAAGGTGAAATGGTGTAGGACGGCGTTGTTGTTGGGAATGAACTGTTGTACTTAAACTCGAGACAAATCCTGTCGTCAGGACTGTGTTTGTACGATCCGTCTGTCTGTGATAATGTAGAAACATGCTGTAATGTTATCCTCCCGTCACGTGACTTAAATAGATGTGATTTCATTGCTTACTGATGTGAGAGTGAGCACACAAAAAAAGGCCCTCAAAGCATCATTTGACATTCCATCAGCACCATCAGCCTCAAGCTTCTTCTTTGCTCGTCATCACCGCGCCTCACTTCCTCCTTCATGACTTTTAACGGGGAATTTAACTGTGGGAACTTTTGGAAAATAAAATCAAAAGCTGGGTAATCAGGAAGAATGGCTCACAGATGTACTCTCAACTGAAGGCATAAAAAGCAGAGAGGGCTTTTCTTCAGCCTTATTCTATGGCCCAACGATGAGGAGGAGAGAGATGGAAGGAGGAAAGAGAGGAGAGGGAAATGATGTGCACAACGGCATAATAACTAGCTTTGTTCTGCTTTGTCAATTCCGCCTACAAGCGGAGGCAAGAAAATATGGGGAAAAAAATTAATAAATAATCATCATCGTCGCTGGCAAACAATTCCTCCCTGCCTGAGGCCGTTCTCTTTTCACTTGCATTTTGTTAGATGAGGATGGGTCTATGTGGATTTGAACCTTTAAAACCTCTCACACAGCAACCTGGACCTCTTGATCATGGCCTCTCTTTGACAGTTTTACAAGCTCCGCTACATAATAGAGCAGGGGAGATAGAGTTCAGTCCATTGTACATGTTAGTTTGGAAATCCCTCCAAAATGATTTTTTGCATAAAAAGTTGATCAACCCGTGCAAATGCAATCACAGCTGTGTTTATTTGAGTTATTGGTTTTCTCTTCTCTTTGTTCTTTTGCTTCTCTAAGGATTTTACGGAGCCTTAAAAGTATCAGTAGAATTTTGAATCATATCTTTCCACAAATTATTAAATTTTCAGTGGTATTGTAAAAGTAGGACCTGATGTTACAGGTTAGTGTGAATTCTGTTTGACAGTTTTACTCAGATTTTAGGATGAGATACATGAAAACATGCTTATCTTTAATCCCTTTATTGTTAATGAAGGGATAATAGGAGTCATGTTTTGTTAAAGTCCCAGTCGGCAAGTCCGGCAGATCGAGGGCACTCTGTCAGATTTTGAATGTTTACAACTCTTACGCTCCTCCCCCACGACCACCAAGCTCCTTCCCCTCGACTTCATGCCCTTTGAAATCCCTTAGATCACGCCACCTTTGAAACATGGGTCCGATGTTGACTCTGGTTTTATCACAGGCACGGTCACAATCTTTCTTTTTTTCCTTATTTTCCACCGGTGTTTTCTTTTCCTTGGTTGTTTTGGACCTCCTTGTTTTGTTTTTTAACCGAGGAATTGGAAGCTTGTTGCTACTTCCCTCCGCCTCCCCCCTGTGATAGTGGAACGACCCGAGGGGGGAGGGGCTCTGGGTGTGCACAACACAGCCCTGCGTGCTGATTGGACAGGATGATCCGGGCGCTGTCGATTTTTGCAAAACAAACAACAGGCTCTACGTGCACGTAGAGGCGCAATTTTTTTCTAAAACCGGATGATTTATGTTGTTCTATAGGAGCATAGTGTCGGCTTCAGTGAATATGATCAAAAACATGTTGCCGACTGGGACTTTAATACATGTACACAAATTAGAGTTGTTTATCAATACACTCTTAGAAATAAAGAAGCTAACTAGAATCATATTATGGCCTGTCCTCATAGGAGAACCCTGTTTGGTTCCTGGTAGAACCTTTCATAACATTTCCATCTGGAAACCATTCAGAGGGTTAGAAACCTTGAACCCAACATAAAAGGGTTATAGCCACAACCATCTGTGAAATGTTGTATCCCCTATATTAAAATCTATAGCATATGACATAACTCCACTATACAACACATTTTGCCATGCATGTTTGTGTGTTTAGGCAGTCATACCATGGCCCTGCCACTGTTTAGCTGGGATTCTGCCCTACTTCCATTCAGGTCCATTCACATGTACAGTACATGTGTGTGTAACTGCACAAGTGAAGGATGATGACACACAGTGAAGTTAGATTGTATACTTTGTTGCTGGTTTGTATTATACTGTAAAACATAGATCTGAGGCAGCGGGCTCAGTAATGCCTGCTGTCACTGTTGCCTTTTGCTTTGATATTACATCATATTCTTAGATCTAAAGCAGCTGGAGCTGGTTTACGTTACTATAAGATCAGTAAAAGGAGAAAAAAAAAGGGCGAAAGAAAAAAAGAAAAAAATCGAAGAACCACATTTATGCCAAAACAAGAGCACATTTTAGAAATGTTTCCCTCCATTACATTATTTTCTGGTAAAATGAACAAAATATAAAAATGCTTTTGTTTCAGCAGAGCCGTACGATTCAACACCTGAGACAAGGCCGTCGCAGCCACAGCCTTCAACACTTGGCCACTGTGTAGCTTCACTAGAACAAATGGAGGTTAAGTGCCTTGCTGCAGGGCATCTCAACAGGCCTCCTTGACAGTTTTAGGGTCCAACTGAGTTTGGAGGACAGGAAGGAACCAAAAAAGAAATTGTACTCACGGATGTTGTCAGTGGTCTCCTGCACAGTGTCCGTCTTCAGGAGGTTGTCGGCTAACATAAAAGCACCGGCCTCCACGGTGTCGAGGAGCAGCGTGGCCGAGTGCAGCTGCCCCCTGGTGGACAGTTCTCTCCACGCTGCCTGGGCTCGCGGCTGCAGCAAATTATTCACCGTCTCCACCATCGCCTGGAGCAGCAGCAGAAACACGGAGGTCACAAGGAGGAAGCCGGTGCTAACACTTTTTTACTTCCAGTCAACGATGCTCATGTAAACATGTGTACAAATAACATTGCTCCGACAGTAGTCGGTGGGTTATCAACATGATCAATGCAGTGGCTTTTAATATATCAAGTTGATAAATCATGACAACGAAAAAAAAGTTAGCGATGCAAATGTAGCATTCCCATGCAGATGCAACGAAGGCAAAAACACAGAGGCTGTTATATAAAATGTAAATTTCACATTTTAAATGTTCATTTCCAAAGTTTCTTTCTAAATTCTTCTTTCTAAAAGGATGTTGTGACTAAAAATGCAACACAGATGTTTTGAAACAGCCTGATTGCAGCCATGGCATGACAGGAACGGCAACCGCTTTGATTGGTTTTGGAGGACAAGAACACCCAATTTTACTTCTTCTCTACTTTCTCAATGCACAGCTGCTTCCGTACCTGGAATGTCAGCAGCTGGAATGTCGCAATTTCACAAGATCATGAGAGAAACGCTGGATCATAGATCACACGAAATCTCATCTTGTCAGGCTTCAAGTAATGTGTTTGTGTGCTACTGACAGCTGGGGGGCGTGGCTTAGGTGTTAAGGAGACAACATGAAGAGGCGACCGTTTACTGTTGACAATGGCGGCACTCGGAGAGGTAAACGTAGATGCTGCAAGCGCAACAGTTATATCAGAACAGGAGAGAAAGAGCAAAGAATGGCACTGAAGGCTTTTCTCAATGGAAAATATGTTTTCACTCGGCTTCTGCAATACTTTGATTGACAGATGTTTCATCCAGTCACCTGCCAAGTATCCTTGCCCTTTTCCAAACAGTTTCCAATGACGACTTCTCAAATGGTTTAGTGTAAACAAACCATCAGGCGGGTCAGGTTAGCTGGTTCTGACTGCTAGTTGGGTATATTATTCACTCCCCACCGCTGGCAAGCTACTTCACGTGGAGGAGAGCAGTAGTTTGCCAGAGGCAAGGAATGAAGCGGAGGGAAGCGGGGTGAGCGAGCTAGCTAAGGCTAATTCTTGTGCCGTACTTCATCCACACACAAAAAATGACAACAGACAACAAACCCAGAGGAGCTTCATTCATATGTTATGAGTTTCGTTAAGCTAGCAAGCCACCTAGCTTAGTTAAGATCGAGTCGGTACTAGACTGTACGAAGCGGAAGTCGTCACCGTGACTTCATTGATTTGAGGACTGCTGCTTTCAAGAATCAAGTTTGGCATTTTGGCCGTGGCCATATTTGTTTTTATCTGTTGCCCGCTTGTCTTTTTGCACAGTAAAAGGGTAAAAACCAGGCATTTCTGTATTGACTTCACTTTTAAAAACAGGAGGTTGATGCATGACTATGTTAAGGTAAACACAATAGCAATTAGTTTATATTTAGCTTAGTTTGCCCCACATGTTTCATCAAAGTCATACTCATTGTATGATGATTGAAGAATTTGTGAAAATTGATTAAAACCATACTTAGAATGCACAGCCACTGATTTGACTGACATGAGCAGAACAATAAAGTTACTGAGCAACTGAGTTGTTTCTGTTTCACGTGAACCAATTATCTACGTGGGCGTTGCCTGCATGGGCGCCAGGACCGCCCTGCCGCGGGCGGAATCAGACCCGTCTCGAAAATCGAGCTAATTAGGTGATTGCAATCACTGTGCGTCTACACCCCCAAACCTGGTTCATTTCTTTCCTTTTTTTAAAAAAAAACAGCAGCCTTATCTTTGAGTGGGAAAGCTTGGGCTCGAGGGTCTGAGAAGAAGTTGGTGTTTTATCAGATAATGTCTGCTGGGTCACATCCAACTGTGGAGAATGGGTTTGAATCCAAAAATATTAGCAAGCGAAGAAGAGTTGGCTCGCGTCGATGAATCGCTCTCCATGAAACAATACTTATTTTGTCTCCAGCTCACATTCCTGTATGCTCTTAAGAATTCACCAGCTCTTTTTCAGACATGAACACCACACACACACACACACACACACACACACACACACACACACACACACACACACACACAGATGTCTTAAAAGACCCTGGGAGAGATAAAGAAACTGAGAGAAAAGAGAGCTGGTGGGAGAGGGGGGAGAAGAAGAAGGGGAGAGCCATGGGAGAGCGATAAAACAGTCCAGTGAGTCTGCGGTGACAGGCGTCCGCTGGGAACAAGGGAGGCGGAAAAGCGAATACAGGTGCTATCAAACACACGCATCTCACGCTGCCGTCTGTCTCTTTATTTTCTCTTTCCACGACTCGAAACCAACCCTTTCCGCGAGCGCACCTCCATCCCTCACTTATCTCTTGCTCTTTCAATGCTTCCCCCTTTAGAGGAAGGTGGATGGGGAAGTGGGGAAAAAAAGAATGCAGGTGCCACTATACAAGCAAAGGGGTCGTCTAGTGGGGAAATAGCAAGGGCAGGTTGGAAGAGTTGAGAGACGTCACTATATATATATATATGTGTGTGTGTGTGTGTGTGTTTTCACGTGTGTCCTCGATAGAGAAACGACATAGCTGATATGAGCGTTGACGGCATGTGCTACAAAACGTGCGGTTGTTCCCATAAATTAGACCTAATCCTATCTGTTTGTTTTTTTTGGGGGGGAGGAGGGGTATCCACATGTAGACACAGTATATCACACACATGTAACGGGTGCTTAGCCAACAAGCCTAATATGATAATATTATATCCTCCTTTAGCACTAGCTGCTAATTAGCTGGGATGCATATCGGATGAGTTTGGGAGGGCTACATGTAAACAAAAACTAATTAATCCACTGCTTCGTCAAACAAGCAGAAGAAGCAGGAGTGGATATGGAGCACACACACACGCGCACACACACACACACACACGCACACACACACACACACACATATACACGCACACACACATGCAGGACCAAACAAATCTGTTGCTTCATCGACTATGACAATTGCCAATAATTGATTATCAATTATTTTTGCCATTTTCTTTTCATGCTAAGACAGAAACACATTCTCTGGTTCCAGATTTTCTGCTTTTCTTAAGGCATTTTTCATTGACAGGCCAACACTAGAAAATGAACATAACAATCAATAATGATAATGATGATTAGTTGTAGGTCTTAATTATTTAAGTTACGTATCAAGGAACAATTTCAGCTGCTGCGGTCGGATAAAAAAAACAATTTGTGGACTGCAATAATGCAACAAAATAAAGAATAATGACATTGTGTGTTAAGGAGAGCATTATTGTACCTTGTCAAAGGGTGAGTATTTATGCCCCGCCCAAACAATTTGCATTTGTCTGCTAGCAAACATACAGTAGAAAGCCTAAACACTGCTGTGGCGGTGGGATGCATTGCCGGCAGGGCAAATAACGAAGAACTACGTTTTTATTAGCTGCCAAACTGAAAGGTGAGGCATCAGCAGAAAGAATGAAGATGAGAAACTGTGGGATCCTGACTGAGGAGCCTAACGTTAGGTGTGCAGAAAGCATTTTGTCCAAATGTCACTTTTTGGCCAACTATATTTCTATTAGTTCAGTGAAAGTATTTTGACTAGTGTTATAGAATGCATCCGAGAGAGAGAGACGCAATATTATGTTTGCAAGTCATCATTCAAATGAATAATTAAAATCATAATTTAAGTCATCAAATGCATCTCTGGTTGACGTAGGGTGATACAATAATCCTTTAAAATGCAAAACGTTTTTAACTAGCTGCAGTTTGTTATCGGTTGTTGGAGATGAGCTGCTCCTCGCCTGGAAATATGACGGAATCAGGCGGCAGCTGCAGAAGGCGGAGTCTAAAAACTCGACTCTAAATGTCCCGTAGGTTTGAATGTGAGCGTGAATGGTTGTCTGTCTCTACATGTCTCCCTGTGATAGACAGGTTACCTGTCTGTCTCTACATGTCAGCCCTGTGATAGACTGGTTACCTGTCTGTCTCTACATATCAGCCCTGTGATAGACTGGTTACCTGTCTGTCTCTACATGTCAGCCCTGTGATAGACAGGTTACCTGTCTGTCTCGCGATCCTGAATACAGGATAAGCGGTAGAAGATGGATGGATAATACTATAGGCCTACTAAAAGTAGGCTATGTAAAATTTCAAATTTCAAAAGCCCTACATCTATATGAATATATATGTACCTTATTTCCTGAATTACTTTTTTTTCCATTATTATTTATTTCTGTCTAATCATTGTTCTTTTATTTGCTATTGATATCACTTGCTCGGTTGTTAACATTGTTTGTAATTTGGAGTCTCTTGAATATGATATATGCCTTTATTGATAAAAAAAAACAATAAATAAAAAACAACATTTCTTTAAAGTAGACTATTGTTCTCCTTCACTAAACTTTGGTAATAATCCCACATTGCATGTAAAACTGTATGCACACACTTTAAGTGGCTGAATCGAACCGCTATTGTAATCATTTTCACAATTTGTCTTTTGCAATCTCCTCCAAATAGCTTTGTCTAATCTGTAGATTTGCATCTTTCTTGCCTTGTTAGACATCGCCAATGTTGTGTTGTTTCCCCAGATCTCTGCAAATAACTCACAATTATTACTGGTAGGAATGGAATTGTCAAGATTTCCCTGTTATCGGCTTCTATTGGGGAACTAATGCTGTGTCCCAGTGCTGAGTGTGCACGCCTGAGTCCATATGCATTTCTGATGCATTCAATGGTGCGGTGCATTTGCAGGTATGTGTGTTTGCATAGTGCACAGGATGCCCATGTGTTCATGTGTGTTGGCATTGAAATGTGTGTGTTGTGAGGCTGGGAACAAGGGGCTGGGGGAAGCATTGCAGTGCATCATTCCGCTCCACTTGCTGTACAGTAGCAGCCCAGGCATCAGAGGGACGCTCTGCAGCCACGGCAGATATGACAGCAGGGGCGCTGCTTTCTGTTCACTCACGCCCGTCGCCGCTGCTCCCCGACGTTCACTTTGATGTGTTGAAGATAACCCCCTTTTTCTACTCTCATTAAACTTTTCATTGCTTTTTATTGAACTTTTTGATTATCTTACATTTTCAATTTCACATAATTTTTTCATTGAAATTTAATTCGCCACCACTGAGATTGGATCTGTAGAGGAGAGAGATAGGTAAAGAGAAGAAGGAGTGTGATTTCCTTGAGGTCCAGACATCTCCACATCAGAAACTCAAAGATGGCATGTGTGTGTGTGTGTGTGTGTGTGTGTGTGTGTGTGTGTGTGTGTGTGCGCCTGTGTGTGTGCGCCTGTGTGCCTGTGCTGTGGTGCCGTTGGTGACATTTCTATCAAGTATGAGGACTTGAGGGCTAAAATGGAGACAGGTTTTTTTAGAGGTCTTCAAAGAGGGGAGAGACTCTGCAGAGACAGATAAGGGTGTCGTTTGTGTGTGTCTATGTGTGACTATGTGTTACAGGGTAGGCATGTGCGTGCACACACACACACACACACACACACATGAGCGCGGCAGTAAATGGGGCAGAAGTGAAATGCTTTGAAGCGTTGGGGTAATCCAGCGTAAACAGCAGTGGCAAGACAGACTAGAGCCGGGCCGTTCTACTACTCCCAGCTACACAAGGGGGAGCGTGGGCACACGCACGAGCACACATGCACACGCATGTACAGTATGTGTACACTCGTGCGCAGCAGGACACGCTTTGTAAAATGACGGAGTTTGGATGTTAGAAGTACGGAGAGGGGCGAGGGTGGAGGAGAAAATGGATTCTTTTTTCCCGTCTTTTAGTCGCTTGGCTGAGCTCTGAGACAGTGCATGTTTTGAAAATGTTTTCATCAGAGAAGCGAGCTTATCTGTCAGTTGTTGTTGGAGTTTGTCTTTCCTGACAGGATGAGTTTGCAGCTAAATCAGGCTTTAAATTCACAGCATGCCATGTTCTGACCCGCCATCCATAAATAGAGGGCAAATTAGACATTGTCATTGAGCATCGCTGTCTCCTCGCTGCCCCCTTTTATTGTTTTTTTTTCTCTTTCTCTCACATTCCCTTTTTTTTAAATATCTTTGACTCAGTTTAATTTCTACCCTCCCTCCCTGTTATTTCCTCAGTCTACCTTGCAGAACCTACCTCCCCTCCGTCAATCCACCCTACAGCATGAAAGCCTCTCCACACCACCAACTTCATCATGAATAAATTGCCAATTTAGTATACATGAAACGAGTCCCCAGTTCCCCAAACGAAGCGAGGGAAGAGGAGAGATGAAGTGTGAGTGTGTGTGAGAGAGAGAGAGAGAGAGAGAGAGGGAGAGAGAGAGAAGGAAAGAGAGAGAGAAAAGGAAAGAAGGGAATTCAATTATTTTTTGTCTCTATTAAGAACCCAAACCTCCTGCCCACTCTCCTCACTTGGCAATTAGTGCTGTAGATAATTAACGAGGAGAGGGCAGCGCCACGCCACATCCCTAATCACGCACATTTCTATCTGGCAGAGTAAGAGACTGTTGGTATAATTTTGTTTCACATTACTAAGGCTAATTATAGAATCGATCACTCCCAGGCCCCCTGCAGTACCCGAGGTGTGCGGCGGAGTGTATTTTTTTTATTTGAACCTGTCTGAAAGCAGCCCGTCCTTGAAATTCAGCATTTATCGGATTAAGGGAACGATACGACTGTTCTTGACGCGACGGCACGAGATCATTGTTGATAATATATTTGTGTATGTGTGTGTGTGTGTCAGCTCGCGTACGGTCCTGAGCCATGTTCGGTGATGTGACATTGCTGACTGGTGCTGACGTTAAGACTTTCCAGGGGAGAGAAGGGGGTAGAAAAAGGCCTGCATCAGGAGAAAAAGAGCTAGCCCATCAAGGGTGTGTGTGTGTGTGTGTGTTGGAGGATGCAGAGGGAGGGAGAAAAGAGAGACTGCGGTCTATCTACAGCACATGGGTGAGGAAGGTGGGCTCTTTTGATGTCCTGAATAGCGATTTTTTTTTAGCTGACCAGAAACATGCCTTAATGATTTTGCGTTAAAGGCGTGAGCCCTCGGCATCAACATGGACAAACATCAATACAGGCAAGACCAACAAGGACCGAAAATAAATGAACACAAGCTGGTATTAATAATTGTTAAGGCCGTGACCAAGCAATATGCAACAGAGTATCCATCACACTCGGTTCTTTCTCTCCGAATGAGCAGCAGAGGGGACATTTCATTGAATGGAGATGGATAGCGAATCATCTGGTCCCAGACAGGCCTGTTTGCAATTCTGCTGCCAAGGTTGCAAAATAGATGAGCCATTAGTAATATTGATAATGGCCTCTTATCAGATACCATTGATTCTGGGGGGGGGATGAAAACAAAAAGAATGCGAACCCTTTGAGGAGACCTAAAACTTGCCGAAGCACGATGCGGTTCAGGATCTGAATGGAACCGTTACATGGCCGACCTCCTCAAAGGGTTGGGATGCAAATCACGAGACAATTAATTAATTAATTAATTCTACGTAGAGCGTTGGGATGTGTGATCACACACAGATTACATGCTGAGTGTGAAGAAAAGAGGAAAAAAAGGGGGAAAAAAAGAAAACCAACATGTGGATCTGTGGTGTGGCAAAGTAATCAGCGATACCAGGAAACGGAAGTACCTGTGTGAAAAACCTGCAGGATCTTTCTCTCTTCTGAAGCTGCAAATTCAAACAGTTCAGCTGTTAGCGATGTGACGCCTCTGAGTCTCACTCTCTCTCACACACACACATATACACACACACAAATATACACACAAAGGCGGTCACACCCACTTCATTAACATTGCAAAGAGACACTTTGGTACATATTGTTATTCTCCTTGCACATTTTCATTCATTCTCCCATAACCGTCTTTCTACCATTTCAGACCGTTTTAAGAATGTTCCTGTCCCTCCATTCCTTCCCCTGCTCCTTCTCTACATTTACTGTCTAGTTAATTGATGGCATTAATTACTGCGCCACTCGTGCGTGATTGGTCGTATTTGATTTCCTTGCAAAAATTAGCATAATAACCGGGCATATTACTCAATTAGGTTTATATAATTGGGCCATTATTGAAAACAAGAGGAATGCCTTTCCTCTTCTATGGAGGACTTTCTCCCCGACAAATACAGCCCTTTTTTAAACAGGCCATTTGGTCAACAGCCAAACAGATTAATTTATTCCACTTACACGTGCTCCGGTATTCACTTCACGCATGTTACTGTGACAGTGAGAGAAAAAAAGCCTCCTCTACTTATTCAGAAGCTGGGAGAAAAAAGCCAGTGACTGTACAAGAGGTGGCAGCAGCTGTCAATCTGGCTGCTAAGTCCCGCCTATCACTGTTGACCTCGGCCGAGCCAATCAAGAAACAGTCCGCCCATCATGTCGGCCAGTCAGTTAATTAGCCGGCCGAGCCAGCCGGTCGGCCTTTCGTCGATGATTTAACTCACTGTAATTGAAAGCCAACATGAACGATGTACAGAACTATAATCTTTCCTCGTCCGCCAGAGTAGTAAAACAGATCCTTTGCATAGTCGGGATCGAGTTTCCATTAATGTAATCCTGAAGTAAGCACTCAGGCCCGCTTGTCGACGGCATCTTCATAGCCGTAGCTCAAAGGCTGTAGTTCATTAAACAATGAGCTATGACGGAAAGTGTGTCCCAAGCCTGTTTTCATCTCAAGTGCTGTATGTTTTAATGAGAATAACTCCCACAGCGAGACAAAGACTTTTATTAAATTCCCGTCCTGATCCGAAAAGAGTTGCCAAATACTTAAAGCAGTTATCCATCACCCATAACGTCGAGCAAAACCAGTTACGGAGAACCCTCAGAAGAGGATAAAAATAATGTCTAAAAGCAGCTATTTATCATCCGGAGATCTCCAGTGTTATGTTTGGTTCTTCATCAAACTGCACACAGACTTTCCTTTCCCCTGAAGAATGAATGTAAGACAAAACCTCTAACCACTGACGCTATTCATCTTACCGTTAACGTGAGCCTCTATATCGTCCCCTTTTCTCTCCCTCAACCCCTTTCCCCTCTTTTTCACTTAATATTCCTTCGTTTACCTCTCTTCCCTCCCCGAGCGGCACCTCACGAGGAAAAAACATTTGTCTCACTCAATCACTCACAATACGCCGACTTTCCGACACAAGGGGTTCTCGAGGCGGTACCTTGGTGAGGCTGCGGGCGGCGCTGTCCTTGCCCCCGGGGGTGAGGTTCCTGAGCTGGACGTCCAGCAGCTCCACCAGTTGGGCCATGGCCCTCACGGTGGATGGCACGTCGCCAGGACGCAGGAGCCCTTTGGTCTGCTCCGCCAGCTCCCTGGCCACAATCGCTGCTGTCTCGCCCGAACGGAGCTGCGAGCCAGACGGGGTGACGGGGGGGCGGAGGGTGGAGTAAAGTCAAAGAATGAGAGAGATGGATGGAAGTAGAAAAACAAATTTTTTTTAAAAGTCAGACGAGGTGAGAAGTGAAGGGAAAGTTGGCAACAGAGTTAGTGAGACGGGAAGAGGACAGCGAGGAGGACAAGTGAGTATGGCGAAAGACAGATGGGGAAATGAAAGCACGGGAGATGAAGGGCAGAGAGGTAAAGGACAGATGGAGTGAGGGAAGTACATTTGGAAAAATGGCCAAGACGAGAACCGAAGGGGGGGAGGGGGGGAGCAAGTCGAGAGTTGTTTCCAGCATAATATATAAACATTTAGTAATACTTTACAGAGATCAATCCCGCTTTGACACCTCTACTACAACGCTGATTTCACGGGGAGTATTTTTTCTTTCGTTTCGTCTTATAAAGAAAAGCCAAAGCCTTGTGGCTCATGTTAGAAATGACCATCCCAGGACAAAAGTATCTTGAAGAAGCAAAAGCAATTAGTAGAATGTGAGTTTGCCTATCATGATGCATGTTGGCCCTTTGTGATGATGGCACAGCGTAAGTGAATGACCTCATTGGACATTTCAAGTCCCCGACAGCTACATGAACGCTCTCGGTTCTCAAACACGAGTTAGGGTTAACAAATGAAGATGGATGCATGGCCACGATCTTCCCCTGTAGTCAGTGTGTCTTCATGCGTGAGAAATGGCTCCGGGACTTTATCCGTAACACATACCCTCGTGCCCTTAAACTAGTGGGAGCCACGAGGGCCAGCAGCAGCAGCATTCAGACTTACTTTCTGCATGATGTGGTTGACCCAGGGTGACGTGCAGTTGCTGAGGTCGGGGCCTTTGGGATCCCAGTAGCCCAAATGGGCCACGCACACGTATGTGGCCACGCCTTCAAGACAAACGGAAGAAACAGAGTGAGACAGCGCTGACATTCACCAGGAGACACGATGACTCTTGAGGGTGCCTCAGGTTCAAGCTGTGTGTTTGTGTGTGTGTGTGTGTGTGTGTGTAATGTGAGCTAATTGTAGGGCTGGACCCGAATATTCCACTGTTGAGATATTCCTCTGCTGTGTCGTGTTAGCTTTTCAATTTTGGGATTCAGATATTCCTTTTCCCTTCCTCCCAACCCGCTGGGATTACAAACACACCCAACCTTTTGAAAAAGGCGTTTTGTTCGGCCACAACGCAAACAGTACCCTAGGAGAACAGCATCCTTAAAATGAATGTCCTTCAATTAAACCATTTCGGCTGATATTGTTGGACTGCCTCGCCGTTATACAGGCTTGCAGCCGGTGCTGCAGGAGAGGCGGTGTGTATGCGCTGAGACGCTAGCCTCACAACACACGGGTTTAAGGGGAGAGACTCTGAGGTTGCTCTAAACTCGAGAACACAGAGCCTCCCTCCACGCTCAGAGCCCGGACCGAGGCGTGTGCCCACACCGTCCACACGAGGCGTAAAAAACTGCACTTGAACTTGAACTCATCATGACACATTTTGTGTGAAGAAAACGTGTGGGAGAAGCCTCTGAGTGTGTGACTGAAGAATATTGCTGCTTCAAGGACGCAAGCCCGTTCTGCTGACTAACCGAGAGGTTGAAGTGCTCCTCCGGTCATGGCGGTTCCCGTGAGTCAGCCCTCGCCCTCGCCCGAACTGCCGCGTATTATTTAAAAAAAGGGTATTCTGGACAGCCGTCACAAATTGATTAATATAAAAAAAATTTCACTAATGCTGTAATGTATACACACATACATATATATTTTACTTTTGCCCATTACATTTTACTCCTCCATGATCAATATCAATGATCAAGCATTGCCCATTGCTGCAGATAAGTTAATTCCTTACTGTCAGCCTTTCAGATCCTCCCTATGTGTGGCCACATTAATCATTTGTCTTCATTTTAAATATTTAATTGGGAAGTCAATTTATTCTTGATGGAATTGAATTGAAATTTATTTAAAAACAACAAATGTTTACCAAAGTGCTTGATGGAGATATTTGTATTGAAACTATGGCAATTAAAATAAATTAAAAATAATTCTGTTTGTTGTTTGTAATGCACTTCCATGTGTTTTAATGTGTTTTATAAATACATTTAGTTGTTGGAGATTGGTTACTTTACAGGGTAAGTTTTCACTTGTAAGCAAGCATTAAAAAATGATGCACTGTCGCTTCCAATCAGAATTAGGATATCTTACCGGCATACAGGAAGTCTGATGTCGGAGCTCCAGTTGTATAACATTTGCATTGCAATTTAGCATTAAATTCAAATTAATTCCAAAGAAACTCATTTGAACTGTAGGTTAAGTAGGCGTCACATAGAAATGGGCGTAGAGTACAAATTGCTATGGCAACTACTTTTAGGATTTTGAAAAAGTTAAAGGAATTAAATGCACTGCAATTACCAACTACTTGTACATTTCTATAGAGAAGTTCAAAAGTGAGAGGAAAAGTGATTTCAAAGAGGAGTGCAATGGCTAATTAATAACTCCTTCATGAGGTTTTCCCAGTGAGGATTTGAAATTAAAAGTGCCAAACTGTGTAGATAAATATGATAATAGCATAAAAACTCTAAGCAACAATGTCTATTACTGCTTCTTAAATTTGCTTTGTCACAAAATAGGGTCTTGTGTGACCAGATGGTTTTATATACACAAATCTATTTTGATGAAGTAATCAAAGACAAGCCAGAGGTGTGTTTGTGTGGGACGTTGGATAGAGGAAGTAGTGAGAGGTAGGGATGGGAGGATATAGGATTTTATCACAGATCAGGATAAGAAAACACTCATAAGTTTAGTGGTGGTCAACTGTCATTATGTGGATAATCGTCAGTAACGAGTAACTTGAAAAAGCAGTCTGGTTTTATTTTATCTGGTATTATGTAAAAATACAGCCTGATTAAAAAGAAAACAGAAAGAATCATGTCAGACTCACAATGTATTCATCATTTATTTATGCAGGGAGACCTTATCATTTATAATACCTTATTTAAGATTGTTTTTGTTAATTAAAAAATGATCTAAAGATATTTGTTTCTGAACAAAATGTTGAGTAATTCCACAATTGTTTTTAAGAGTTTTAAGCACATTTTGATGATTATCAGTACAATATTTTGAATCATAGTTATTTTGGCCGGGACAATCTTGACGTGCCATTTCCATATCAGGTTGCTATGGTTACCATGTGTTGGAAATCAGCTTGGACAGTGGTACTATATTATAAATACCTGTTTGATGTGGCCTAAATGTTGAATAGTTAATAGAGAACACTGCGTGTGACTCTAACAGACTGTTTAAAAAGACAAAAAAATCCTCACTCTCTGGCCGTGATCCACCAGTTGAAAGTTGCAGAATTGTTACCGTGAAAATACAAGTGATAGTAATGTGCTGTTCATCATGTGTTTCTCCTGGTCAGGGCTTATTGCAGCTACTTGACCTCCCTGCTAATAACGCAAACGTAGCTAACTAGTTTTTCTGCAGTAAGGAGGGACATTCTCCACCGTTAGTACATGTATATGGACAGGAAACCTCAGTCCAGAATGGACGTGTGAAGTAGGTCATCGGATCGGACCAAGCAGCATGTGGAGTAACACGCTCATCAACCATCCTTGTCCTACCATGTCTATACATTCCACCCACTCATGCAGCGTCCTTACCCAGGGTCCCAACAGGGCAGGGCTGCTTGGCTGTCTGGCCTTGTTGTGTCCGGGGCCATGATATGTCGGCCGTCAGCCTTGGACTGCAGAAGTCTTGGGGAGGCAGCACGGGAGGCTGCAGGGCCACTGCAGGGACCTCCACCGGAGGGGGGCGTCCTCGAGCTTCCTGGTTGGTGTCGGGAATCTGGTTGGTGTCAGATGACGAGCCACCGCCAGGAACCGGGACGGGCTGGCGGACCGTGGTGGTGGTTCGATAGCGCTGGCCGGGGGAGGTGGTGAGGAGAGGCCGTGGGGTGGTGTAGTAGGGAGGGGACCGGGTGGTGGTGGTGCGGCTGGTGGAAGAAGATGAGGAACCTCCACCACCAACCGGACCACCTCCTCCTCCTCCTCCTCCCCGGTTAGGAGGCATCATGGGAGGTGGGCGGTAGTCTAAAGAGAAAGAGAAAGGATTTAAATTCATAAAAACACATGGCGCCTTAGGTCTCACACAAAGAGCCAGAACCCAAAATGTGTTGTGCAGATTTGTGACTCCAGGGAAAACATCCTGGAGTCCGGATGTTTTATTGGTCTGCTCATGTCAGGAGTTCAAAATGGATTCCCAGCATGCAAAAGTAAGCACAACAAAGTGATCAAGCAAACCATGTGTGTCAGCAACGCAAGCAAGGTCCTGCACGCGTAAATAATATTCTAGTGACGGACACATTTGCAGACACTCATTTAACGCAGCACTAAACAGCTGTGACAGGGAGTAGCTCATGTTTCTGAGGACTTCTCAATGTTAGCGTTTTCACTCCTCATCAATGTAGTCGTCCCAGATCAGATCAGATCAGATTTATTTCTTCATCACTTCCCAAGTTAAGGACATGTTTCCAAATAAACAATGTGTGTAAAATATAATGTACTCACGATAATGGTGAATTTCCATTATCGGGATAATCGTGAATATCGCAAATTGAAAAAGATGTCTACTTCGCTGAAGTGAAAACTAGAGCCTGATTTATAAAAAAGGGGAAAAAGGCCTCCAGGAATGTTGCTAATTTTAAAATGTAATTACACATTATTCTTATCTTCACTCTAAAAAATGTGTTCTATCTGTGATGCAATAAAACTTTGTTTCCTCACAAAAAGGGATTCTAGTATGTTCTGCTGCCATCTCAAGAGTTTTAAGCATTTTTAGATGATTGTCAGGCAACGTCATGAATCGCAATCATTTTGGCCAAGATAATTAAATCATCTCTTGCCTACAAGATTATCATTAAATATGATATTGGTCCACCACAGGAAAAACAACGATATTCAACTTTGCCCCACTTATGAACTTTCTGCTTTATTCAGTCTTCCCCTTCTGTTGCTTTGACTCTGCCTCACCAGTGTTGTAGTGCATCAGGAAAAAGAAACCAAGCGAGACCAACAGTTGGTTTGCCCTGCAAACGTGCACAAGGTTGCCAGTCTTTCCTATGGGACCGGTACACAGTAGTGGCTCTCGCTGCCTAACCTGGCAGAAAAAAACCACTCTTTCAGTGGCATGCATGATTCATAACGCTATGACATCACGCAAGGCAGGAAGGTCACTTAAATGCATATGACCCACTCTTTTATTGTCAATATTTCATTGTAGAAATGCTCAATTATTCAGATTGACCCCGTTCAGGGGGCAAAAATGAAGAATGGGTGGAGGAGAGAAGAGAGGAGCGGAGCATGTGTTGTGTCAATTGTTAGTGTCCCCTTGTGAACGCTCTCTATCTGTTAACCTTCTGTCCCTTTCGACTCGAGACAATTAATATTGTCGGATCGAAAGTTGGATCGAGAGAAATAATTATTTACAGCATTACCTCACATTCTCTTGGACTCGTTTTATCGGTCTCGGGTCTCATTTGGAAGTCATTATGTGTAATATTGCATACAGGTGGGGCCCATTTTCACATTCTTTAACAAAGCAGGGGCCAGCTTCGTCTCACTCTGAACTCCTTTATTATTATGCACCCGAGATTGCCTCAAAGTACTTTTGAATAAACATGTATATTTTTTTTCATTACTGAAAACAAGCCCACAATCAGTGCATCGTGTTTGAACCTGCAGAGGTCCCGCATTATGTGAATTATGATAGCTCCCAACTTTATTTTTCCATTTTTAACTACTGATTTCACCAAATCAACACAGCGCACTAAATATGCTCCGCTTGCAGGGCCATACAGCTGACAAAAACAGTGTTTTGAGTTAATCTTCTTATTAAAACACATAATATAATAATAATTGCCTAAGGTAAGCATAAAGGCAACAAACAAACAAAAAACAGAGGCAGCGCTCCTAAATCGCAAATCGACTCAAACGTGAATCCCCACAATTCCATGTATTCCTACTTAAGCTGGAGAACTATAGATGTCATCATCAGCGTGTTCAGTCATTGGCTGAAAATTTGTTCTACGTAAGGAGCCGAACTCTGTCCAGGGACAGCCGAACCTGGCTGAACTTCCCGAGAACCGTTTTTCACCGTGTCCACGGCAACCCACAACGATGTCTGAGCTTTCCTCATTTCTGGAGTGTACTGATATCACGCTGCATGATTTCTGGTGATGAAGTCCTTTAGGCTCTCAGAAAATTCAGCGACTTCGCTCGCTGCCACAAAGTGTGAAGTTGCCTTCAAGTGTGCCCTGATGTAAAAACCCTTGATTCCAATGATGTTCAGCACCAATGGAAGGCTCAGGTGCTTGTGTGTGTCTTTCTGACGAAGCCCATATTGTGGTCTGACAGTGAAGGGTGATGGAGTTTGTCATCTCTCAATGTGGGAGTTTGTTTTGTTCAGGAAAGGGTGGTGAACGTGCCGGCTTGCATAACTGCAGTGGAGTTTTTCGCCGTACTGTATATCGACTGTGCTGCTAAATTCAGGGTGTGATGTGCACAAAATGACTTTCCTGCAGTGTCTTTGCAAAATGTTGTCAATTTATTTCTGCTTGTTAGTAAGGGAACATGTGAAGCGTGTTTTGGGTTTTTAAGCAAAGAGAGGGTACCTTATAATGTTTACCGTGAACCGAAGTCGCCCCTTCCTGTGGATTTAAAGTTTAATCAAAGACCCAGACTCGCTCTGTCTGTCTGCTTGACTGACAGCCGAGAAACATCCCGCTCCTCCCGTACGTTCTGTTCTCTTCCTCCACAAGCCAATGGAGTGTTTCCGCACCTAAACTGTGCTGCTCCCCGTTCCTGAATCACCGCCGCCCTGCCTCATGCATTCTCCACGGAACATTGCCATCAATCATGCGTAGCGGCAGTGGCCTTGGGACGAGCTGTCAATCTGCCCATGTGTGTGTATGTGTGTGTACTTATGAAACGGAGTGAGTGTGTGTGTGTGTGTGTGTGTGTGTGTGTGTGTGTGTCTAGGCTCAAACAGGAAGCTCCATTAGGGGCTCTGCCACAACAATAGAAGAAAGTGTGTGTGTGTCTGAGGTTGATGTCTGCTGTCATTTGAGTGCAGGGCAGAAAACACAGGGGCTGGCAGCCTGGTGTGAGGTAACACAAATGCCTGCGAGCATCACAGGCAAGGCCACGGCACTTCACAACCCATCTCTATCTGTCTCCCCTCCTTTGCTCTTCTCTTGACATTCTCCATCTGATTTGATTGCTCACATAACTTTCTTTCCACCACACCTTTATTCCACCTATTTCAATTTCAGTATATCTCCCAGCACCCTCTTTCATGTGCGCTCGCCCCGTGTCTTTATCGCGTCCTACTTTGCTTGCTCTTTTGCAGCATTTAGATGGGGGTGGGGGGGGGGAAAGGATCTTGTAATCTTGTGATGAATTCATCACTGGCATCGCTCAGGACGCAGTGAAAGATGCTGCAGGGAACTACAGGAACATGACATAACAGATTCATGAAACATTTATAGAGAAAAAAAGGCTAGAGGTTGTACTCATGGGGACTGACATATCTTCCTGCGTTTAAGCTCAGGAAGCCTTGAGTAAATGCACCGTGACAACTTCATGATGTCAGCGAACCTAAACGTTGTGCTCTTCGCCGAGACGGACGCCACGAGAACAAACGTGACGCGAAAAAAGAAAAAACATGGTTACAAATTCAGTGAGGATTTCTGCTCTATATGTATGACCTGCACATGTGTTTTTTTGGAGGGAAAAAATCTCAGTTCATGATATTACATTGCCTCTTGTGGCTCTTAACCACATTCTATCCCAGAATAGTAAGACGTCTTTATGTTCTTTCTGCACTGTTGCTGCATTGGCACTCCATCCTGAGGATAACATTCTCCTGCAGCATTGACTATTCTATTCAGCACTGGGCCATCAATAATATGATATTAGTAAGTACTGTCACAATATGGCATATGCATGCCAAATAGAAGTTGAATCATTACATACAAATAGCACGTCGATGATGTTGAAAGTAGAATCAAAATGGCGATGGGTGTGGTAACCTTCTTTTATCATTCTGACACGACTAAGATTAGAGATGTTCCGATGCTGGAACTTGTATTGGCCGATACCGAGTACTGATCCGATGCCAATGAGTATTAAAAAAAAAAAAAGTTAAGCCCAAAACGACATTTTACAAGATTACATTTGAACGCATCATGACAACATTATAATTGACCTCAAAATACTCAGTTTTTCTGAATTTAGCCTCATAATGTGACTCAATGGAACCTTTTGTTAACCGTTTCTGTCCACTGGCTGCTAAGCGCTATAAGCTTAACTAGCTTCAGTGATAATGCTAATGTAGCATCATCAGTGAAAAAAAGAGAGTACACAGGAGTGTTTAAGTGCAGGTGTGTAGGACTAGTTTGCACTCAATCATGCAGTACACATCTAGCAGCACTCAGATCTGTTCAGGAGTGTGACATGTTGTTGTTTCTCCTGTTGAGCTAAATGAGCTGATAAATGACACGATAACATGATGTCCGATCGCTGCAGAGACTAGCGTACTCGCTGATACCTGGTCCAGCACTTGAGGTGGTATAGGGGTCATTTCGGACCTTGGTATCAGCATGTGAACGACTAACTTAGATCCAACTGGGATAAAAACCTCATAAATCTAAAGAAATTTGTGGTTCGGAGGTTGAACTGTATGATTAATTGAGAAATGAATAATGATGGTTGAATTTAATGAACTGTAGTCCACTGTGGCAGTGGGCACTGCTCAAATATATAAAAACAGAACCCTCAATTACTCCTTTTTTTAATTACAATTTGCCTGGAATAATTAATTTTTACTTTCTGTCAAACAATAACACAAGTTGAGCATATCATAATGACACAATTGCAGTAATAGCTGATGAGCTTCGAAGGCTCATATCCCATGGTCCAGTTCCCCAGAGCTACTAATAGATGAAATAGTTTCGTCCTCTGCCGTTTACAAAGTCGAGAATGAACTAAAGCAACTTCTTGCTGACATGGATGAGAAGTTTTTTTTGTTTTCTTGTTGTTGATTGTTTGTGATGATTGAAAGCTCCGGAACCGTTGGAATGCTGAGAGTATTCTGTGCTATTCTGTTGTGTTTTCCTGACCTGCAGCAAGCCAAGGGGAAGGTGAAACAATGGCAGGCTGGCAGCAAACCTGTTCCTGGAGTTGTCTATCTGTCACCTCAGGAGAGGCCATAGAGATGCTGTCAGCCTGCCTGGGATGCTGGCATGATGTGTGTGTGTGTGTGTGTGTGTGTGTGTGTGTGTGTGTGTGTGTGTCGGCAGTGGCGGCGGCGGCAACGTTTCTCTTTGTGGCTAGGACTGCCTGTCTCCGCCTCTTTCCTCCGTTGCCGAGGATGCTGTTGTTGACTCCTCGCTCGGTAAACAGAGGGATCGTAAATCCACAAAACAAAAGGTAGAAGAAGGCAGGGAGGAGAGCGGGGGAAATTAACTTCCCCTGGCAAGTTTCCCACCTCGTCAGAAAAGTGCCAGACGGGGTGAACGAGACGGGGGAACGAGTGAAACGGAGGCAAAGAGAAGAGGGATTTGAATTAAGACAGAGGCTTCACACACCAAGTGTCTATTATACTCGTATGGTCTTCTTAATATGCTAAGATGATTACTTTCTTGCTGTTTCCTTTAAAAGTTACTGCCTCCTTACCTTCACACACACACACACACACACACACACACATACACACACACACACACACACACACACAAAGACAGACAGACAGACAGACATCCTGAACAGTGGATCCAGAGGGGTAACAGCAAAATGATAATCTGACTGGAGGGCACAAAGCTTTCTAGGTTGGATGGGAGCACAGACATTGAATAGGGCTGCATAGTGCGATAACACACCACCCCTATGGCTGCAGTGCACACACACACACACACACACACACACAAACGGCCGCTTGTAGAATTTCAGTTGTGCGCCAAGCAACGCGCACTAATGCATGCACACACACACTTGCAACACACACGCACACACACTGGTGCGCACACAGAGCTCGTGGCGAGCGGCTCGAGCGCGCTGATAAGACAGAATGGAGCACTTCAAAGCGGTGATACTTGGAGATAGAAAACAACCTCAACTAATAGAGCCTCCCTCAAAATGGCTGCCGGGCACCACCGCCGCCACGTTCCACGGCGAATGTTTCCACACACACAGACACATCGGCGCTCAGCCCCGTTGGCTCGCCGGTTGCGTAATCGTGTCATCCTTCTGCTGAGGTCGGAGACACCTGCAGCGAGTTTGCCAATTACATGCCTCTTCCTTAATCGGGGAAAGTTCCCCTTGTTCAAAGCGTAAAAAGGAAAACGGCACAGGCAATTTTAATGTTTTTCATGTTTTTCTGTTTAATAATGGAGGGAATCATCGGCGTATTCATTTAAAGTCAATACTGGCCTGTCCTACTCCTGACATGAGTTGAATCTGTTAAATCTGCGAGGATGACAGGTATGAATACAGAGTGGGCATTGAGCAAAAATCCTGGCCATTTATAATTTATCACCATGTCCCATCATTTGAAAATTAAGATTGTATCCACTTTACCCCCCCCCCCCCCCAATTTGCAATCAAAACAATATATTTCCAAAATGGAATCTGATAACAGAGCACCGCCACGGTGACACACTCTGCTGGCTGCTCTCTTCTGCGTTTCCTTCCCATGAGGCCGTGGGTTTCCCCCTCCACCCCGTTGTCCTGGCTGGGCCTGCTTAATTTGGCATGTGCTTCTTGGCAGAAGGGAAGCGGTGCCGAGGCCAAAATGCACGCAGAGGGCCCGGCTGGGGCAATCCAATCGATAAGGACACACTGCAGTCAAGGAACAGGTGCACCAGACTCTCTGAAGCAGAGTTTAGTCACTGCCGAGACGGCTGTGTCGAAAGCTATTTGGGAACGAGGGAGACGGGCAGGGAGGGAGAGGACAGGAGGGAGAGTGGAGAAGGGAGAGGGGGAGGGTGGACGTCATGTTACCGTTTCTAATACTGTTTACTGGTGTACATAGTCGACTCCTTTACAGTGCCTTGGAAAAGTAATCATCCCCCACCCCCCACCCTTTGGCCTTTTCTTAGTTTCTAGCCTTTAAACCTCTAATTACAATTCATTTTGATTTAGACAGTTTTTTTTAAATATAATATCTGGTGCTACCAATTACTTCAGAAGTCACATGAGGTTAACTGAAGTCCACCTGTGTGCAATCTAAGCGTCACACGATCCGTCACATTATCTAACGGAGCACCATTAAACTCATTATTACAAAATGGAAAGAATATGGCTCCACAACGAACCGGCCAAGACTCCGGACCAGGCAAGGAGGACAAATAACAAGAAAAAGCACGTTTGAACTTTGCCAAAAGCCATGTGGGATACTCCAAACGTGGTCTTATTTTTTGTAATTTTGTAAGAAGAAGTAATGTCTTTCTTTGTCTGGCCGCTCTTCCATCAAGCCCGGCTCTGTGGAGTGTACAGCTTAGAGTTGTCAGCTCCTTCAGGGTCTTTTTGGTCTCTTTGTTGCCTCTCTGATTAATGTCCTCCTTGCCTGCTCCGTCAGTTTTGGTTCTCTCTCGGCCGGTTTGTTGTGGTGCCATGTTCTTTCTATTTTGTAATAATGGTGCTTCGTTAGATCATGTGACACTTGGATTGCACACAGGTGGACTTTATTTAACTAATTATGTGACTTCTGAAGGTTACTGGTAACACCGGATCTTATTTGGGGGGTGAACACATTATGCACGTGCCATTTTTCAGTTTTTATATGACTGATTGTGTGTAGGCCCATTAAAAAAATCCAAAGAAAAAGTCAATTTCAATTCCAGGTTGTGAGGCAAAGAAGAAAATACTGAATATTTCTGCGAGGCTGTAAGTAACGGTGTGACTTGGAGCTTTTCATTTTGGAAATGAGATCCAACAAGACATGTCATACGATGCCAAAAAATGGGAGACTAACATTTTGATTTCCAAGGGTTGTACAGTGCCCAAAACATGGTGAATAAGCCCATCTTCATGTTGACAGAGTGGAATCGGGTCAAGTGGTGTGAATGGTCAGAGCAGTCGAGGGCCGTACATGCAGACGGTCTGTTCACTCGGTCACATGTGGCTTTGGTGTGAAGAGCCAGCAATGTGCGGAGGGTTCGTCTAATCAGCGATTTGGCCTAAGAGGGTCTCCACTTCCACCATTAACTCTTGTTATTCTCTCCACTTTAGCCTGTTTCCTGCACTGCTCAGCCACAACTCTTGATTGTAATCTGGTGTCAAGGAAGGCGAAAAAGGGAGAGGAGAGGATGGGGGAGGGTGGTGTGAATAAGCGGAGAGGGGCTAAAGACAATAGGAATGCCATGCTTGACTTCCTTAGGAAATGGAACTCTGTGATTCGAGACATTAAGAGTTCAAAGGTGAACCTTTAAATTTCCGTAAACTGACAGAGTGGTCAGAGTGGTAAATGGAGGTCATCGCTATATAACTGTACATTTAGTAGATTTGAATACCAGTGTCACTCTGAGATATAGTCATTCCCAAAGACTGGCTCGGGACCCACAGGTGGGTCATAGGCAGTTGCATTAGGGTCGCCAAGTACATTTCTTTCATAGTCTTTTATTTCAAATGAGTATCTTCAGAACACCTTTGAGCCACATGTAAGTATTCCTACTTATAACATTGGCTCTAATATAAAAGGCTGGTGTACATTCTGTTTGTTTTAACTGCTGAGAGGAAAAAGTAAGGGCCAGGTGACTCTGCCCAAATGTGTTTATTTGGCCTCATTTATGAAGTATATGTTTTCAAGAACACAAACATAAAACAAATCTGTGATTGATCAAACATATATCCATTCAAAATGGCTGGTTGACCTATTCAAGATAACATAAGAAGTTAACCAAAGACATTGAAATGGCAGTAAAATGGTTCAGGAACCTTACACACAAATTTGCTCTAACCTACTTTTGACTACGGATCAGGTTGACAACCTGGATACATACTTCAAACACCCTTCTGCTTTGTCTATCTGGAATCACTTATTTGTTTTTTTCCAAATATTAGACTATTTATGCAGTGAGTGCTTTAAGTGACAGTGTGGGTTCATGGCAGCTCTGACAGCTTGGCAGGGGGTGGGGCTTAGCGATGGGTCAATAAAGATTGAGGATATCACTTTAGACACCTTAAATGTTTGACTGAAGTAAGCAGTGGGCTGTGATAATTGAGTTTTTACTTGTGGTTACATGGTTGTCACACTGAGTTACACGGTGTTTTGACTTTATCAAAACTGTAACTCTGTAGCTCTCAACACTAAAATAATGCTGTGAGTCGAGCTCTAAATCAATGTAAACCAAAGCATAAAGAGAAAAAAAAGACTAATATATTGGGCCTCTGAATATCTTTCTTTCTGTTGATTTTCTTGTACTTCTGTGCTTTTCACGATTAATTATCTGTTTGTACAGCATAAATTAGAGACAGGAAAAATGAGTCATAGGTGTGCAAACGTTTGCTGCTGAGAATTGTAGCATCAGATATTTAAATATGTGCAAAGTGAATATTGCACATGCCTGTAAAAGCATTGAAATTATCGTGCACAGCGTGTTACCGAGGATGTTTTGATGAAGGTGCTTGTAACACATTGTAAAGCAGAGTATTTTTTGTCTCCTCCTGATTAAATTCTTTAACAGTCTCCATGCGACGGAACAAAAATACCTGCAGGGTTGCTCAGGAAACGTTCATAATGACGTGCCTTTCCTCTTCCACCACAGTGTGCATGTGGTGGCTCTACTCTGTTGAATATTGAATCAGATGATGGTCTCACCAAAACTTAAGAACTAAACGAAATAATCACCACAGCACGGGGAGGAGAACATGTAAGAAAGGAATTGGGCAGCAGGAGAAAATGAGCAAGAGAATTAGAGTCATACAAAGATGGAAACGGCCGTGTGTACAAGTTGAAATCCATTTAGTTTTATCCCCGTCTGCCCCTCCCTTTCCCGAAGATGCAGATAACATGAATAATTTTGCGACTTTGTTGGGAAAACTTTCTAAAGTGTGGCAAGGCAGACTGGAGATGATAAATTATTCAAATGTTTCATCGGAGCCATGCCGCTTGCGTAGGGCAGGCCTCTATAATATGCATGTAAGAAGACATGATGAAACAACTCCATAAACAGTAGAGAGTGAGAGAGTGTTTGGGGAGTGTGGGGCGGGAGGAAGGGGCGATGCGGAGACAAGTGACTTTGACTCTGGCTCCATGTAGGCATCCACGCACAAGGCCTCCATAATATATACATCTAAGGACACTCGATGAAATAGCTTTGTGTGATGTGGGAGAGGGGCTGGGCGCAGAAAAAAGAAGGCCAGATTAAGCCGGAGAAAAGGAAGAGAAAGTAAAACAGTGGAAAGCACAGGAGTTAAAGAAATATGTCCTGCCATTGTGAGCAGATGTGTTTGTGTGAGAGGCAGCGAGAGGAAGGTGTTGAACACACAAAGAAGAATCACAAACAGACACGGGAAACAATAAATGCAGACTCTTTTCTACTCTCTTGTACCAAGGGAAGAAAAATATGCATTTCAAAAAGATAATTTCCTGCTGCATGATGTGATGGAATGCATGGAAGTAAACCTTAACGGTTGGCCTCGCGTGAACTAAACTTAGCTTCTTTTAATATGTTTCCTTTTAATATTTAAATGCTTATTCCATATTTCTTCCAGTAGTGTCTACTTTAAAAGTGCAATATATGGGATTATACAGCATCAAACAACAGTTTGCTATGTAGCAATATAGTGGTGTTATGTCTAACTGAGCAGATAATGAAGTCACTCTCCCTCTGCGTGTGTTGTTATCCGATGTTCTCTTTGCTTTGTTGACATAGCCGGGCTGGCCACACCTGCATGTTTGTGCATGTGAGTGTGATCCACTGCTAGCTCACGTCTGCCATTTTAGCATTGTTACTTGAGCATAGCACCTACCCTCCAGTTCCACTTCAGGTAAACATTGTCAACACTGTCACCAATTTGCACTGTTGACACTGTTAGCTGCAAGCTACTGGCTCAGCTGTCGTCATGTTGGGAGCTGTAAAATAATAATAATAATCTCATAATATCATATCATAAGATGCACCTATTACAGAAACCTAAACTCTTTTTCGAAAACATTTTTGTTATAAAATAAAACGGGCAGTCTTCTCAAACACAGCAGTTTTTAACTTTATCTCAAGCACTATGACTTTTAAAATGTAGTTGTGCAGAATTGGCAGCGTTCTGCCTTTAGATGAAGAAATGTCTGATCAAGATATAAACTGCTCTGAACCTCAGTCTAAACAGTAGACATTCTTCAGAATGACCTCCTACATTTCCAGTGGGCTGCCTTTGTTAGCCACTTGGACAGACAAAACAAACTAATTGGTGCTCTCTATGTGTTGTACCCCAGTTGCACTCAGTCCTCAGTGGCTACTCTAACTCCACGGCCCATTTCCTGTCTCATTTTATATCTTTTAAGAAGTCCATATGAGCCGAAACAAAAACAGGGCAAGCATTATGCTTCATCAGTAATAAGTGGAAACCCTCAGAATGGCCCCTTTCCCTGGCCTGTTTCCTGAACTCGGTATGGAAAAGGACAAAAAAAAACCCCACCAGGGCTGCAACATGGATACGTTTACCCTACAGTATATGCTTGATATATTCATACTGATCCTAAACAGAAAATCATAGACAAGTCTAGAAGGAATGAAGAAATATCGGGTCTGCATACAATGACAACACCACGAATGAATCGACTTGTCACCGCGTTTTCTGAAGAATGAGAAAATCATGCAGTTAGGGTAGTTAATTTATTCCTTGTCTTCATTGAGTGGGGAAGCGGCGCGAGGAGGGGAGTAAAGGAGCGGGGCGGCATTGATTGTATGTATTTATCTCCCGCTGGTCAGCAGTCTGGCTTGTTGCTGTGCATTGGAGGTCATTCTCCACATTGAATCCCCATTGATCTCCTCTTTAGAGCCTCCCGAGACACCCAGAGCTCCATTATGAGAGTGATCACACTCTCAAGTGTGCACCAATAAACACGTGTGCACACTCATGAAAAGAGAAACACAAAACTCACGTACTCTCAAATGCATTAGCACGTTTTAACACATGGGCATGCCCATTATTATGCATGCATAAACACACACATACACACAATTTTACAGCAAGGCCTCCCTTCACGCACGCACTGCTGATCGGTAGAAACCAAGTTTAATGCTGCCTCTCTCTATAATTCCTTGTACTGCGCCTCCTAACTGCGTGTAAGAGCATGCATTAATTCAGACATCATTTAATAAAACGTGCAGCCAGACTGCCTTGACCACTCCATAGAAAGGTGCTGAAAGGCAATTACGCTGGGCAAATAGCCCTTCAGGCTCCAGGGGCTAAGCCCTTCCATCCAGAGGAAGGAAGGAGGGGAGGGGGGGACGGACTGGACTCCAGAGTTGAAAGAGTCACTCTGGGTTGCACAGCATCCCTAGCCCTTTCAGACATGTAAATGTGAGTCCACCTGCAAACTGAAGTCATGACCTCCCTGACCCTGCATTGAAAATGCGTCAGACCCAGCTGCGATAAACAGGCATATCCATCAATTTCATAAATGTCTAAACAAAATCACCCTTTTAAAGTTCCCCCGAAATCAATTGCCCAGTTTTGGATATATTTGCCTGAGAGATGTCTGCCTTCTCGCCAATATAATGGAGTGATGTGTCGAAGCGAAAAAGAAAAACATTTAAAAAAAAAAAAACTCATTACACTAATATCTCTTTCCAGAAAGCATAACCCAGTTACCCAAGATAATCCACACGCCTTGTTGTGAGCTTGTTTCATGTAGGAACTTTATCGAAACAAGACAGATCTCTATGTCCAATATCTCTAAAACAAGAGGAACTCCAAAGCAATCTAGATTTATAAATAACACTACAGGCAGGAGGAAAAATAGGTATTTTTGATTTTGAGGATCAACTGTCCCTTTTTTTTAACTTGCATTTGATCTGATTTCCGGATTCAGGTATGCCAGTGTTGAATAAGTTCATCCAGATTACTCCTACTTTCTTGTGGTAAGCTTTGACGATGTATTCCAAAACTACAGTTAAAGCAGCAGTAATTGATTTTTTGGGCACTTGGCAGCTGAACAAGCTGCCAACACAACATTGACACATCATCACCCCATACGATTACTGCATCAAACGTATTAGCAAACAGCTGCATATTTCTTACATTGAGCAGATGAATAAGTTCAATATTCACTCTCCTTTTAGCTCTGTTTTGGTCTCCTCCATCCCTTTTTGTAGATAGTTGACAGCCAGCTAGTTGCTAACCTTGTCTGTAAGCTCCCTGCACAGCAGCAGACAATCAGTTTATCAAAGCTTTTTGTGAAAAAGAGCTGCCTATTATCGTTGACGTCGTGTTTTAGCGGTAAGTAACTGCATTCGCAGATTTGGGTCTCTGTGAACCGGAGATAAACGCTTGACAGTAGTTTCTTCAGCTTGTCATCATGAGTGGATGTCCTGTATGAACGCAGTTCCTCCAAACATTCCAAGCTTCATTCTCAAGGAATGCATTATGATTAAAGTGGCACAGTGAAAGGCAGGAGGCATTTACAGTGTAACAGTGTTACATGTAAGGCTCAGCATAACATCATTATAGATAGTCTTTCAAAGGTGCAGATCAAGCTATGCTTCATAATGTCTTTGTGAGTTATTATTTGGTTGACTAAAGTAGAAACATTTGCGGACAATTTAAATTGTACTGTTTTAATCAGGGCCATCTCTAAAAAACATGTTTTTTAAAGATAGAAACATGGAAATACTATGGGTGAGATGGTGGGGAAGAGTCATCATCTAGAACTGTGAATTGAGTCCAGATGGTGCTTTTTCTTTTCCTTCCTTTTCAAGCCATTTTGCAGAATTAATAATTAGAGGAAGATTAGTGGCTGTGAGTATTCCTTATGTCACAACAACAAAAAGAACATTTGTCATTATGAATATTAAAATGAATTAATATTAAAAGCATCACAAATATGCCGAGGTATGTGAAGATGAAGATTTAAAAAATCTCCTCACAGCTGGTCCAATACATTTTGTTGGGGAAAACCTGCACCCTTTTTCCCTTCTTATTGTGCATGGTTCTAGTAAAGAGAGGACCTACCATTGTTGCCGAAGTCCAGCGAGTACTTGACCACGTGGTAGTTATTCCACACGTACAGCAGGTTGTCTCTTGGGTTGTAATCCACGGCAGCGATGTACTGGTAGGAGTTTGGGAAGGGTATGTTTACCGTCATCTCCTTGCTCTTGTCGGAGTTGTACATGTAGTCGATTTTGTTTCCCGTGCCTTCATTGTCGTCGTCTTCGTACACAGTCTTGACCACGTACAGGACTCCGCAGATCATGAAAGCGTTGGACGCGGAGCGCTTGTCGTAGCTGGTGTCCCAGGAGCCTTCGATACGCAGGGTGTAGGGGTTGAGCTGGCTCACCACGATGCGCCCGTTGTTCTGCTCCGTCGCGTAGATCACCCACAGGCCGTTCTCGTCCACCGCCAGGTCGATGTCCGACTTGCCCCCCCAGCGGTATGGCGAGGTGTCGTGGTAGTTGGCGTTTGCAATAATGGCCTCGCCGCTCTTGATGCGAGTGCGCAGGTCAAACTTGACGATGTTGCGGGTGCGCTCCTTGTTGAAGAACAGGGCGCCATCATAGACGACAAAACCGGTCCCGTCCACGCGATGCGGCAGCTTGTACGTGGTGGTGGGACGGCCTGCGATGAAGTCCTCCTTGGACGAGTACTCCGTCAGCGTATCCGTGCGGTACGGCGTCCACGGCATGTAGTAGATCTTGTCTGAGGCCTGCAGCGGGTCTTTGCACCACGCGCCCGACTGGTGGTCTGACTCAAAGAGATGTTCACTTTGGTACACCCCTCGCAGAATGCCAGGGCAGAGAAACACTGAAGGAACACATAACAAAAAATAAAAGATTAGATTCATTCATCTCTGTAAAATGTCAACTATTCTCTGTGGATTCTCTGACAGCGCCAGTGAAATGTTTGCCTCTTTTCGTAAATGTTAAATTGTGCTGTAACTCAACCTTAACCGCTAGTGAGTGACGATGACACGATGGGCTTACTGTGTTGTGATTTGGATGTTGTATAGTTACTGTCATTCTTAAGAACAGCAACAGCATGCCTCCCATTCAACTGATAATACCCTGCTCTTGCAGCTAAGAGAAAAAGAGAAAATGGCACATTTTGTTCTACTCCCCCCCCCCAACCCCCTTCCCTCAATTCCCGCTTCTCCCTCCCTTCCTCCCCTCCTTCCCTCCCTGGATCCTCATTAGTCTCATAGCTCTTTCTTCCTTTCCCTCCCTTTCTATCTCTGTCAGGAGCAACCAACTGTAGAGGCGAACACGTCTTTTATCGCCTGCTGTTTCTGCAATTGTTACAATAATTCATTTCCCACTCGGTTCTCAGTATTCCCATCTTTGAATACTAGGGTCATGTTTTATGACGTGGGAGATGTAGTAAATCCTGGGAAAGCCAGTGCGACCTGAGTCATGGGGACCTTTGTAATTTAACTGGAATGTTGCCCCCTCCCCCCCCCCCCCCCCCCCCCCACACACACACACACACACATACTCACACATATATTTATAGCAGAGACGAGCCAGATGTGCATTGTGGTTTTCCCATTCATCCCAATAACAATTTCCGACTCCACACGAAGGGCTGGGAATATTGATTGAGTTTTCATTGGCTATTCAAAGCGCCGGCACCGTTCTCGTATCACGTGGAAGCATTTGAAATATTAAATGTCAATGTAGTTCTCTGTTCATTGGCTCCTCGTATAAAACCATGCGGGCCCCCATGGAGAGTGTGTTAAGTGACATTCCGTGCGATACCATGAAATAATATGGGCCTAGAGTGTGTCTAATGAGAACCAGTGTTTCTAAATTGCCTCTATATGCGGAGATCAAGCTGTCTTAAAATAGCAGCCGTGACTTTGAAAGAGATGTCATTCTACCACGAGGTACAAAACGCTTCAGGCGGCGGCATCAAAAAGTGACACCCGACCCCGGATTTGTGAGCGTGTGTGTGTGCATGTGCGATTTTGGGCGTGCTTGTTTCCCAGACTTACCTTTTTGTTCCACTTCTGCATGAGCCATAGGCGAAGTCGATTTGAAGGGGGGAGGAAAGAGATAGAGAGACAAGAGACAAAAATAGATTAATGATGCAATAATAAGGAAATCATGATAATACAATCTCAGATATTCATAATCATTCTCATATTTCATCCTAACCTTGTGAGAGCGCCAGGATGCTCTCCATGTGTGATTGGTAATAACATTACGTAAGCGTCTGAGGAGACCGCACTGCAACAGGGAAGCTATCTGACAGTAATGCATCTCGCATATGTCTCACACACACACACACACACACACACACACACACGCACATATGGAGGAACAGACGCATACGTGCCAAGTAGACGTAGAGAGAGGCAAGGCACTATAGAATAACGTGTGTAGATTCATCGTAACTATGGCGACCCTATTCGTAGCGCAGGACAAAATACGGCGACGGCACAAACAGCCCCTGAGATGATGAGCTCTTAAATGTATGCTAATAGCAACCGAGCAATGAAAGCCAGTAGGCTAAATAGATTTGATTACTGGCGTTGCATTTCAGTGGACCAGCCAAAAACTGCCACATCTCAAATGCTCTCTGATGCACGGTGGGTGAGCTTTGTGCGTGTCACCTACGCTTGTGTGCGGAGGTGGGAGCGTGCTGATTGCAGCGGTTTGCTTTCCACCCCGGCATCAATTCCCTGTCTATTATATTCAAACCGTTATCCTTAGAGCTCCGGCGGAGGGTTGTTCGTGTCGCCGCGCGATGAAATGTGCACACTCGCTCGAAGCCTCTCAAACATATGAATTCCATTTCACCTTGCTCCCGGGGGGGAACCGAGGGGAATGTGAACATGGCAGAAACCTAATCCTGCAGGCACTGCCCTTGTGTCTTTCAAGACCGTTAGAGACCTGCTGAATGGAACTGGTCCCCGGAGAGAGAGGAGAGGATAGGATGGGATGGGAGGAGGGGGAGGAGAGCAGAAAGGCAGTCGTCAAAAAGGAAAAAAAACATTTGGAAGGACTTCCGGATGGCACGTGTTTATATATAGCACAACATATCGCACACTCCGCGCATAAATTCTTCAACACATTAAAGCCCAAACTCATCACCAGCCAGAAGACGTATACAAACACATGTGACACACAGAAAAGTACGCGCGCACACACACACACACTCTCACACACTCAACCATTAAATCCGAGGCTCATGAAAAATGCATGGTAACTGGTGCGGCTTAGCACAACTCCCGATAAATAAGCAATCTCTGGGAGGAGATCGTGTTAAACCTAAAACAAGCGTGTGTGTGTGTGTGTCTGTGTGTGTGTGTGTGTGTGTGTTTCCTTACTAGTGGAGATATAAAATGGTTCACCACAAGGAAGCAGTTCCCTCGTGAGAAAAGCTGGGAAAGAAAGCAGATAGTGTGTCGGTGTGGAGCGCGGCGCGACGACAGATATTGATGTGCCAAACGCGCGCACGTTTAAACAATACAAAGAGACGCGTTGTGGTCGAGGCGACGGGGATTAATGACACAGAACAAGGAGGACTTTGCATCAACCGAGTCCACAGCCTCCCAGACGCGCGGTTCAAGGTTGACAGCGACTAATAGATTTCAAATGAAAAAAGTGTGGGCGGGTAAAATGGCAAACAAAATGTCAAACAAATGTCATTCAATTTGTATCGCCGTCCAGATTAAGGGACGCCCCCGTCTGTGACCTCACCGCAAGATTTTATCATCATTGTAGAGTTTTGTTCTCCGTGTACAAAACAAGACAAGACTAAACAAGGCTCTTATACAAAGAAGCATCTGTTTGTAAAGGGGACTTTTTACAACATAAAAGCATGAAAGATCCAATAATATAAAGCAGTCTCGTACGTATCAAGGCGACCCCAAACCTTGGTGCGGCGGTGAAGGTCGGCGAGACGTGTGTCGAAAGGTTTTCCCCCCAAGGTTAGTGCTAGCATGCGAGGTGACGCAGACGATGAGGGTTCCTTTTGCGCTACGGCTAATTTAGCGCCGGGAGCACAGAGGAGAAAAATATGGACGACGAACCACAAAATGGAAAATTTCCAGGAAAACCTCAGCAGGAGAGTATCTTTGAGGGATCATTCGCAAAACCACTTAGACTGCACTATTGAATAAGTTAGTTCCCAAAAAAACCCTCATGCTACTCATTAAAAAACAACAGTGCTAACAGAAATGCTCTGTAGTGACAATGTGTCGCCTGTCTCGTTTCATATTCACTAAAAAATCCTCTAAATATTCATTAATATCTGCTGTTCAATATTTTAACTTTCTTTTAATCACATGCACATCTCTGTATTTTGTCTTCCTTCTCTTCTATTTCTTATACCCACTCACACAGCAGCGCTGTTAACCTGACTGTGGTGCGGTGTAAAGATAATTAGCATTTTTATTGAAAGCGCATGGTTTATTAAGTAGGTATTGGTCTAGGAGGAAAGACTGCGTGGAATACGTGTTTGCTCGGGCGCCCGTGTTCCCGCAGACGAGTGGCGACAGCAGCCTTACCACTGCTATCTCTGATCTCCAATCAGCCAAGCCGGCTAAGACTCAAGGTCATTTGCGGACACGGTTAGTTTTCTCCTGCCTCTCTCCATTATTCTATTATTTCTCTCTGTCCTCGCCTGCTGCCTCTCTCTCTCTCCCCCTGCTCTCCGTTACGTCCTCCGTATCTCCCCCACCGTCCCCCCTGTCCACCTCTCACACTGTGTCTTTTTTTTATCAGTTAATTCATTCTTTCTGTTCCTCGTCTGCTGGCCTCGTCTAACCTATTTCTGTCTATCTCTGTTTCAGCTGTCGCTCCGTCTCTCTCCTTCTGTCTCTTTGGTTCCTTTCCATCTTCGCTCGCTCTCTCTGGGAAACACAGAATTGCCTGCATATGTACGCACAAACACACGTACGGTATGCTGTTACATGCACACGCGCACACACACACACACACACACACACACTCACAAGGACAGAATCCTGGCTCTGAGCAGTTGTTTCCACGACAACACACACACAGCTCTTCTCATGTTATCATGAGGAAGTTATTCCAAGGGTCCAATCTGACAGAAGTCTTTAATTGGACAGACAAGAAGGTGATTTTATCTTTTAATTAGCTCTCCTACTGAGCCACGTCTATTGTCTAAAATAGGCTGCATGGGTATTGCATAACATATCACTGGCGTTTTCTGATTAATACACTAAATGTGGTAGTAGGCTAATTGCTTCATAACGACAGGCGGAGAGCCAGGGTCTGCTGCATAAAGATGAGGAAATGGATAGACATAATCCCAAGTGTTCCCGGCTCTTTTCTTCTTTTTTTTCTTCCAAAGGATGACCACGAATGAAACGATACAAATCATCATATACCCTTTTTTTTGGTTTCTGTCTGCGACATTGCCGCATTCTTCTCAACGTTAACAGTATCAGCGTGTGCGAGAGCCGCCTCGGAGAAGTGTTTTGTACAGCGGTGTGCTAATGTATGGATATTTATAGTCCGCCTGCAGTGTTATGAACGAGTATACACAGGTGGCTAATTACTGCAAAAGCTAGCCGGCTAGTTTGGCACACGACCGCCACACACTCATACCACAGAGAGCCGGAGAGTGAAAGTGAGGGAGAGCACTTGATTTTTAGCTTTGGAAAGCGGCCAAAAAACCTGCAGTGCAGGGAGGAGGAGGGATGAAGCGCCGTGGAGGTAGAGCCAGCCAAAAAATCTTCAAGAAAAAACTAAAAAACTAAAAAACGAGGAGAGGTGGAGGGGCAAAATTTCCCAGAAAACTCAAAACCGCATATCATTTAATTAGCTGTTTTACGAGCCACTTTGAGATCTGTTTACAATATCTATGCAGTCAGAGTTGAGGGGAAAGTACATCTCCAGCACGAGGTCCGGCCCATTTCTTTCCCCGTGTGATCGGTGTGTGATTAGCAAACACCCGGCCTCGGAGGTGAGCTCGGGGGTCAGGTGTTTCCACTCAACAAGCGGCGGCTGCCAGTGCGCTTTAATGTCGAGGGACGCCCACTTGAGTTATGGGCGTCCCCTCCTTGATGTTACAGCCATTTGAGTGTACTAAAGCCAACCACCCTTCCAATGTAAATGCGATGATTTGTTGTTGAGTGTTTTAGGAATGCGACAGTTTGAGTACACTCTCATATATTTCCGAAAACAAGCCTCCGTTTATCGATCCGCCATGAGTTATGGCAACATTTTGGAGATATATCACCGCTTAATGTCTCACAAAATGTATCTTTCACAACAACGCGGCTGACAGCATTGATTTGCTATGTGAGGCACGCCGGCGTGATTGTAGACGGCAGGATCTCCGGCCTCCCGAACGTCGACGAGCTGAAGTATCTTGTTCTGAGGTTCGCTAAGGACACTATTACGCCCCTTCAAAGACAATTGATTTGATGAATATTTTAAGGACGAGCTGCGAGGGGCTCTGTGAAGGGTCCCGCCGCGTAAAGCTGTCGTAGCTCTCGGACAAAACATTGTGAAGTGTGATGAATGGTATCTAAAGACTAGTTTCACCTTTTTACGCGTCATATTTCCGAATGTCTGGTGGCTAAAACGCTCCGACACAGGAGGCAGGTAGCGTATCAGAGCGCTACCTGATCCAGCCTGAACACTTAGTCAGTACAAGAAAACTGCTAATGTACTGTCAAAGGCTCTCTCCCTCCCTCTCTCTCTCTCTCTCTCTCTCCTTTTCTCCCATGCTCCCTCTCTCTCTCTGTGTCCCTCCCTCTGTCAGCTGAGCTCTCTAATGACTTTGGTTTCAGACGCCGTCTATTTTTTGCTTTGGGAAACGTTACCCTGACAGACCCTGTTTATCAGATCAGCACGCAACTCATCTTCCTTTTTGCACTCAGTTGTTTCCCATGCTACTGTTCTCTCCAGTGTTTAATCTGAGAAACGGCATTTTTTTTTCAAGCAGGTAAAACAAGGATAAAGTCAGAACGTGCAGGCGAGAACGAAAACACACACGGGCACACGCTCCCGTTTGGACGCGTTACATGCACGAGCACTCGTCGGGGGCATTAAGCAGGTATCAGGTTGTGTTTCCATCTGCTCCAGAGAGGGCTCTGATAGTCCTATTATTTAATCTGCTGGTCATTCTAGACGCCAGGCAAGAGCCGTTTAGCCGGACATAATTGAATGCTTCAGTGTGGGAGATCACCTTGGCCGTCTGTATGGAGCGTCGTGCCAGGGCTGCACACCCGGACAGTGTTGGACCAAAAAAACGGTAGCTGGGATTTCTACAGCAAAAACTAACATTGTATAAATACATTCAAATACATACAGTTCTTACTGGAGGGAAACGGAAAATAATTAAATTTAATGAATAATATTGAATATCTGGAGTCAAAAGTTTCCCCAGTGCACGTCAGACAAATTTAGCTTGAGGATAAAAGTAATTTGCTTTTGTTTTTAAAGAGAACTGACACTAACTTGAGACAAGGCAGTTTACTCATAACAAGATTTCACTTCGAATTTCTCCAAAACTCAGGCTCAATCCGTTTTTCTGATTGTTTTTGGTAGAAGTCAGATTTACAGAGGAGATTAAATTGACTTTGAATATGGCCTTTGTTTGTTGTTGCTGTAAATATATCCTGACTTTATCTTATCCCAACTCTGTATCCTATCTTTTATGACTTCCACCGCAGAGATATTTGTAGCGAACCGAAAAATGTCATCAATACTACACGCAACAAAAATAGACAGTTTTCTATCACGACACCCACACTGCTCCTTGAACTACGTTCCTGTGAGCTTTACAATGGAGATGATATACACTGTGATATGGGTGGCATGTAGCACTCAGTGTGACATTATTCTTATAAAAAGAATTGAATCTCATCTTCTTCCAGCTGAGCTGTCAAGCTCCAGTTTGACATTTGCCAATGAAGGTCAGTAGGTCACTTATTGGCTTGAGAAAGTTGTATCTTTTCTACTCACTTCAGTGTTTGACCGTTTTACTTAATGAATAATTTGGCCTCTCATAGCATTTGAAATGTTCTTTTTTTTTTGGGGAGGGGGGGGGGGGGGGGGGGGGGATGTAAGGATTTCCACCACAACATGAAAGATAAAAAATAAATAAAAAAAAACTATTGAAAGGCAACACTTGAGATTTAGTTTTGCATCTTATCTTTGCCTTTGGACAAATCCTCTAAGCAGGAATGCAGTGTGAAATAAACATCAAGGACAAATAGATGTCTTTGATTCACTAAGTCTCCACCCTTCAACCCTTTTGCGTTTATTATGCAATGAGTTGCAACCTAGATTTCGGGGGAAACTAAGCTGGTAAAAAATAAAAAAGAAGATATTTCACAGTTGTTGGTATATTTAGAGACCCTGTTCCATGAATGATTCACTCCAGTGAGTACGACCTCCCAGTCTGGTATCACGTGAGTCAAAGGTCAAATCACCATCTGCTGTCATTGGAGCCCATCCTCTTTTCTCCTCCCTTGGAGTTTCCCAGTGAACTGTGTCATCAGAGTTTCCCACATAAAGCGACTGGGGTTTTTGATACATCGGCGTGACAAAGAATCATAAATTAGATTATTTTAAAGGCTTTAGTATTTCAGACTTATTTTTCCGACATCCATAATATGTGGATGAATGTTGTTACTGTAGACCATAGCCTATATAAAGGAAGTGGATGTGGTCACTGTAAAGTCACCCACTGGTTTGTGGACCGCTGTTTAGAAGCCAAGATTTCAGCTTTTTGGCAATCGCTATCTTAGTTTTTTTTTGCAACGAAAATAAGGACAATGCTGTGGTAGCAACGTGTCAATCAAAAAGTAGCCACAGCCTGAAGCATACCCTGCTTCATCGTCTGCTCTACTCTCGATGGACCATAATTCACTTAGTGAACATCATGCTGTATTGAAGAAGACTTGGGCAGATGGTGCTCCGTGGGTAGAGCGGCGTCCTTTAACCACAAAGTTGGCGGTTTGACACTCTATCAGTATGTCCAAGTGTCCTTGAGCATGATGCTGAAAGCCAAGTTGCTCCGCCCACTGCTCTTAATGCTTAGGATGGGTCACATGTAGAATTCAATTTCATGTAAGTATTTGTATAAATACAATTTTGAAAGTAGCGGTTGAGACCATAAACTCATGTTTAAAATGTTTGCTGAGATAATATATCAAGTGAGAAGTTGGGTCATTTTCTCACAGACTTCTATACAATCAGACTTCTTTTTGCAACCAGAGGAGTCGCCCCCTGATGGTCAGTAGAAAGAATGCATGTTTCCGCCTGCTGAAGAGGCAGTATAGGCCTCTATATTTGATATACAAGGTACTTACTGTATGGGACACACTCGTATTGGACTTCCAAGTACTTGTATGTGCCAGGACAGGGGTCGGGGAAGACGTCGGGCCCAGCCACCACCGCACACTGGGTCCGGTTGTTGCACCTACATGAGGAAGAGTCAGGCAGGTTAGATAAACACATCCAGATCCACAGATACAGTTTATGCTCACAGATGGATTTTGAGGACCAAAGCACTCAATAATACAGAACACAGACTCTGATGAATATTATTATTCAGATTATCGGATTATTCAAATTGAAAATCTTAACTGATGTACTTTGTTTAATTTGTTGCAAACAAATGGTGTAACAGCGGTCAATGGACACCAAAATCATCAACTCATTCAGGGCTGGATTCAAAATAACACCGAAAATCAAAGTAAAAAAAATGTAAATCACAGACTGATCCAACTCATAATGTGACTCAGTAATGTGTTTGGCCCCTTGTGCCCATATGAACTCCCAACAACATCTGGGCTGCTCCTGGTGAGTGGGCAGATGGTGTGTTGGGGGATCTCCTCTCAGACCTGGATCAGGGCATCTGTGGGCTCCTGGACGGGCTGTGGAGGTACTTGGCATTGGCATCAATGCCGTTGTCAATCGCTTCGATTGTCAGACCTTGAATCGATTTCGTCCTGCTACGAGCAGTCAGGGTACCGTTGGCTATGACATGGAGGCCTGTTTGACCCTCCAAGGATATACTCTCAGACCCACCACCAAACCAGTCCTGCTGGATGTTACAGACAGCATAACGTTCAACACGTCATCTCCAGACTCTTTCACACCTATCACATGTGCTCATTGTGAACCTGCTCTCTTCTCATGCCACCCTCATGGAGTTTGTTTCTGAAACATGCACACCATTAGCCTGCTGGAGGTCATTTTGTAAATCTCTGGCAGTTCTCCTCCTGTTCCTCCTCCACAAAGGAGCAGATACCGGTCCTGCTGCTGGGTTGATGCCCTTGTACGGTCCTGTCAAGCTCTCCTTGTGTAACAGCCTCCAACAGGTATCTCCTCCATGTTCTCGTGTTCTCGTCTCCATGAAACCTTCTCGTGACCTCACGTATGGATGTGGATCCTGGAGGATCTGGACTACCTGTGCAACCTGATTGGGCTGCCGGTTGTCTAGCTATTATGCTGGACTATCACCTACTACTGCAGCCTCGTGCTACAAGTAGCGCCAAGGACACTCGCAGAACACAGAACTAGAAAGGATACGGAGAGCAACTGGTTGTGGTCACCACATCAAAACCATTCCCTTGTTGGGGGTTGTCTTTCTTTTGCCTCTCTGTTGACCTGTTGTCTCTTTCATGTAAACCAAAGCAGTGACACCTGTGCTTCCTAAATGGACAGATTGATATCACTGAAGTTGAACTGGCTCGGTGTTATACTGTCATGATTAAGTGCTCCCTTAATATATTTCAGCATTGTACTTCACTACATTCACCCTGACACTCGAGAGTCATCTGTGTTTAAGGACCCTTAAGAGTGACAAAAAAGCACTGACAATACGTCCTTACTGATACACCTGAAGTGGACGATAAACTAATGGAATCCTTGAAATCACACGTACACAAGGTAGTCCACAATGGCTACTGAAGGGCTGTTGTGCAAGGACACTTCTGGTGTGTGTGTGTGTGTGTGTGTGTGTGTGTGTGTGTGTGTGCGCAGCACTGACAACAGTAACCTATGGCTTTAACAGCATTTTGCCCCAGACTCCAGGTAATTAATTTTAATTATCATGGGGGGCCCGCTCCTCTGACACACAAAAAGTAAGTATTGCTCTCCGTTATTAAGGCGGCCGATGGAAGGCAGCACACAGCATATTCGCTCCTTGCCTGCGAGGGTTCGTGTTTGAGTGCGTGTCGCTGTGCAGCTATTAAGAAGCACACGTGACATTCATGCACTTCTAATTAAACATGCTAAGGCCAAAGATGATTTGTTGGCGTATGGCTGGAGCCCATGTATTATAATGATGGATACATGTAATAACACAAAATGCTCCCCTATAAAATGAAGCGCCACTTTATCTCACTGCCCCTTCCTGCTTTTAATAAATTATCGAATTTCCGTGAATGAAGGATATATATCATGTGCACGACTAGGGGGGGAAAAAGTAACACACAAGGGGGACAATGCCTATTTTAAGAAGGCGGATGAGCCATTTCTCCTTTCTGAATATTTTCTTTCAATTAGAACAACTGTTCAGTCTCCCTCTTTCCCGGCGCACCTGTCAAACAGGCGACATTTACATTAAAAAACATTTCGATTCTCCCATTGAGATATTTTTAATGAGCACGCCAAACCCCTCAAGTGTCTTTTTTCTTACAGTATCGCTCACTTTGCATAATGAAATATGCATGAGAGCTAATTTCATTTTTTGGTTTAAATGTCCACTTATCACACAGAGAACCATTGTAGGTTGCACACCTACTGTGACGTGTATATTGCCGTCTATTGCTGACCAGCATGCCCGTGGTCAATGACAGGTTATTGAAGTTTAAAAAGGTTTAAAAGTCTCATGTGTCGCGCTGTCTGTCATATTCGCATAACAATACCCGCCAGTCTTCTCTCCTCTCGCTCCCTCCCTTCTCTTTTCTCGCCTCTCTGCTTTTTAATTTCTTGCCCCGGTGCTTTCATCATCGGTCACCTGTCATCAGTGCAAGTTACGGACCGGGGGGGGGGCACGAACTGACACACCAGCCAGAACTTTGCACACGACACCGACCGGTGGACACGATCGGCTGGCCCACAGTGGTGAAAACCATTTACTGGCCTCACATATTCGTGAGTGCCACAGTTGTGATGTCATCACGCCAGATGAGATGAAGCAATTAGGGATGCATGTCGGGAGAAGTGCTGTCACGCACGTATACGGTGTAGGATTAAAATATTTCCCCCACACACACTTTTAGGAGAGAAAACAACCTGTTAACACCGGGAAGGGTTTCTTGGCGGGCTTATAAAAGATGTCTCATCTAAAGGAGCCTGGGGGGAAAAATCCAACTGACACAGAAGGATGCTCGTGAACGGGGCAGTGAAAGCACATAACGGACAGAAAGTCACTGCAGAATGCACAAATAAGCGAGACACAATACATTTAAAAAAAGCAGGGAGACGGGCAGCGTAGGAGAAAGAAGACACAAATGTGTTTTGAAGAGCACAAAAGGGAGAAAATTTAAGTTGTGTGTGTGTGTGTGTGTGTGTGTGTGTGTGTGTGTGTGTGTGTGTGTGTGTGTGTGTGTGTGTGTGTGTGTTTATTTGTACTTCGTGCTGCTGCAAGAACGAGGCTCCATTCTCTGGGACTTTCACGGCTGAGTCATAAAGCACTGAAGGTTATTGACTGGTGTTTTAAATAGAGGGTATAGAGCAAAGATTTGACATAATCTCTTGCACGCTCCATCTCACTCCTGTCACTCCTTCTTTTCTCTGTCTATTTTTTGTCGGCACCACCTTTTCTTCCTCTTCGCCCTACGCTCTTCTAAGCCAAGATAATAAACCAATTTCTTCCACAGCCTTTGTCTTCATCCTTCCCGCTAAGGAATTATTCCTCTCAGTTCCTCCTTCTTTGTCTCTCATTCCGACTGTCTGTTTATCTGCCTTAAACCCACTTAGCTGCAGTTTCCAAAGTCACACCCAGATATATGTGGTAGGCCTCTTATTGCTCGCCACTTTCTTCCTCTCTCTCTCTCTCCGTCTGTCCACTCTCCCTCCTTTAATATCGCTCTCATTCCTGCCTCCCTCAGGGCGTCATCTCCTTCCATCCCTCCATCCTCTGTAAACCCTGTGCTGACGTCACCGCTCCGTCTGAGCCAGTAGTCTGAATCCGATCCAAAAAAGACTCCCTTATGTCCCCAGCACCTCCATCTCCTTCTCTCTTCCCCTCTCATCCCCTCTCTACCAATGTGTTTATCCAGCCTCATGAAACATACAAAAAAACATCAGCAAAAAAAATCCCAATTCACGTCCGGTCTCTGCATCCTGACCCGTAGTGAATGTAGATGCAGAACGTGCACGTTCAAATAGCTCTATATTTTTTTCCCTGTGTGGTGCTCTTGGTGCTGGCAGAAATGCTCCTTTTTTAATTAGCATGACCGCATCAAAACAAGGCAGTGGCCTGGATACCGCCTTGCCTGCTGGCTTTCTTCCCTGCGACGTGCAGCACGCACACAAGCACACAAACAAACTATTCACTAACAAAGGCGAGCGGTGGCAGGCAGGGAAAGGGAAAGCTGCGATGCTGCAGTGGGTGCTGCCGTTGTTATTGTCTCTGATGTTTTTCACTTTGTTTGGCAGACCTCCCTTCACTCCGTCTCTGTCTCCTTCCCTCATATAAACATAACTGACTGACTGATGATTTGATGAGGCTGACGCTGGCGGAGGGAGTGTGCAGCGCTAGCACACGTGTGAGTCTGCCAGCAGATGGAAGGCGGAATAAATATTTGTGTGTGTGTGTGTGTGTGTGTGTGTGTGCTTGCATGTGCGCGTGTGTGTATGTGCTCGAGTGCAGATGTGTTGAAGAACTATATAATTACAGAGCAAGTGAGAGCTGGGAACTAATCCTCATGAGTTAAAAGAGGTGTCTGAGAGTGAGTGATGCACAAAGCCTCGGCACAGTCCTCTGGAAACGACATTCGAATACAGTCACACACCGGCTGAGTCACCGACAGCGCCACGATCATGCCGAACACATACAAACCTTCTGGAATGGTGAACATTCGCATACACACACACACACACACACACAATAGACTGCTGTCTGAAAATCCTAAAAAGATACACATTTTAGACATTCTAGACCGCTGTCGGTACACAGGAATTTGCACAATAATTTGAAGTCAATTTGACATTTTGGCCAAACGCTGCAATTACAGCATCCGGCTCTGTCACTTGATGACGTTGGACCCCAAAAAACGTATTCCTCTATATTGGGTATGACGCATCTCGAACACTTCTTTACGTTTTTAGGTAAATCGACATCCCATATGAACAGTTTAGTAAATACTTATTTAAAATCATTATCATAATGGCTGAATCAAGAGTCATTGATGTTGACCGAGTCTGAGAACCAGGTTGGACCGAGTGGCTTGGGGGCGGGGTTAAAGGGGTGTGTATGCTCTATGGGCGTCATGGATGAGGAAGGTCGCTGTAAGATCCAGGTATAACATACCATCATTACCCATCATTACCCATCATTTGTGAGAATCAAAGTTTGAATGAATTGTAAAAATATCTTACGCCCAACAAAGTGGAATCTTATAGTGAGGAAGCATCATTGGCGTTACAAAGCTGTCCGACATTGTAATGTATGAACGTTAACGACATTACCATATTACCACATTGCATTGTGGGTTATTTATCCTGACGTAGTGTCCAGTGTTTGCATACTGCACAGTGTAATATTTCACTGGTACTAGTATGCATTCATGTAGGTCTCATAAGTTTTTGGACATACTAAAAAAATCTCACATACCGTTTTAGCGTACTAAATACAATTTGTCACATTGACTGTATATACACCAGAATGTATAACAAGTAAATCAACCCTGTAAAAATGGAATAAATTCCATTTGCTAATGAAGGCCGTGACATGAGGTTGAAAGCTTTGGTGAAGGCTAGTAAGTAAACCTTGAGTAAAGAAGATTTTGACAAATAACTGAGATATTTTCTAAATCTAAATTTACATTTTTTATTTAATTTCCAAAAGAATTCACCAACTTTCTCCTTGAAATTTGATTTATTATTTACTATTTTGTTATTTCTACCATTTCTAAAAGCTTCTAGGTAATTCTTCTCAGCCCTGCTGTTACAGAGGTGTCTGAACTACCTCAACTCGCCTCTTTTGTCGAAAAGTGACATTTAACCCACAAAGCTCTCGGGCTCATGGGAAGCAAAAACAATATTATAAAAATCTACCGTCCTTATTTGGACACAGGAAGCAAGCCACACCACATGCAAATTGCTTTAAAATGTTTTCTTACTTCTGGAACTGAACCTGCAGGTTCTGATTGGTCAGCCTTGTGTTGTTGTAAATAAAAACTAAATCACGTCATTCTAAATCTATATTCTGCAACTCTGCACTGGTGGGAATTATTATTCCATAGAATAGCAAACGTTGACTTCAGTGACCTCCGTTTTTACATGCGTACGACGGCGTGCTGCATGTCTTTGTTGCTGCATGTCTTTGTTATTGCTCTTCAGCAGATGTGGGTCAGTTCAGGGCCGTGACCAGTTCACACTGGAATCTGATATTAGCCACATTTAAGAATGAATGTGAACAAACAAACAAAGCAACCAAAAAGAAGAAGATCTGAGCAATAAATCAAAGGCTTTCAGGCCAAACCAGCAGGAACACGGACGGTTCAGAATATTGAGAAATCTTTTGGTGATGCTCCCTCGGAGAGTTGTGCAACAGCGATACAGACTAATGGCGCGCATAATGTGACCATTTTATTTTGCTCGGTTTGTTCACCCACACTGTGAGGTAACTTGCAGAAAACGGACTGAAAATCCCCCCAACATGTTCTGCTGTTGACAGTGACTCATGCATGAACCCAGAATGAGGCAGAGGAAGTGGTGGTGCCAACTCAACCGAGACTGAACTGGTTTGAAACAAAAATATAAAGAGCGGAAGATAACGGCGTTCATGTCAAACTATGTGGTGATTTTCACACACGTGATCACGCGTCAAGAATACAGTTTGGTCTTTCTCCTTGACGTCTAAAATGTATTGACCTTGAGAGATTATTTCTCTGGAAATAACATAACTCCAGTATTTCTTCAACTGTTCTCTGCTATCTGAAGGAAGCATTCAGTTCCCCAGATTAAACAATATTTACCAGAATTATTCCTTGATAATAACATTATAAATTGCACACTACCAGAGGTCCAAATCACCCATACAAATAAAATGAATACTGTATTTTAATGAGCATAAAAATATTCCCCACAATTATTTTATAAGCTTGTAATACATTCAGAAAAAGGAATACAATTAAAATCCCCAAACTGATTTAAAAAACGAAATGGAACGAGTTGAGCAGTTGTTAAAAAAAAAAAAAAAAACATGAAATAAAATTGTGAAAATAACAAAAGGAAATGGGAAAATATGATTTCACAAGGCTCTTTATGTCCTGCGGGAGTTCAGGAAACCCATTTGACAGCAGAAAGGGCATAGTTACTGTATCTCGCTACAGGATAGAAAGCTGTTAGCCTGGCCATACATTCTCTCTCTCTCTCTCTCTCTCTCTCTCTCTCTCTCTCTCTCACATACGCACACACACACACCCATACTACACTACTGGCCTCATTTCTGCTTTATTAGCTCCCTGATGTGGTTACACACACACACACACACACACACACACACACACACACACACACACACACACACACACACACACACACACACACACACACACACAGAGTAGGGCTGTTTGGAGACGGACAAATGGAGTGACAGAAACAGTGGATGCAGAGGAACTGGGATGTAGTAAGTAATTGAAGAGTGATGCAGGGAATGTGATCGACAGAGGTAAGAGACAGGGAAGAAGAGACAGGTGTCTGTGTGTGTGTGCGTGTGTTTGTGAGTAAGTGTGTGTGTGTGTGTGTGCGTGCGTCTACCACAGGGTCCAGTGAAGCGGATGCATCACATCCTGTGCCAGCACCACCACACCACCACGCTTATAAAGAAATGACAGATCTGTCTCTCCTGTTCTCTTTCTCTCCCACACACACACACACACACAAACACATACACACTCCTCTGCGGCCCCTGACTGCATTTCTGTCAGCTCTCGAACAGCCTGTCAGACAAGCCACAGGTAAAATAATGTTGTTTTCCCTACTGGGAAAAGGCTTTGAAATGTGTTCCATTATTAATATTTGGCTGGAGGATGACATTCTCTCCCATTTTTCTCCCATTCTGTCTGAGCATGTCAAATGTCACTTTTGACGCACAACATGCAACACACAGTATATATGTGTATACCATGAATACTGCATAATCTGTGTGTCCAATATGTACTTCTGTTAAACAAAGTGCTCCTCCCTCTGGCTTCATGCCAGGCGAGAAATAATAAATCCTACCAGGATAGAAACGGATACCGTATTCCAACTTGCATACTTTTTTCTTTGTACTCTTGGTACATGCTGCAGCTGCACTTACATTCAGTTGGGACATACTACCTCGTCCAAACATCTCAAGCACCTTGAACTGTGGCCCTCTAGCTTAGAAAGGGATGCTGGCATACTGCAAAATGCGACCCAAAGCTGTAGGATATCCTGGTATTTTTGGCGTACTGAATTTGACATACTGAACCAATCTTTTTCTAGCGTACTAACTGGTGGTATGGTTATTGGAACGTGTGAAACATGTTAAATCAGCCTTTAAAAATGACCTATTTTTGTCTGTAATAATCATATTAATTTATTTATTATCTTTTTAGGTTACTGAACTGCATCAGAATCAAAGGGATTCATAGTAATAATTAGAGTGTATGTCTAAAACACAGAGGCACTCAAATAATACAACACATTACGGCTCACGGCCAAGTACTGTTTTTGAGCTCCGCCATCTCTCCTCTCCTCCCCTCTCCTCTTCCACTGGTAACCATGGCAACTTCCACGTCGTCCGATTCCAGGACACACTCGGGGAGTCTTCCTCCTGATTCCACCTAGCAACATTCCTGTGCCGACACCTCCGCAGTTACTCCCCGCCTTACATCCGCCTGTGCATTTTTCCATGCGACACCCGCATCCTCCACAGTTTAATCAGACGCCACCTGCTTGCACAGACTCCAAATCCTCCTAAAAGCTAAAAGACGAGTTGCATTCCAGACAGCTTGGCTGTCACTCTTGGTCGGCGAAAAAGCAGAGAAGCGTGTGAGACACCATCGCCGCCAAGACGACGGAGCGGCGCCACAGCGAGACACTTGTCTTGTAGAATTTAGTCAGCCTCACCTTATGATGCAAAAGGAAAAATGAATAAAAAATGCATGCTGTTGTGTGTATGATTGTAGGGCTGTTACTTGTGTCCTGATTTAGTTTAGTCAAAGTGTCAAGTCAGTCAGGAAGTCAGTCACTGTCTACATGCCGGCGTGTCTGAGGCACTGATTCACATGCCAGTCGCTGGATGTGTCAGGCGCTGTGTGTGAGTGTGTGAGACAGAGAGAGAGGTGTCTAGACCATTCTCAAACCCTTCTCATGCAGCCATGTAGCTTAGGTGCTCGATGAAGCATGCTAACTGAGGTTAGCAGTGCCGCGGCAATGGGGCAAAAAGGGTCACGCGGTGGAGACTTTGACGTGTGGAAATACAGAGGTTGTGGCAGAACTGCACAGCTGTCAGTGAAGGCGAATATGTATCGGAGCGTTGGTGGGTGGACGGATAACGCAGCTGCGTGTCAGGGACAACAATATGTGAAGACGAGGTCACAAAGCCTTCGTTGCTGTCACGTATATGAAGGAAAGTTTTCTGTGTCCGTGTTTCAGGACTGTGTGCCAGAATGTTCTCGCCTTTAAGTGTGTCTTCACCTCTGAGTTCTCTCTAGATACATGCAGCTATCAGTGTGTGTGTGTGTTAGGTGTGTGTGTGTGTGTGTGTGTGTGTGTGTGTGTGTGTGTGTGTGTGTGTGTGTGTGTGTGTGTGTGTACATATGCATGCATGTATGTGTGTGGGCCCTAATTACCGCACTGAGCAAGGGTGACAGTTGGGCCCCTAGGGTGCCGCAGGGCATCTCCTGTAACCGTGGTGACTATATGAGGGTGGCAGCACACACACACAAACTCTCTCTCTTTCTCACACACACACACACACACACACAAACTCTCTCTCACACACACACACACACATACACACACAGGCATTAAGTGGGACATTTCCAGATATGACCTCATTCAGTGAGAAGCAGGGTAGTTAATGGAGAGAGAGGACACGAAGAGTGAACAGACTGAGAATGAAAAAGTCTGAGATATGATAACAAGACATACTAATTGTAAATATCCTGGTGAGTCCACCTCTGCAAGACATCACACACACACACACACACACACACACACACACACACACACACACACAGCGTAGTCACAGCTGAAAACCTTCAATCTAGCAGATAATATTGTTTTTGCACTCTGAGTAACTGAGCTGGAATAATTATCAAAAATGTATGATTTATGTAAGATTTATCTGTGTCTCTGCCATCATCTGCTCTGCTCCCCTTTCGTATTTACAGAGAGACAGTTGAAGTGCAGGTACGCATTGGAAAAAAAAGATTGCAGTCTATGATTCAAGTGGTTTTCTATAATTCAGAGAGTCTAAGGGGAAAAAAGACTTCAGAGGATTTTTTTTTACAGCCTCCCGCGTGACAGGTTCAAAGGTGTGGGTGCACACTCACTAACACACACACTGGTATACAAAAGCATACCGCCATAGATGTATAGGTTTACACACGCACACACACACACACACACACACACACACACAAGAATGTGCTCTCATGCGCTACCACACCAGCCCTGCTCTTTGAAGGCTGAGACTCTGTTCTAAAGAGACAGGCTGCCAGGAGAAGTTGACCATGCTCGGGAACTGATGAGCAACTCTCTCAATTTCTCCTCGTCTGTGTTTGTGTGTGTGTGTGTGTGTGTGTTTGTGTGTGTTTGTGTTCTGTGTGTGTGTGTGTGTGTGTGTGTGTGTGTGTGTGTGTGTGTGTGTGTGTGTTTGTGTTCTGTGTGTGTGTGTGTGTGTGTGTGTGTGTGTGTGTGTGTGTGTGTGTGTGTGTGTGTGTGTGTGTGCATGTGTGTGCATGTGTGTGTGTTTGCACATGTGTATTCATTGACGTGTGTGCACACAGGGCTGGTGCACCTATAGGTTGATCTGGATGTGTCTCTGGCCTCTGCACTTGGCCAGGATGGAGTTAAAATATAGAATACATACTGTGAAATGCAGGCACCCCATAAGCCCCCGCACTTCAGTCAACTCCCCCCCCCCCCTAGCTGGGGAAGAAAAAAAAAGTGATGGTAAAAACAGGAAAGGGCAACGAAAACTAAAACAGATGGTGAGGGAGGAAGGAAAGAAAAGAAAAGTGACAGAGAGGGTGAGAAGCAATTTTGAGGAATGAGAAGAGAAAGAAAAAAAAAGTGACAAAAATGGAGATATCAAGAGAGTGACAGATAGGAGAATAATAAATGAAACATGTTGTTATTCAACACTTCCAAAAGCAAGGGAGATGGGAGCGGAGGAGAAGGGGGGGAACAACTCCCTACCCATGTCTTTCTTGTCAAAGTGGTTTCCTTTTGTGTTGAGGGACTTGACGAGGGAGGAGAAGGGAGAGGAAGAGAGGGACGTGAGCAAACAAGGTGACAAGGTGAGAGGCGTGGGGGAGGGGGGGTCTGTTTGAAGTAATTTTCTAACATGGTGGGCTGTGGAAGAGGTAGAAAAACAGAGTTTGTGTGCGCTGTCTACACATGTGGAGTGTCTGCACTCGTAGCCTTCGAGTGCCCGAATGCAGAGGAAGCGAATACGCTGAAAGGTACTCGGCCCGCCGAGCACTCAAGTAGCGCTGAGGGACGAGAAGCACGTCTCTGTGGAAGCCATCGAGTCACTCTTGTGTCACTAGGTCGCTATAACGTGCAGGCACACACTGCGCAGGATTGCAGAACCCAAGCCTTCCAGTGCTCCTGCTGTCTAGATACACGTAACTCTCCCCAGTGACACTTCATGTCTGCTCAACCCAACCACACCCAGCTGCAGCCGGCTCAGCTGCTTTGAAAAATACATTGAAATTGAACATGACTTTTTTTCTTTTTCTTTTAGCAAAGCACATGTGCGGCGGAGCTGACTTAGGTTGAGCCTCATATGATTGGAAACATATGTGCATTTGCTTAAGTAAATAATAAAGTTAAAAGCATAAACCTAGACCCGAAAGAATGCTCAGTAGCCATTTTGAAATAGGCATTTCCGTTCAAAACCCGATAAAACACAGTGAGTCATCGAACTGAGGCCAGTGTATGGCTAAAACAGATTAAGCGTAACTTTCATGGCCACGACTTCGTTTCCCCCTTCAACCCAGTGTGTCCCAATAGGGAGATAATCTGGGAAATGCAGCGATATCAGGTCCTCTCTAGGCTGCCTGAGAAGCCTTGTGAGACCCTCTGGAGATATGAGGCTTTGATATCAAGACCAATTATGTGGTATGGGCGTGCACACACACACACACACACACACACACACACACACACAGTCCCTGGCCTTGGAGAGTGGTCGAGAGGAAAACAAAGAGAGAATGTGATACTGAGGAAACACTGGGCAGGCGGAACATGCTCTGATTTTATCAGCCAGTGGAGCTAGGCTTGAAAACCAGAGACGATGCAGACACAGAGGGAATGAGGGAGTGGAAACCAGGCAGTCCGGGGCTCACTGAAGAAGAGGGATTTGTGTGTGTGTGAGAGAGTAGGGGAAGGAGGTAAAAAATGCATACACGAACGCACGATACGTGCAAAAAACCCCCCCAAAAAAACTATTCAGCCGCCGTTAACAAGCGCACATTAGTGTACACACTCAGAGATTCACTGTGCATTAATGTAACACGTGAGCGTGCAGAATGGTACAAACACACACGCGCATGAAGGCTAACTCAAAGCCTCTTGTGACAAACATGCACAAGCAGAAAATATATGTGATAAACAGTTGTTTCCGGTCTGAGTCACCTCGGTGGAGGATCCCTCAAGATTAAGTTTGGCCTCTGGCTCTGCTAATTGGAGCTTAAAGTCTGGTGTAGCCCCTGGGCAGTGTGTGCTGTGTGTGGCACATGCAGTGAGTATCTATGTGTGTGCGTGTGTGTGTGTGTGTGGCTGCGCATGTGTATAAATTATGGATGGCAAGGGCTGTAGGAGAGCGGCCACACAAGCTTGCAGCTGCCGGAGAGAGCGGAGAGGACCAAGCCAGGCCAAAGCAATCGCAATCAGAGCGCTGCCTCATGACACAGACAGGTGGTTTTGATGGAGAGACAGGAGCGAGCAGGAAGAGAGTGAGAGAGGAAGACGATGTCAATATTGGGATGGTGAGAGAGGAAATAATGGCTCACAGTTGGGCAACACTGTGTGCTGGGAAAAATTGAGATACTAATGGTGACATTAATGAATTATTTATATCCAGACATATCTCATTACACAGAGCCTTGCTTTCCCCTCATTGCCATTTTTGTTCAGCTGTTATTTTCCACTTAGTGATCATCATCATACCTGACCAATGCCAGAAGTTGGCACCGTAGGTTTAGGAGAAGACAGAGGTATCAAAGACCAGCGCAACTAACCCAAAGCCAGAAGACCACTTCTTCGTAATTATAGCTCATAAAACTTAGCATAATTCTCATGCAAATTAGCATGTCTATATACTATTTAGAACTGTTGTTTCTGTCATGCCCCTGGTGGGAAAAGGCCTTCAATATTCAAACAAATATTGCCCAGGCATCCTGTAAATAAAAGTATCTGTAATCTGTGATTTGCAACAATAGCAAACAGAGTGAAGAGTTCATTGACGAAAGATGAGGTTTGTAGCTACATCAGATTTGCTGAAGGTAATTTTTACCTTGTTCATGAGTGATAATTTCCTATTTCTATAATATTCAATTACCATGTCTGAATAGAACTTATAAACCTAATTTTTATCATCTATTAATGCGTATACATGTAAAAATTAGTGATGCAACATTAGGTTAACATAAACATTGATTTCCTAACTTTGGAAAACAAACAAGTAACCAGTTAACACAGATATATACATGCACTGATTTGTTATCTATTAAAATAATGCTATGCAATACCCGATCCAGCCAATAGAATTAGTAATGGACTGATATCGGTATCAGGTGTATCTCTTAGATGCAAGTGAATATATTCTAACAAGCTCATACTTGTCCAGTTTCTGAGAATCAGTTGCCACACAAAGATATGATACCATACCCATATCTACCAAGTATTATTCTTCATTTGTGAGATCTGAGCCTTAACGGCTTTGTTGGCATCTCACAGCAGCACAGTGAACATCTCAGACTCTGATACTATTAGCCCTGAGAGATTGCAAGTTGGCAAGTACTTCTGTTGTCATAGCTGCTCAGAAACTCCCTTATAGCTAGTAAAGCTATGAAAGCCATTCCTCCTCTGAATGCCCTCTGTCTCTAGTTTGTGGTTGTAACATTCCAAGTGGCTGTGATTATCCTAGAGGTCACAACAGGTCGTTTATAGTTTCAAAAAATGGTCCCACTATGGCTACTACAAGGACGGACATGATCACACATCAATACAGTTGGACTCACAGGATCCACAAGAGTCTCAGCTTTCCAGTCATACACAATGTATGCAATTCAAGACTGTTTAGGGACCAATGTATGCAGAAATATTCAAAAACGCAATTTTGAGACGAGGCGAAAGTTTCACATTTATACTGCATGCAAAACACTGCATTGTTTTGCCCTGTGCATGGGGGTCTTCATAAAGTGGGTGTGCCATGTAAAGACTCATGGCTACCCATAGAACCTATTTTCATTCACAGATCTTGAGGCGAGAAGCCAAAGTGACCCCTTTGAAAATCACAATGCCAGTCTTTCTTCATCTAAATGTAGTTTAGCTTTGGAGATTGATTAGCATGACATGGTACCAATGGATTCATTAGATCGTCTAGTTTCATATGATGCCAGTAACTCTAGCTTCAAGACTGAGCCTGCTAGAGCCTTTTTAAGACAGTCGGCAGGCATCACCGCTGATCCCACGGGCCTCTGAGGGTTAAAGGAAATCAAAACTTAGCATGCGTCTTCACCTTCATTATTAGATATACTATGAATTCTGCAGAGAACTCTTTCTGGCTTGGTTTTCTGTAGTCCTAATAGCACTGTCAGGAGAGGAGGCTATCACACTGGCCAGCTGCACAGGATGTGTTACCCGAGTAATTTCGACTGTGTGATAAGGTTCTACACTTGTATGGCATTGTACAGGAACTGAGAGCAGCACAACTGCACCGGGTGGGGTTCATGAGTTACGCTGGTTTCCATCACCTTTTTCCCTTTGTTTCACCATATCTGACAGGTGTGCTGCACTGTGTGCTGCACTGTTGTGCTGTTTGCTGTCAACTTTGCAAGTGGGTGAACGTGTGAGTGTTACAGAACTTGACATTGATACTTTATAGGGATGAATAGCAAATGATCAATTGACACGACACCCACCTGCTGTAGCTAGGATGTCTGCGACGGAGGCGCAGTAAAAAATTCAGAGCGCTCCCGTTTAGGTTAAAGCTCTTTTTGTACCATGAATCAGCCTCGTACATGTTGCACTGAGGCATACCGTAGAACAATACAAAGTTTGTAGAAGAATCGGACACATTCACACACACTCACCTGAGTGACATGATCTTGTACGCGTCGGGCAGGTAGCACCGAGTGTTCTCCATCTGGGCGGGGTCGGAGTCGCAGATCTTGTCGTCAGTGCGGCCGTAGTTGGCGCTCTCGATCATGATGACGTCCGTGCCCGGGCAGCGCAGCTCGATGGGGTATGACTCACAGGACAGCTCCCTCCGCACCACCGCCATGGGGATGGGGGCGCGTCCGATGGCTGCACACACAAACACATACATTGGTACCACGATGTTTTTTGCCGAAATACTTACATACTAGTTTTATTTGTAGGACTGTCTTTTAAAAAAAAATCTGCACTGGAGGAATAAACCATACAAGCACAGATTGTGTTCAACCAAGAGTGCATTTGTAGCCTTGTCATATAGACTAATTATCCCCACTATATGAAAACAACAGCATCACATTATTCATATGGACATGTCCACTGTCGCAAGTGAACCGACTTGGTAATTACTGTTTTGCAGTTTAAGACATCAGTCTAGATAGAGAGTAATTGCCTGGCAATTTCAACAGGCGTTTAGTGCTGCAGAGATTATTCAAAGATGGCACTGCCTAATTATTCTCAGAAGTTCCAAATGTGATACATACATCCACTCTTACTGTACTGAAATAGGAAAGTTAGCATGTCATTAATTCCAATGAGATTGGCGCTACTGATCTGCCCCAGATTTCTTCCTGCTGTTGCTTTGCTTCCCTGCGTGTTTAATGATGAAGCCTCTTGGATGATGAAACATCTGCAAGACCAAACGGCAATCAAGCTGCCATTGACTAATGAAGTCTGGATATCTCATAACGTGAATGTCTGGCAGTCTTTACAAAGGCAAACAGCAGCAGCTTCTGCACTTCAGTTTCCACCTGTGGTGCACATGGGATATGATTAGGCACATGATCTTAATAGTCCCATCGAATTACAAGACAACATGCACTCCAATCAAAATATGCAACTACACTGCTCAGAAATATTAAAGGGGCATTTAAATCACACATCAGATCTTGATGAAGGAATTATTCAAGTTCAAAATCTTTACTGGTGTACATTCTGTAATTTGTTGACTTTGGTGGCGTTGGACGCACCGATACATAACGTCCCATAGGAGCTCAATTGGATTTAAGTCAGTGGAACGGGGCCAGTCATAACTGCATACACACACTGGCTATATGAGGCTGGGCTAGTCCTGCACCAGGAGGAACCAAGGACCCACTGAACCAGGAGGAACCAAGGACCCACTGAACCTAGAGGAACCTAGGACCCACTGAATCAGGAGGAACCAAGGACCTACTGAACTTGGAGGAACCTAGGACCCACTGAATCAGGAGGAACCAAGGACCCACTGAACCTGGAGCAACCTAGGACCCACTGAACCTGGAGGAACCAAGGACCCACTGAACCAGGAGGAACCAAGGACCCACTGCTCCAGCGTAAAGGTCTGACAATCAATCTGAGGAGTTCATCCTGGTACCTGGTTCATCATTGACTATGACATGGAGGACAGTGTGACCTTCCAAGGATTTGCCTCCCCACACCATCATTGACCCACCACCAAACCGGTCCTGCTGGATGATGTTACAGGCAGCATAGTGCTATAAGTAGGGACAGGGACAGTAGTACAGCACAAAACTAGTCAGGAAGGAGATGGAGAGAGCATCTGTATGTGGCCACCAGATTAAAACATCCCCTGTTTGGGGCTTTTCTTTATTTTTCTTCCATTCCACCTGTTGTCACGTTCATTACACCAAAGCAACTGAAATAGATTCACAATCACTTGTGCTTTCTTAATGGGCAGATTGATCTCCCTGAAGTTTCACTGACTTGTTATACCGTAATGATAAAGTGTTCCCTTCATTTATTTTAACAGTGAATAAATAGATTAACAAATATGCTTCAACAGAATATGCTCTGCGTCTGGGAGGCGTCACCTTGCAGGAGGTACTGCAATCACCCTTCAGACCTTTTTCAAAGCAGACATGTTTAGCTTGTCGTATCAGGAAAAGTGCAGGTGACACAGATTTAATTAAGGATGGCTCAGTTTCATCAAGTGTCCCAGCAAGCCAAGACACTGAGCCAGCACTTCAAATACATGGACCAGCTCACCTTCAGGGAATGCAATCATTTGTTAGCAGTGTTGGGCAAGTTACTTCAAAAGCGTAATGCATTATTTATTACTTGTTACTGTCATTTCAAAGTAATTAGTTCCATTACAATATTACTGTCTTTGAATTGTATGGCATTACACTACTTTTACATTACTTTTGCATTACTTTTCACCAAAATAAAAGGAAATATGGATTTTTTGTTCTCAATAGATCTTCTTGTGTTCAATGCAGCTCATTACACTGCAGGATGTGATGTTTTTCGCTTCAAAATAAAAGAACGAAAAACGGTAAATGACTCGTATCCCGTTATTCGTTTTAAAAAACGGAAAACGAGAAACAGAAAACGACTCGTTTACTGATATTAGATATTGTGTTCATGAATGGGATTCGGGGATGAAATAACAGGGCCATTTTTCATTCCAGATTTGCCGTTCGTCTTTTTTAATGACCTTGAAGGCGCTGTGTTATGCTGCGAAATTACCTGAAAGCCTACCTGAGACATTTAGGGGGGCTCTAAATAAAGGCTCTAACAGCGTCTGACGCTCGCGTTTTGAAGTAAACCTTCTGTTTTAAACACGCACCAACAGCGTTATGACGCGGACATAAAAGCGGTTCAAAACCGACGGGGAGAATCGGAGCTTCCGCCTCCTCGCCGCCGGCCCTCAGCTGTTGATCCTCGGTGTGCCGGGTCGGCTGCGCTCTGACCGACCGGGAGCCACTCCGTGAGTCGGTGTCCAGCTCATGGAGCCTGCTAACAACAGCGATGAATTAACATAGTGTAGAGTCACACGGACCGGCTTTCACACTTTTCCAAAAGTGGAGCGTATGCCCATCTCGCGATCGCGAATGTAGAGTCAATTGATTTCGGCTTTAAAATGCATTGTAACGCGCATAACTGAGATTTGTACCGAGTAAAATATTACCAGGGTTTTTTTTGTAATGCCTTACATTACCGCGTTACAGCAAAACGTAATGCATTACAGTAATGCATTACTTTTGTAACGCGTTACTCCCAACACTGTTTGTTAGATAATGCCTGTGAAAAGTCAACTGTCTGGGCTTCATTACGATACCAATCTTGGTCAGTTTTTCCTGTATGTTATTACTTATTGTATTTCTGTTATGGCCACCAAGACGATCATGCATTTAGTCGCATGTGCATGAGTGAGTGTGCACCTTTGTGTCTGTCCACGGCTAATCTCACATTCTGCTGCAACAAACTGCATCATATGTTTGGTGGTCAGCACCCTCAAGGACCTCTTTATCAAAACACCTGTTATTGCTTTGTTTATTCTGCCCTTGACTGCCTGCTTACTCCTTATTCACTATTCTTACCGGTGATAGCACACACTGAGGGAATGGCTGGCCCCCAGCTGCAGTTTGGCAAACAGCTAACTGAACTACCAGTACACCCACTGCTGAGTACATCACCACCAGTGAGTTGGTCCTGAGTTTAATTCTGCTGTTGGAAATGTCTTATATGGAAATGACTGCATGCATACATCGCTGCATACACTGTCCTCGTACAGTCTTTGACTCTGAGACTAAGAAAGTCCACATATGTTGACAAAAACTGTTTCAATCCATATTTGTTGTTTGGTGTTTAGCCTTTCAAAAACATTTTCACTGTAGACAAAAACCATCTACGCTCCTCCGCATGCACCTGAATTAACGGCTGTCTAGAAGCACTTAAACATCGCTGTATAATTACATTTATACAGCCACAATAACACAAAAGTCTAGCATTATGTCTTATTTTCATTCAATGCAATGAAGAGAAAACGAGTGAAAAACAGAACCAGAGAGACTGAACATAACAGGCGTTTGCATCATTCAAGTTCTGTTATTGTGGACCCGTGAGGACCCTTGTCAAGGCCAACCAATATCGTGTTCAACAATGATCTCGTAATATTGCAGAAGCCTATTGTGGATGTTTGTATGATTGATATTTTATGAATGTGTTACAAGATAATGCTGGATTTATCTTATGAATCTACATTCTGGTGTCCTATCTTTTCCTGCTCATAATTATTGTCTGTGCCATCACAGTCTGGTATGGCTTGTGTTTCTGTGCCATAAAAAAGTACATGCACCGACTATTCACCATAATGAGAGCATTTACATTTTACATTTACATTTAGGGCATTTTGTTCAAAGCGACTTACAATAAGTAAGTGAGCAGTGAAACAAACGTGGCTCTTTTGTGTCCTTGTGTCCACTAGATAAACATTGTCCTGTGATGACAGTAGTGTACTGTTATATGTTATATGCTGTTATTATATGGACGCTCCCAGGGATTTCTGTTGTTGTGGTGTAGCCTGGATGTTGTTATTCTCTGTTCCTGAGAGCAGCGAGCCCCTGGGAGCATCAGTCATCGTCCCTTGATAGAGAGACAGGTTATCTGTATAAGGTGTTCACTTGTGTTGTTCGCTTTTGTCTTCACCCAGCCGTACTGTAATTGTAATGAAGATTTTATTGTTTCACCGGCTACTCCTACCCAAGGACCTCGTCTGAGCTATATCTGGCGCAATATACATGATGCTCATTGTCCCTGTCGTATAAACAAATGAAATATATTGAGTCTGTAGTTCGTGGCTACGAGCCCGGTAAGCGTGACTGCTTGGCGTCCCGTCACTTTTATTTTTATTGAAGAATTCATCTTGTCAAGGCCTTCCAAATCATTTCTTAAAAGCACACGCACACACACACACACACACACACACACACACACACACACACACACAGAGAGACAGACACACACAGTGAACAGATGACTACCTGCAATTCAACATCCCTGTAAGGCGAGGCGAGGCACCACCTTCCTTGCTCTCCCTGTCACGATAACCATAGCAACCCTGTCCTCCCTGCCATGGCTCTCTCATTGGCTGGAGGAGCGTCATGGTTACACGGATGCAGCAAAGAATCTGAATGAGCTCAATGACACTCTGCCCGGGCTCTATTTAATACTGCCCTTCACCACATCACTCATGCACACACACACACACACACACACACACACACACACACACACAACGCTCTGAGTGATGACATATAGAGGCAAAAATCTGTGTACGGTGCTGCTACCTGAGGGCACTACACCGATAATGACAGGCGCTAGCTTAGAGATAAGACTGATATATAAGTGACATTTACTGAAAATGTCCTTTCTAATGAACACACACACACACAATGTATATCACTGCAGGCTGTTAGACTTTAAGCACACATTCAGATAGAATGTGTGTCTAGTGGCTGAGGATTTGAAGGACTTTTAGTGTGTGTGTGTGTCTGTGTGTGTGTGAGAGAGAGAGTGCTTAAGGCAGTGGGTCATTATTCTGTTAATATGAGTGTTAGTTTATTAGTCTCTCAATGGCTGCATCATGTCCGCCTTTGTGAGCCTGAATGTAAACGTTGAAGAGAGGGTTAACTGAAGCGCGAGGGGATCAATACGCCGTATTGTCAGGCAGCTGTCTAGACTGGCTTTGGATCACATGTCTTACAGTGTTGCCTTACTTGGTCCCCGCTGGGCATAAAGAGAGCATTATGACACTCACACTCACACGCAGACGAGTCAAATAAGAGCTCTGTCTATATTCCAATTAAAAGCTCTCCGCCTCTCACACACCGGCCTGTCTCGTCTGTCACTGTTTAATTAATCTATTTATATCGGCTGCCTCACCTATAAAACATGCACTCTGTTTAATTCTGTCCCTTTTTTCTTTTCTTTTTCTTCAAACAAGCATGTGCGGTCACACAGCACCTCTCAATACAGACACATAACACACAACACAAACTCTTGCACATAAGTGACATGCTAATATTTATCCCTCTGCCTTTGGACACGTGTGAACTGGCGAGTGCATGTTAATGTGTCTGTCATTAGTTGTGTAAGTGGTGACAGAAACTTGGCAGCCACAGACAGTACAGACAATCTTATTCAGACACTCGCATCGCCTCAGGGGGCTGAAACAAAAGGATATTGATTTTTACATTTGGGCCAAGAACAAGAGAGTGGCGAAAGAGGTGGATAGACGGAAGGAAGGAGAGGGTGAGAGGGAGGAGGAGGAGGAGAGATTTAAAAGGTGATCTCTCACTGGAACTGCCAAAGCATTTGGCCCTGCAATGTGGGTCTTCTGTGTTAGAACAATGAAAAAAACCTAGTTTTAATATTTTAAAGGATAATGCCGGCGATATTTTATGGGTTTTTTTGGTGCTATGAGAAAAACTACACCAACAATGAGTTAATTCTACTAACAATACTGCCTGTGTAGCTAAAACGTTATGTAGCTTTCCACCCATTTGCTATAGAGCTCCATTGTTGTCCAGTATTTAAAGGTCATTGCTCACCCAATGAAGGCTTCTTGGACTTGAGCCCTATTCACACAGCACTAGTATTACCTGGGGACCTCTACTAATTTGTAATAATTGCGGAGGTCTTCTCTGATCTTAATCTCCAGCAAATCTGCCATCTCTGTAATATGTCAACTAAAAATTCCACCGCAAATGACCTCGCATATTTTACAGAGGTCATGTGATAGTGTTAGTTACCCATTCGCACCGGAGCAAGAGGTCTTTGTCAGTATTATATATACATAAATATGCATATCGCATCATAATTTAACATACATCTTGACATCTGGGGGATATTGTCAATAAATGTACATTTCACTTATCCCGTGTGAATGTGCCTCAGAAATCACATGAGGTCCCCTGGTAATACAAGTTATGGTCTATAATGTGTGATGAGAAAACCATCCGCACAATCAAGTCGATGCAATTTTATTGAGGGGAACTTTTGGTCAGGGACCCTCTTCCCTTGTGACTATTGAAAACGAACTGAATGAAAAGTTCCCTCAATAAATGAATATTGCACAGATCTGCGTTTGCAGATGTTTTTCCTATAATCATCATCATCAAAAACAAAAAGAAAACCCATATATGAGCTACATCATAGCACTGGATGACCATGGGCATTGTACTTAAGCTTTGAAATGTACAAAATAGTCCCCAATAAATGCATTATTTACTGCTGCTTGAGTAACATTTGCTAAACCCTACAATACCTAGCTACTTAAGAAAAGAGCTTTAAGTAGGAATAACTAGCCTTGGAACTGACTGCTAGCGACAGGGATTGAAGTGGACTTATATATTGTTGGTTTTTAATCTTTATTTACTAAGACAGACAGCCTTGTCTGTAACACTGTGAAATATCCACAGATCCACACATGTTCAGCTTTGCACAAACATAGCATTTCCCCTCAGCAGCAACATGATCAACAAGTCCAACCTATCAGGTTAAACAGTGTCCATGGCAGAAATATCCCCAAGAAAAAAAAAACCTTTCTCTGTTTTTTCAAAAATCCATGCTTCCCTTTTCTCTTTTATTCATCTCCACATAACCCTGAAATAATCACAAGACACAGCTCAGTGGAGAAGACGAAGTGCTTGCTGCTGTGTGTCCTCAAGCTAAACTGTCTTTGTTTCTACTAATCCTTGCTAAGTATAAACAGCATGGTTTGCATATGTCGACTTATTCTTTAGACATTGATGCAAATACCTTTGACTGAAACTCATCTCTCGGTGTTGAAGCAAAGCCCTCGGTGTTTGTGTGTCCAAGTGGCTGCCTGTGAGCTCCTTCTGTGTGTTTTTAAGGAGTATCTGTGTCCCTGCGGGTGTACAGTATTTCACCGTTTAAAGTATTCTGACTGTGGACATGCATGTCAGCAGGCATATGAACAAGAACGTGTGTGTGTGTGTGTGTGTGTGTGTGTGTGTGTGTTTTTACTGTGTTGGTGCGGCAGTTTTTCCTCACAACATTGTGATTGACAGCAGCCATTAATAGGATTAAGTCCAAGTGGGCCAGAGCTCCCTGTAGGAGTCTTCAAAGCCCACCGACACAGGGGAGAGGAGGAAACATACAGACAGCCTACTGGGGCTGTGTGTGTGTGTGTGTGTGTGTGTGTATATGTGTGTGTGTGTGTGTGTGTGTGTGCGTGTGTGTGTGTGTGTGTAAGAGAACAAGAGAAAGGGAACCTGGAGGAGCTGGAGGACGTGCACTGCAATAAGATAGAGGATATGTGTAAACGAGAGTAAGTGAGTTAAGTGTTTCCTTGGTTTTGCAGCTGCAGTGTCTCTAGCAAGTGCTTGGGTGTGTGTGGGGCGATGGGGAGTCAAAGCCATACAGTCATTACATCAATCTGTGGACGTGTGAATCTGAAGACGTGGAACCAATCGTTATAGTAAAAATGACAGCAATAAACCTTTATCCTAGACCTGTGACCCCCCAGATAGTTTATTTATACGGAACCATCTGAGAAAATCCTTGGAAACTTGCCGAAGCCAGTCCGGAGGAGGGAATGAAAACATAATTTTCAAGAGACAAGCCTTCAGTGCCGTTCTTTGTTCTTATTTCAATGAAGAAATATTCAACAGTTTTGATATAACTGATGCTATTGTAGCATCTATGCTAATCTCTTCAGGAGCCGCCCTAGAGTGCCCTAGAGTGCTGAGTTATCACATATAGTTATCATATATATATATATATACGGTCTTGTGTTTCCTCCTTCAAGCTCGGATCTTCGCCCAGAGGCCTGGGGGCCTCAGGGTTCTTCAGTATCTTTGTCTCTTTATCTCTCCTCTCTCTGATGTTGGTCCTGGACTCTGCTGTCCCAGTTTGATGGTTACAGCACCGAGGGCTCCGATTACCAACGTCACCACTGATGCCTTTACTCTGCATCTTTCAGCCTTTGGTATTTTTCGACCATCACCTGATCCGTCTTCATGATGTTGCTGTCTTTTTGTAAAGCTTCATCTACCACTACTGCTTCCTTCCTACATCCAACCCCACGTATCTAGCCCAAATTACATTCTGGTGTCATTGCTGTATATCCTAGTGACGTAAACCAGTGAGTCAATGTCATGCTCATTCCGAGCATATATCCTAGCATGTATCCCTAGTCACATTAGTGGTGATCTGGCTGAGGGGATTCAGGCTTATGCAGAACAGCGGTGAGGACCGAGCATCTCATTGGTATATGCCGCAGTTGTGCAGTTGGCTTTGAGTCGTCTTCCACTGCCCCATTGAGTTCTTGATGAAGGCTCTTGGGGTCGTGTTGATGTTGTACCGTTCCAACCATTCCAGCATTCATGTGTGTGGCATTATAGGCTTTCTTGTAATCAATCCAGGCCGTGCACAGGTTTGTCTGATCTTGCAGTCTTGAGTGACTGCTTTATCAACCAGTAGCTGGTATTCGGCTCCTCTGGTGTTACTATCAACTCCTTTCTGGGCCCCGCTCATGTATTGATCCATGTGCCTAGTGACAAAGATGCCTGACAGAAGTGTCCATGTTATGCAGATGCAGGTAATTAGTTTATAGTTGGAAGGAATTGCTGCCTCCTGGGGGTCCTTCATGATTGGGACTGTCCCATCCATTAGCGGCTGGTTCATTGTGCTGCCAGGCGTTGGAGTGCAGACACCTGAGCTGGTATGGCTCTCTTATTGGTTTCAATCATGCACCACTTTAATTTTTGTTTAGAGCAAACCACCAATCCTATGTGTTATCTCACATGCACCATATCCTGCTGATGCTGATTGGCCCCATAGACAATATAAGAAATGGATGTAGTCATCGTGATGTCACCTATTAGTTTGTAGATGTACAGTTTAGAAGCCTCGAGTTTGGCATGACCATCGGCATCTTGGTATTTCTGCAACCAGTGAACGGTTGTGACCGTATTTGGATTGCGGAGGAGTGAGGGGTTGAACTGATGAACACAAGCTTTTGTTCCTTTCAAGGTAAACTTTACAGCTAAGTGATTAAGCTTTGTAGCTAATCGATTGGTAGCTTGGTAGTGTGGACGTGGTAGTGAGGCTGTGGTAGCAACACCGTGGTAGCAATCTGTCAATCACAAGGAACCCATGCCATACGCTGGTTAATGGGCGATTTGACTCTAGGAATTGAGACCATAAACCCATGTTTACAATGTTCACTGAGATAATAAATCAAGTGAGAAGTAAAATAATTTTCTCATAAACTTCTATACAATTGGACTTATATTTGCAACTAGAGGAGTCGCCCCCTGATGGCCAGCAGATAGAATGCAAGTTTAAGGCTCTTAAGACACTTTTCAGAAGTGTGTGATATGTCATCCCACTATTTTCACATGCTCTTGAGATATCGAGAGAATCTAGCTAGAATCTAGATGTTGCTTGTTGCTAGTACAAATTAAACCACATCTCATGTTTCTATGTGTTAAAATTCAGAAGATGTTTGACTGAGCTGTAATTCCTTTTTTCAGTATTTAATGAGTGATTGATTGCAATTTTCAAATAACTTCCCCGCAGTTGTTACCAAACGTTTTATCAAACCCATTATATGTATTAAGGAGCAGAAATATTTAAAAGACTGTGTAGTGCAGTCCAACAGAGCGGCACCACTCATAGCAGCCTCACACATGCAGCCTCGTTGTGAATGTGTGTTTACTTCCTCACTGTGTGTGGTCCTGCTTCTTACCGATGGCAATGGGAGCAAACAAGGTCGAGACGAAGAGCAGGCATCTGGTCCACATGACGTCTGAGGTTGACCTGGAAGTAAATATGGAGGTACTTCCTGCTGAGCCCAGACGGTCTTGTGGCGAGCTGTTTTTCTCACAGCTCAGTGGTCCTGACACCATACAGGCCTGCAAAATGGACACACAGGGAGGGTTTGTTCACTTGGATTCCATATCTAAACAGGTTAAGATGTCTTATCTCTATACTGGTCACATGTACACATCACATGTGACTATACTCTTTATGTAATAACACATTGCATTTATACCACTGAATCTCTCTGGTTTGTATCACCAGCAACCATTTCACCTCTAATTATTATGTTGCTAGTTAACATTGAACCAATCTGATCCGATATCGACGTAATTCACGTATCAGATATGGGACTGAGGTTACCGAGTCATACAAGTGACTGCTATAAGCCCAGAAGATAATAATGGATTGGATTTATATGGCGCTTTTCAAGATACGCAAAGCGCTCTGACAGGGTTCCGGGTTCCATTCATTCACACACAGTGAAAAACTACGATAATAGCCACAGCTGCCCTGGGGCAGACTGACGGAAGCGTGGCTGCCATTCAGCACCTATGGCCCCTCCGACCCCCACCTCAAACATACAGCCATACACATTCACACGAGGCAAGCTGGGTGAAGTGTCTTGCCCAAGGACACAACGACCATGACACAGTGACAAGGGCGGGGATCAAACCACCGACCCTCCGAACATTGGCCAACTCGCTCTACCAACTGAGCCACAGTCGCCCCTGTGGAGAGGAGATAAACAACACTTTACTATCACTTGTATTTTTGCAGTGATGGTCCTGCGGCTTTCAACTGGTCGAACATGGCCTGTTTCGTTTATCAAAGACGGTTAGGGTCACTCACAGTGGTCTCAATAAAACCATTCAACATTTAAGCTACTTCAAATGGGTATTAATAAAATAGCTTGTCTCATGTGGGCCACTATTTCAGGTGATGTCTAGCTGCTTGGTTACCATAGCAACCCCTCACCACCACATGGGTTAGCGTTTCTGCACTTTTGGTTCCCACGTATCGAAGTTAATGGGTTTCTTTGAATGGGCTTTTGGTTTGATGCCTGTAGCAAGGTGTGTGGTTAACACAAGCTTAAGAGATTTAAACGTTTTGTATATAAAGGATGTCCGTGAATATCCGACACAAACAGACCTCTGGCCACGCCTTAATGCCACACACTATTTTCAAACAAAGCAGATTTTACATCGTTGTTTTAACTGATTTCATAGGGTTTTTTTTAAATATTGTAGATATGTATTTCTCTACAGTCTCATGAACTCATGAAGCAGTTTTTAATTTGCCATTGCACTCCTCTTTGAAATTCTCTAATTCTGAACTCATGTATAGAAATGTACTAGTAGCTGGTAATTGCTCTGCACTTCATTCAAGTTTTTCAAAACATGAAAAGGAGTTGCCATAGCAACTTTGCACTCCTTGCATGTGCTACCCACTTAACCAACAGTTCAAATTCATTTCTTTGGAATACATTTAAATTTAAAGTTATGCAAAAAGTGCTCCAGTATCAGATTTCTAAAGGTATCAGCAGATGTGCTCTGATCGTAAACTTTTGTAAAAAATGAAAAAACGGTACATAAATAAAATTTGACTTCTGCATTTTACCCAGTCTAAGCATTTCGGAGCAGTTGGCTGCTGTAAAGTGCTCAGGGAGCAACTTGGCGTTCAGTGTCTCACTCAAGGACACTTTAACATGCAGACCGTTGGATCAGGTTAAAGGGCAACCCGCTCCACCAACTGAGCTACTTCTGCCCCAAAATGCAAATATCCAATATCCAAATTCAGGTTTTGGAACTGGAAAAAAAAAAAGTGGCCCCCGTTCATCTCTGATTGCGAGTTAACTGTAACTCTGTCACAATTTCTGCACAGATGCATTAACAGTTTACCAATCAAAACCGAGAACCAACGGCAGGCATTCTCTCAAACATGAAATCAGCTTCCTGATCATGGCTGATAAACTGCTCAAACAACAAACAATGTTTATGCAGCAGAGGAAAATAGTTCCCCGACATCCTGTTTCTCTATTTACTGATGGCAGATTGATGCTTTAACTGAAATATCACTTCGCTTAGGTCAGCGCAGCTTCCTGTGGACCAGACGGAAATCAATGATTATCTTAAATGATGCTGAGAGAAACAGTGAGGGCCTGGACTGATTAGGAAGCGTATGGTTATGAAAGAAGCATTCGCTGGAATATAAAGAATATCAAGTTAAACTTGTTGTGTATAGCAATCAATAAAAATGAACGAGATGAGGTAGATAATTGGTCAAACTGTCCCCTTAATCATGCATGTCTGCACACTGTGGGATAGTAAACGTTGTACATTATGGAAGTGAGGATATAGCTGGGGACTACTTCTCATTCAACAGACATTTCTTTGAAATGCAACCGAGTAGTTTATCCGTCATTAAATTGTCATTTAATCGTCTGAAGAGTCTCAAATGATCTCGTATTATGTTGCAAATGTTTTTTTAAAGGAATGTGATTTTTGTGGCATTTAACAGCTTCAATGCCTAGATGAAATTGAATATGGAACCGGGAACAAGGAAATTTGTATGAATGCTTATTTCACAAGACAACAGACCGTATGCCGAATAATCGAGGAGCAATAAATCGGTGAAAGAAGACTAAAGACTTCTAATTGTTGACCTTGTAGAAAAAAAAGGGGGGGGGGGGGGGGGGGGGGGGGGTGGGGGGAAATACAATCAAATGGTGCTTGATATTTGCATATCGATGCTGCTCTCTGTATTGCATTTCACTCCGCTTGGAAGTCCACATTGGCGTCAAAGTGTGAAATGTATTGATGTTCCGAACAAATTGTTCATTTCATGGTCTATCAGCGGTAAACAATTAATAAGAGGATGGTCTCTGAGATGAGTCAGAGCGGCGACACGTCATTCTGATCAGCGTTGTTCAATCACTCGATCAACCCGAGAGTCAACTCAGCCACTTTCTACCTGCGCCCCCAAATTCTATAGTTTTTTTGTTTTTTTAAAGAGTTGTGGTTTCGTCTGCAGAGGCATCGTTACATCATATTTAGTCATTATGCAATCGTCCTAGTTGATGTTTTTCATGGGAGCAGTTCAAAGGTAACAGCGGTCCTGTTCTGTGCCTAAATGTTCATCGTTCTCGAGGGAGGCCATACCGAGCTCCAAATAAACAGTGTGTGAGTGTGAGTGTGTGAGTGTGTGTGTGTGTGTGTGTGTGTGTGTGTGTGTGTGTGTGCGTGTGTGTGTGTGTGTCAGAGTCGCGCTGAGACAGAGAGACTGCAGAAATGTGCAACAGCCAGGGACAGATGGAGCAGAGCTGACAGCCAGAGCCATGGGAAATACATCATGTGTAACAGAGACTATTGATCAGTGTGACCATATCATTCTGGCTCAGCAGAGACTAAGACAATAGCCAGCTATCTCCATCATGCCACGCTGCGAAGGCAAATAGCTGACTCTCTGCCTTTTTAGATATTTAAAAAAAGAAGGAAAAAAAAGAAGCTGCACCTGCATTAGAATTACAGATTTTATTTATAGAAAACTCTCAGAATGACATAGACCTTTCTATAACCGTCAGAGACTATATAGATATGTATGAGGCATTTTCTGAACATCTACAATGACAGGACAGATATGTAGATACACCCAGAGGCATGCTGGTATCTCCGGGAACAGACCTCAACCAGAGATGGACAGTAGGATAAGTTCATTTTAAGACGTCACAATAAATCCAGTAATTCATTTAAAAATGATTGTGATTCAATAAAAAAACTAAATTGGCAAATCTATAGCATTGCCAAAGTCAGAGCGGTTGTAGTTGCAAATTCTATTTGCATTCCGCCATAAAATAGTGAAATAATATCGCATGAAGTCACTTAATTTTATTGTGTAGACTTTTAACTTTTACAGTAGCTATGAAGAGTGTACAATATATCGGATCAACTGGAACATAATTATTTTTGCTTGATGATTTATTGACATAAATAGATTAAAGTTGAGCTAGAACAGCATTTCTAAAGCGTCTGGTGGCGTTTTTCCCGGCAGGCAGGACATAACGTTGGGAGGAATTTGATTTGATCGTTCAAAAGGTTCGCCAACGACCCTCTCCAGCTCTGTGTGGAGTCGTGGTTGCAGATTGATGGATGGATGTCGTGATGTAATTGGCTGGTTCTTGCTGATGTCAACACATGTCACATTTTGTTGAATAAAACATTGGATTGTCGTATAAAAATAAGAAGATAGTGATTTATGTTTTCAACATATTGTTAAACAGCTGCACAATATGATCGGGATGTGATCTAAAAGGGTTAAAAAGGCATTTTTCATTTCAGCTTGACTTTAAAGGGTCAGAGGAATAAACACACAGTATATCTACCATTTCTTTTTCTGAGTTTACCAATCTGACAACGCTGACCTGCGACTGTGAGAAAGATCATGGAAATGCAGCACCTCTTCAATATCTGTAGCTGTGCGTTTTTTTGTTTTGTTTTTGTGTGACCTCTATTCAACGGGGCTGGCCTCCTGATATCAAAATCTATTTTTTCAATAAAGTGCCAGTCAGACTGGCAGCATACAGACGCCACGGAAAGAAGAGGATTGAAAGTTAGAGTAATAATCTCCATGATTCAAAACTGCCGGTTTAGATCACCTCTGGGCTTTCTAGCGAAACCCTCTTCAAAATAACCTCGAACGCAGCTCTCGCAAACAAATTCAACCTCCTCAGTACAGTGCAGTTGATCCGATAGAGAGGGCTTTCATATTTGCTAACGGCTCCCGACGAAGCCACGACGGCACCAAAGGGATAGAATCACAATAGACATTATTGCCCCCCCCCCACCCCACCCCCGCTTAAACAACTCAACAAGCCGGCCCCCCGTTTTGATTGATTGGCCTCTAACGTGGTTGAACATGAGCAATCTGACCAGCTGTCCCCAGCGAGACGCGGGAGGCATACACTGACATATGGCCGGACGCCACCAGCCACAGCATTCCACTGTTCCATAATTCAAAAGCTCTTCCATCACCCCGTCTGCCGCGCCACCAGCTCGCCCATCAGTTAATTAACCCGCTCGTTTCCGCCGCCGCGCTCACGCCATGCCTCCGCCAGACAATAGATGTGCGACAGCCTGGAGCGGTCCGCGGCTAATGTAAACTCACGTTCTGTTCATAATTCAGCCATATGCTTCGATCATGACCTGAAGACGCCACAATGGCATCGGCCCCGAAGCCTCGCCCCGTTCCTCTAACCTGTTTCCCTCCATTATCTCAATGTGTTGATCGCTTCATATATTATGGATAAACAGACACTAATGGTGCTAATTATCAGAACTGATGCGATGCGTTTACACTCGGTATCCACCGGGCGATGCACATGCAACGTCTGAAGCCGTTTCCCTGTTGAAATGATGAAAATAATGGAGCGGTGGAGTTTAAATGAACTCTGTGTTTTCCCTTCCTGAGCTAGTTACATCCCGCCAGAGAGCCTCCCCAGCAGATAAGCAGCATCTGCATAAAACTGAGCAAAACATCAACTAATAAGCAGGATCAGACCGAAAACAAATAGCCGTCCCTGGATCCAAGTCCTTTACCTGCTGCTTCCATCCATCTCCACCCCACTTACATATTACTCTATTCATTATACCAGAAACACAAGCTTATGGTATATCAAATCAATCTGTGGCAAAATATGTGTGATTAGTGTGATCTTACCAAATAGAAAATCATTCTAGGACAATCTGCTCCCTAAAAAGGACTTGACTTCCATGTTCTATATTCTGCTGCCCTGAATCTCGGGTCGGTGTTAGCAGAGCTGTTGCCGTGGCCGCTACGCTCACACTAGATTGCATGCGTCCATGAGCTAATTGATGTTGGGCTGATTCTGTGCACCGAGGCAGCCTGACCCTGTGTGTGTGTGTGTGTGTGTGTGTGTGTGTGTGTGTGTCTACAGTCCCCTAACGAGAGAGTCCTGCCTGTCACAGCACTCCTCACTTGGAGAATCTCTCTTTCCACTAATGAATGCTGACCGGACTGGGCTACCTTGTCAACGCACGTCACACACACCTACATGTGCACACTCTCACACACACACACATGCTTATCAAAAGAAGACCTGATGCCCTACTCCCTCAGCCTCCAGGCAGAGAGGCTCTAATGTAGGGCTATTCAACTGTACTGTTCAGGGGCCACATTTGTAGAAAGCTAAGGGACTGGGGGGCCGGACATTTTGACCCACTCGACCCCTTAAGGCCTCATGAATTAACACCTTTTTGTCTTTTTGCTAATTTTAAAGTTTAAAGTTTATTGGGTACCATTTTCTTTTTATATGACACATATTTTTCTTCAAAAGCTAATACAGATCTTTGCTCCTCACTCTGGTCGCCTGGTTACGTTTTAAAATGGGGGACAAAGTATGAGGAACACTGAAAAACGATTGCAATCTCGAAAACATTTCCTACAATTGTACACCACCTAAACTTTTAGTCAAAGTCGAGAACAAGCCACCTGCACTAGTGTTGATGAGTTGGACTGAGGGTTTTAGGAGAACCAAGTCTGCATCAAGAATGGTTTATTGATCGAAAGTGAGAGAGAAACACGTAACCATAGTAACTCACACGGTGAGAGAGGAGGAGTAGAGATGCTGACTGAGATTACTCTGATCCACATATGGGAGTAAATAACAATATAGATTTGTGTATATTTCTTGTATTTATTTGTGAATGGAACTGATCAGCGTGTCGGTCAGTTTGATTGGCAGGATTTGGCCCGCGAAGCCGCCTGCTCTATCTCAAATGGAAATTATGTAAATGCTAGTATGTTTTTTAATTCCATCTATAACTCTATTTGCATTATGTCCCAGCATATAGATAATTTCATATCTTGATAATGATATATATCACAATATAGAATGTTTTCTGGCAGTTCAATTAATAAATATGTGAAATGTGAAATATCTTGTGAATGAAATACTTGACAAATAAAAAGATCACATCATTTTCTCATTTAATTATCAACTAAAGTGCAAAATGATCAGATATTCTGAGAATTGTGTGGGATTCTTCAAACATTATTAATTAAACCGCTCAATTTAATGAAATTATTTATTCAAATATTGTTTTGATGAAGCGCAGTCAGAGAAAGCAATTTGTGGGAAAAAAAATGTACCGATGCATGCATCTTCAACTGTATCTCTGTATATATTTAGTCATACCAATTAGTTTGCAGCAGGCTATAACTGCGTAGGAAGATGCTCAGCAGCATTCGTTTTTCCCCCTTGACACTCTTCCTCATTTAGTTTTTCTTCACCTGTTCTTTCCTTCCCTCGCTTTAGTCTCTTCAGTTGTTCATTCTTTGCTCTGCTGGAGAGAACGCTGAGCGGAACAAAGCTCAGGGGGCTATGCAACGTGTTCAGTAAAATGGCATGTGTCCGCCGAGCTACGGTAAATTACCTCCAGTTGGCTTGCTAGGGTAGGTTTAACCACCATGGGCCCCCTCTCTCTCTCTCTCTCTCTCTCTCTGTGTGTGTGTGTGTGTGTGTGTGTGTGTGTGTGTGTGTGTGTGTGTGTGTGTGTGTGTGTGAGATAGGGTTGGAATGAAGCTGTGTGGGTCATGTGGCATATTATCCTCAGCGCAGGTAGACAGGCTGCAAGAATTTTGATGAGAGTGACCACACACACATTTCAGGTAGCTCATTTTGCAGTAGGGTGCTGAAGAGATGCCTGTAACGTAAGACGCACACACACACACACACACACACACATGCAAACAAACACATGTGCACACAGTCATCGTGCTCAGTGCGACATGCGTACACGCTAAAACATGAGTGGTTTTGAAATAGATGGGCCGCCCTCGTAATTGCCCCGCACTGATGATGCTGAAACAGCGAGCAGCCCCTCGGTGGGACCAGAGGCTCGGGGAGAACATACTGTCAACTCCCAACAATATGGATGTCTTGACATGCCGGCCACAACATGTAGCCGTACTGTTGCGTGTGCTGGGGTGTTTTGGGGAGCGGGGGGTTACAAGCATACAAGCCCCCTCGGACCATATTAAAATCACAATTACTAATGAGTCAATGTCACATGTTTGTGCTGACCCAATCTTAACAGAACGAGACAAACAGTCACGTCGGCTTGTGTCTCTCATTTTGAATCTATACATTTGGCTGGTTCAGCCAGATGCAGTATGGCTGCTCCCACCGGCTATGTTCTAACATGCACAGGAGTGTGTGTGTGTGTGTGTGTGTGTGTGTGTGTGTGTGTGTGTGTGTGTGTGTGTGTGTGTGTGTGTGTGTGTGTTGGTGTGTGAGGGGCCGGTTCACTATAGGAACGTGCACAATTGTCACTGTGCCCTGAAGACAAGTGGCCTGCCTGACAATTTATTCCATGCAGCACTGGTTGTAAATCCTTTGTGTGGCTTCGCAGCAAAGAACTGCAGAGTGTAGCCTTAAAGGTATAGGTCACCCCCACATCAGCCTGACATGTGGTGGTCATTGTGCTCTCAGTTTAAAGTCCTCCATGAGAAGTGAATGGCAGCAGTTGAGTACTGTTAAGTCATATGTATTATATATATTTTTCCCTTTGCACTTATTAATAGCTTTTAAGAATCATTTTATTCAAATAATGTATTCAGTTTGAACATGTGATGATCGGGGATAATGGACTGCGACAGAGCAGAGCGACGGCGGTATTGGAGCCACTCTGCATTGAGCGTGAGAAAGATTTTCACTTTTTTAAAGAGATCTACGCCTTTAAAATCATTTCCACACAAAAGTAGTTCAAAGCTCTCGGCTGCACACCTCATCCTCTCCCTCCGTGTTAGACATTCTATGCCCGTCAGAAAATTCCGTCTCGGGAGGCTCCGGCTTTGACCAGACCACTGCTGTTTCCGCATGGCCGCCCCCGGCTGCTCCGAGGATGCTCCCAGAAATCTGATGCACCGAAAAAAAAAAAAATCCAGCCTTTAAAATCCACCGCCGACGACCTCATCTGTGAGGTACTGCCGTTTCTATTCCTCACCGCCTGGCGGCTAGACACCACGCTCTGCTCCGCTCTGCTCTGAACTTTCTAATGCTCCAGTCTAATCAAGTCTACGCGCCCTCCCTCCCCTCATGAGACAAGATGGGCTGAGGCGGAGATGTGCAAGGGAGAATGGAGGGAGGAGAGAGCAGAGCGGAGATGAAGGATACGAGGGGGGGGGGGAATAAAGCAGGAGACGCATAGATGAGGTCAGGAAGGAAAAAGGCTGAGGATGATAGAGATGGAAAGATGGGATACAGGAGGAGTTACAGAGGGATGGAGACAGAGAGGACGGGGGAGGCAGCGGGGGAGACGGGGAGTGCCAAAAGCCATCAGAGTGAGCCGAGCAGAATCTTAAAGCAACTTAATAACCTAAAGCATTTCTCTTTTCTTTCCTCTGCCCTCAAATACTTCGACAACGATTCCTAAAAGAAAACGTGCAGACATCAGATAGTGGTATAAAAAGAGCAAGTGTGGAATGTAACGGGAGAAATATGCATATTAAATGGAAATGGCACAATTCAAAACCGTAATTCCCTGCAAAGCAGGAACTAGAACGGGGTGGCATCCGATAAAAGGCAGGGTCATAAAATAAATAACATATCTGACTAATAAGGGATGGGGGAAATCGTAAATCATTAATGAGGAAAAGCCATAAAAATAAATCACTGCTGGCTCCGGACGGGAATGAAGCTAAAGTGTGCGTAATGTGTCACTGGAAGCCTGTCAGTATAACAAGAGGTGAGCGGTGCACGCCATTGTAGTCAGCGTGGACGGCTGGGGCAGCGAGGCCTCTCCGTGTTCATCGAAGTAAATGCAGCGTACTTCATCAAGCCTACGCCATCACGCCGATCTACCCCACAGGGACCGCTTAGGTTCTACAAAGTGGAGAAAATAGTTCCTTCGGTGGTGGTTGGATGATGCCAGTGACATGGGGACAAACTGTATGTGCATTATACCACCACATTTACATTAATGTTAATGCATTTAATTAGTGGAAAGTTGTTTCGTGTCCATTGTATCTAGTATTTGTATGTATTGCAGTATCTTTAGGATATCAATTAGCCCCGCCCATACCTGACCCGCCCCATTCTATCTGCTGCAGCCAGGTCCTAAACAAGCAAATACCACTCTCTGACTTTTTCACATCAGTTTTGAAATGTACGATTTAAAAAAAAAAATACATCATGAAAAAAAAACTAATTTACAGACGTTTATGCAATTGAGTATCCTCATTTTAAATCATAATGGAGTAAAAACACCCAGATAAACTAGCTAAATGCTAACCAGCCTTCCTTCAATGCCCTTTAGAACCTCCACATACAAGAGTATCGCATCTGATTTTATCTTCTCATTTTATTTAAGCCCTCACACTAACACTTAACTATTTTTGCATTAAACGCTGTCTGCCTTTGTGATAATAATATTTCGCCGTTATTATTTTAAGCCAATTCCACTGTTGCAAATTGTCATGACTAATTAGCATGTTGTCATGTCGGTTGAATCATTGGCTAATGGCGAAGCAAGAAAAACAAAGCAAAAATAAAAAATGCACAGAAGCACACATACACGTGCCCACGCACGCATGTGCAGCCTCTCCGACTCTGCGTGGCAGCGCAGCTTAGCAACCCATAAGGGAGAAGTTAATGGTTTACAAAACTGCCTCTGATACAATCAATTATGTCAGCCGGAGACACACTGATGTTGATTCCACTGCCACTGCTGTTGTTTTCCTCCCTTTGATTCATCTGTCTTCTCTTTCATGCCACCCTTTTTCTCCCCCATGGCCCTCTCCCCCCTCTCCCCCGTCTCCCTCTCTGTCACTGCGCTCTGAACCCAGTACTGTCACAACGGATCCGTCAGAGCCGTGCCTTAAAGCCAGCGGCAGAGAAAGGCAAAGTGTGTGTGTGTGCGATTGTGTTTGCGAGATAGGGAGGGAGAGAGAGAGAGGGAGAGAGGGAGAAAGTTGTCCTGTACAGTACAGAGAAGCGCCACCTCAGCAGCGGATGACGCTGCATCAAATAGGAGGCAGGAGACGACACTCGTGGCCTAGATTCAAAGCGCGGTGAAAGGGCCTGGCTTGTTCAGCAGGAGAGTACATCCAAGTGTTCACATGTGGCCTCCTCTTTGCTTCAATTTATCAATTATTTCCCAAGTTCAGTCCTCTTCCTCCGTTTATTTCCGTCTCCTCGTCCTCCATCCAGCCCTGTTTACTTATCTGCTTTAAACTTCATTTCTCTCCTGCCTCCTCTTTTGTCCCTGCTATCTCTCGCCCTGTCAATCCAGCTCCCTCCGTAAAGAAGATTAAAAATGTTTGCAGCCTTCAGGTCCTCGACGCTCATTGTTCCCCGTTTTCAAAATAACCTCCCCGTTAAAGACTTCTAGAAGACCTCCATAATGAGATTCCCTTGAGATTTCCTCCCCCGCCCAGATAAATCCCAATACTTCCCCAGAAAAACATGCGTAGAAACTTTTCAAAGATTTGTTCCCAATCAGCACATTAGAGTTCAAAAAGTCTGAGATTGTATATTCCAGTGATTCAGTTGGAAAAAGTGATTTCTGCATAAGACATTAGGACCTTTGCCGCTTGCATTACAGAGCAGATATGAACTGTGTATATCAGTGTGCTGAAATATTTATTCAAAAAAGGCCTTTCTGGGGCGCTTACTGGGCCCTGTTCATAATTTAATAATGCATAAGCACCAACACTGGTGTATAAATATAAAAGGAGGCACTTAACGCTGGATGGTCTAACGGCTGAGAAAATGTCATTTGAAATACAGAGATCTACCTACGGGGGGGGGGGGGAGTACATTAATTTGCACACTGTCACCTTGACTCCTGCATGAGAAAGAAATATCTCCTTCACAAATCCAGCGGAGTAACATCACGATCTCTGTGGGAGCCACGTCCGCGGTCCAGGCAGCGATGTGTGCAAAATGTCTCATGACAGATGTCCACAGCGATACCAGAGTATTTGTCAGCAAACCATTTTGTTAGATATTGCATTGTCACTCCTCCGGAAACCAAAAAATCTAAAAGAAATGTGATGCCGAGAGGAGATTTTCTTCAAAGCTTACTGGGACTGAAGAGGTGCAGCGGTGGTGATTCAGTGCAGGGAACGTACCTGGAACATTCAAATATAAAAACTCGTCTAAGTGTTCCCCGCTGGGTTCAGGCTGAGCTTTAGCTTTGGTAAAAAAAAAAAACAACCCTCATCAGTGTCATGGGGAAGCTATAAATACCATCCTGGTGTTATCATACATACGTTAAAGACCTACTTAAGCCCCCCCCCCCACCCACCCGATATGCATTGCATCTTTATAATGACATTCAATGGTGTTTTTGAATATCCGCCACTGTTCATGATTGCGAGGCGATGTGGTTATTTCCGTGCGCCGCCACAGACCGCAACTGTTGCATTTTAGATAAGCTGCATCCATCACTATTTTTTCCCTTTTTTTCTGAAACGGCATAAAGCTGATGACACAATGAACTCTGGCAGGATGTATGGGCGGTGATTTTGAAGCAATCAATGGAGACAGCGAAGGTAAACACAGTGCTAAATGTCAGCGATGGTGATTGCGCTGCCACAATATCATCTCGTGGGGGGAGGGGGGGGAGCTGGAGACCCAAATAACCAAAATCAATAATCTAATCATTTCATATTCAAATCACGTACGGTAGAGGTCTGGATCCTATTGCACTTTCATATCCCCGGTGTGCAGATGGATTCCAATCAACAACCCGAGCAGCCAACTCATGCATTGGCGGCGGGGGGCACGGACCGCAAGTGTTACTGTGCATCTCCATTCTGGAATAGACTTTTGATGTTTATGGTTTCCTGCATCTGAAGCTGATTTGCGTATAAAATACCAAACTTCATGTAGAGTGTGTGTTGTTGCTGCTTTACATGATGCTACTGCAACGATACCTTAAAGAACGTTCTGGACTGTTGCTTGCAGAAACAGTCGGTTTTACATCGCTACAGCATTTTGCACAATTTGATGTGCCAAAATATATATTTTTAAATTGGCATACACAATGTATTTATTATTCATGATTTTTTTTTACAAATAGGGTTGCATTGGGAGGAGATGTTCACAGTACGATAACAGATTTTTAATGCTTTTTAATTATTAATATTATTATTTATTTCAGTTACAATGACCCTTAAAGGTATGAGGACAGAATTATAATTATAAACTAATTATAACCCTGACTAAAAAATAGCATGTGATCATGCTACCATATAAACTAACTGCAGCATGTTAGTTTATATGGTGGCAGCCCTGCAGCATATTCATTTAACTACTAAATGTAAATAACGAATAAACAAATAAATAATCTGCTCTGAGTTTTTAAAGTAATGTTGATTGATTATTGACAGCTAACATATGACGTAGGTGTGCGACAGGTCAGCCAGACTGCTCTTCTCTTCTTCTCTTTTAACACACACAAACACACACACACACAACCGAAGATAAGCAAGTGTACATGATACGATCACAATCTTGATACCGCCCTGCACCATGATGGTGGTGAAATTAATAAATCATTAATAATAATTCATTAACATACAAATTACCGTGTAGCATTTAAGCAGACCTATTGGCAGCTATGGAATATAATATTATACGGTATGTTTTCTTTATTGTCTAATAAGAGTCATGTTTATCAGCAAACTGAACGGGTCTTCTTCACAGAACTGGCCGTCACGTTTCCACAGTAACCCAGAAAAGACAAACTAGCTCTAGATCGGGGGGCGTGGCTACACTGGGACAACCTACTGAATCCTGCACCTATAAATTGAGCCAATGCGAAATAGCTGATTGAAAAGTCATCTCACGTTGCTCAGATCTCAAATTCTTTATTTTTAACGTTGATTGCAAAATTCTGGATAGATTCAGGAAAAGATGAGTTGAATGGAAGGGTCACGTATGGATGCCAGTCTGTCTTAACAATAGCTGAAAATGCACAGAGAGAACACATTCATGTGATTTAATACTCCGTGATAATAGGTTGGGATCATTTATTTGTATGCGTCTGTTCCTGAACAGTGAAAGGTCTGAGCCCTACAGCCTCCTATAAAAGTTGGCACGGCAACACGTACGCATTCACAGTATTTACGAGAACAATTAGATCGTAATGAGGTTGCATAATGCAACAGAGTGGATTCACATGCCTTTACTGTAAGTTTGGACATTTATAGTGTGGTTTCACTTCATCCTCCCAAAATGCGTCAAACTTTCCGGTGCCAACCAGAATGGAGTTAATGAACGACTCGTGATTCTTCCTTTTTTTCCCCTTGGAATCCGTGCCGAAGCTCCGAAACAGAACAACAAATCTCTACAGTGTGCGATGGGGATAATTGAACTGGTAAACAGACACGTGGAGGGAAAAACATCTGCGAGTGCATCTGCTCATCATCACCCCAAGTCCGTTTGGAAAAATCTCGATTCACAACATACCCGACTCCGCATTACACAATTAGCACCGGTTCACAAGCAGAACAGCACAAATATGAGGAGACACAGTGGGGGAGAGAGAGCGATGCTAACCGCCGTGACTTGTTTTGCTTCACACAAATAAGACGGCGTATCCTTCCAGGAATACGGGGGCCCTAAATAGATGCTTTCTACCGAGTTGTTGACAAAGAGCATCTCTGTGGACGCTTCCCCGTCGCCAAGTGTGTGTTGTGGAGGCTTGGACCGCTGCGCTCAGGTGGCGGCGTGTTTGTGTAACGTCACGTGTTTTTGTTTGATCAGGTTTGTGTGTGTGTGTGTGTGGGTGTGTGCTCCCCTGGTGCCCTGCTTCGATCCGAGGAGGGGAAAAAGAGAGGGCCGAAGGGACAGGCGGGTATCTTTAGCACAGTCAACAGGATCCTCGGCGAGCAGGCGGCAGCCGGGGGCGACAATAAACGTCAAATACGAGATCAACCGAATTCATCGTGGCCGTCGCCGATGCACGACAACACTGCGGAGCCTCATTTAGCACGTCTCATTGACTGAGAAAGAGCACATTCATGTTTGCATGAGCAGCTGAAGGGGAGTCGCTGGGAGGGAGGGAGAGAGGGAGGGAGGTCGGACCACATTCACACATTAACACAGTCACACCTGGGAGCCGCGTGAGCCACGCGGTCTCGCACTACTGGGCACCGATCTGCTCCACTGGAACAGTTAAAGGTTAAGTGCTCGGAGGTCGCGACCCTGATGGGAGATGTTTGGGGATTTGAGCTGCCAGGATTTTTCACAGCTACTGTACTACTCCGATTTTAAACTGTGACCTTTCAGTCACAAGCTCATTTCCTCCGTGGCGATCTGTTACCGCGGGTCAATACGAGACCGGTGGGGCTAAATGTGGAGATGGTGAACTGAGACAGCCATTCTACTATTGTTTATGAGCCGAGATGTGAAGCCCTTTAAGGTGGAGAGATGGACCAACAGTTTGAAGCCCAGAGCCATCAGTTTACCATTATATACATGACAACAAACACATTTGGAGAAGCTGCTTGGGATTTTTGCTTCAGAAATGACTCAGTATCCAATCATTATAGGAGTTACTAAAAATACAACTATTTATTATTTCTCTAGTTTGAATCATTATTACAATATTAAATAAAGATATAAATAAAAAACTTAGCAAATATTTTGAATGTGTATGCAAAATCACATGTTACGTAATCAAACTAGTGTTTGAGCAATGAATTATCTGTTACACATTATATGGCACCTTTAACAGGTGTGAAAACAAAAACACTTCAATAAGGAATGTTTTACACATAGCGTGTTTGCAATCATCAACCGTGACAACAGAAGTTTGCTGAGAAACATCACAGAAATAATCACACTTATGCACTCAGTTTATCAGGCACACCTATAACTCCTAATGTTCAGCTTTAGTTTAAACTATTTTAAAGAGGAAGAGATGAAGGACGTAGTGGAAAAACTTTCTATAATGCATCATAAACATATTTGTAATACCTTAAAATCTGCATATTACACTGTGTAATTCATGATCATTGCTTGCTTTTACTAGAGTATAAATGATTGGACATTTTGTGTGTTGTCCTAGCATTGATTGTATTTAATGTTTTCACTTTACTTAAAGCAAACAACAACCACTTACCGTATCATTATAATTGCATCATAAAAATATCGTAATTACAACCATGGGAATTATAATATACTGTGACTCCTGCAACAAAGAAGTGACCAGCAGTTATGACGTATATTGCGACTTGTTATCATGTACGTTATCATAAAATGCTGTATAATGTGATTATTGTTATAAATCATCATTGATGGTTATGAGGGTTTGTAGCTGTGATTGTATGGTGTTACAAGCAGATTATAATGCATTCTAAGTGTGTTTATAATGTATTATATACATGAAACGGCATAGAAAGTGTTACTGATGTGGTTTGTTGTGGTGTTGTATGTTATATTGTTGTGTTTCTATATTGTTCTCCCCATATATCCTCTATCTCAGTGGAGGCTCCATTCGAGCAAAACCAAAAACTTAAATATGTAATTTTGTTAGTTTTTCATTACAGCTTGTTCATAATCATTAGCTTGAACAACACAATATGTTCATTTCATCATTATGATTCCGCTGAAAGTAATATATGACAGTACTGATTTATCACCCGGCCCTAATAGAAAGATAAGTAGATCAACTTTTTGAGTGATGTTTAGTGGTTGCCCTAGCAACTCTCTTTCTATTCTCATTTCTCAATTCCCTCCTCCGTTACAGTGTCTTCTAGTGTTTCACAGACATCTGCCTCATGCTCAGCCCTGCATGTGTGTGTCTGTGTGATTGTGTGTGTGTGTGTGTGTACGTGTGTGTATGTGTGTGTACGCTTGTGGCTGTGTGGAAATGTGTGTGTCTGTGTGTGCACGCGGGCACACAAGGGAAGAAGGCTGAGTCTAATTGCATGGACCCATCTGCTGATTCTGGAAAACAGGCTTGCATCTTGCAGACACAAACGCTGCCGACAAAAACGCACGCAAACACACACACACGCACAAGCACACGCACACGCTACAAGTGCCTGCCCAAAGCCTTCAACTTGGACCCTGAACAATCTGCAGCCGTGCTCCAGCAGCTGTGTGGACAGCATTGACTGGCATGGTTTACAATATGGGCTCTATTGTCTGAGGACAAAGGCCTCTCCACTCGAGGCAAAGGTCACATTATCAGACAATAAGCCTGTATTCATGGGGGGTGATGACAGGGGGGCGAACAAGAGTGTGTGTGTGTGTGTGTGTGTGTGTGTGTGTGTGTGTGTGTGTGTGTGTGTGTGTGTGTGTGTGTGTGTGTGTGTGTGTGTTTGGCATCAGGTGCAATTTGTGAAAGGGCTGCTACAGCTAGAATGATAAATAGTTTAATATCCATATTATAATTATATTAAGTCCAAAATAAATCTTTTTTTAAAGTGCCTTCTATACTGGACTAATTTCTGCACAGCGTTTTCACACCTAGTTTTCAGTTTTATTTTACATTTGGTATGGATGCACCTGGTCCAGGTTTATAAGCATTTATCGGCTTATAGTGCTGAGCGATGCAGTCAAAGTCCTCTATCCCAGTATAGGTCATTTCATATCTCTATAACAATATCCCGATATCGCATTTCCACGTGGACCTTTTTCTGTATCCTATTCTGGGTTAAAGGAGCTTAAACAATGAAGAAGCCCCTGACTTGAAGGTTCCCAGTTGGAGTCCAGTTAATCTGAACTCAGCGGTAGTGTAAAGTGTGATATTCCTTCAAAATATTTCCCATTCGATTTTTCACAGAAATTTGAGACGACATAATTGCGCGTCAGCATATCTCGATACGTGATTTTATCACAACACTTTTCCATTAAAAGTGAATAAATGATGGTCGCTCAGACCTATCTGCTTGCCGTATCCGTCCCTGCATAATGTTTACTGTGACTCACTTTACATGTATTCATTGTTTAACCAACGAAACTGATTCAGATTGTATTTCAGTCCGAGCTCTCATTAATAATGTGGAAACGAAGCTTGTGTGTTTGTGCGTGCGGAGCGGGAAACACCTGTTCCACACATCCCCCACCAGACGAGTGATACATCCCCTGTTCCTGTTGTTCTTTCTTTTCACTCATTGTTAGCAGTGAAATAAGGACAAAATGCAGCCCTGGTGTCACAGAATTAGATTTCATAGCGAAGCTTTCAGAGTCATATGAGAGTCGAGGAAGGAAAAGCATGCAGGGCGACGCACACACACACACACACACACACACACACACACACACACACTGGACAGGAAGTGCATTTCAAAGGGACACACACACTCACCATGTTCACACACTGAGGTTGTGTCATTGAATACAGGATAAGGATACACACATGTGTGAGCTTTGAGCTAAAACAATAAACTCAAACCAGAAAGAACATTAATTAACCACATTGACAAAAGCCTCCGTAAAAACCTATTCAAACAAAATGCAGGAAATTCCAAACTCGTGAGTCTTTTAATAAACGGATTTTCTTGTCCCACACATGTCCTTGCACATTTCTTGTCATATTATTCTAAAGTGGCAGGATAGTGGAGTGAAATGACCTTGGCCATTCAATAGATAACTAACTACGTAGCAAACCTTCTGCCAAACCACACAGAGGGGGAGAGAAAGGGGGGGAGAGAGAGCACCCTCATTCACATCACTCTGAGCCACTTCAATCAATTAAGAGCATCCCACATGAAAACATGGCCTCAGGGGGTTTATACAGCAAAGATGCAACATATTTCTCCTCCCATTGAGGGGAAAAAACCCTGGGATACTCTGACTAGCTGTCAATACCCGAGAACTGCAGTCCCTCCTCCGTCGCCAATAAACTGAATGTGCAATTCATCAGCCTAACTCTAGGAGACAGTATTTCTAATTAAAAAGGAACTCGTAAACTCACCATTTTACAGGCCCAGCTCAGCTTGTAAATGCACTGTAAATAAGTTGTAGTGAGTGGCTTCGCGGGCAAATGAAGGACCGGATTTGTGGTTTTTAAGTCCTGTTGATGCGTTCGAGGAACAGCGGGCCGATTGCAGTTCATTTGAAGTTTCACTTTTATTCTCCCAGCAGCACACATTTCTATTCGATTTACTCTACTTTGTTTTATTCTGCTGTCACTTTCGCCGTCTGTATTCTTGCCGAAGCTCGCTGGGTCATATCTGATTGGATTAGCAGTTTGAGAGGACACATTTGTTGGGCCAATTAGAGCACTCCCGGGCGCAGATGGAACCCTGAGACCTCCGGGGAGAACGCTAGGTCATATTTGGAGTCCATAAAAAAAAAAAAAGCATCATGCATACTGTAGAGTCTGCAAAAACAAAACACCAGGTGTATGTATATATCTGCGTGACTATCCCCCAGGTCTAAATGAGCTGCAACAACCCGAGTTCAATATCTCTAAAATTATCACAGCGTGAGACGCTGCGTCTTCAAACTTGCACACGTTTTCTTACCTTTTAAAGTGTAGTTTGCTTCGTCGGAGTGAAATGGAACCCCCCCCAGAGAATCACATCTCAATGGCAGCTGGACGTCCTGGTCCTGGAGAGGCAGAGAGAGACGGGGGAGACGGTGCAAGGAGGGAGAGATAGGAAGGCAAACAGAGGGAGACAGAAACACAGAGGGGAGGGGTTATTCAGTGAACTGAAATCCCTGTCATATTTCACAATAGAGAGACACATAGCTGTAATATGGAGTGAATGTGGGGTGCGGTGTGAATAATGGGCCCCTCCGCATTGACGTGAACAGCCAGGAGCCACTCCGGCGCGAGAACGAGGCGGTTCACGAGCCACTTCCCCTCGCGATTGCTTGTATTTGTGGATGCTCGTGCCTGTGCGCTCAGCCTCGTAATGACCTCCTAAGTGTTGGGGTATCAAAGTCTATAATGGTCCGTCTCTGTGATCGCTGACAGTTTACAGCTAAAAAGCTCTCTTGTGCCGTGGTGACGGGTTTATATGGGTGGCATCTCACTGCCAAATGCCAGAGACACTTTTCAGAGAGGGGGAATCGTAAGCTCTGTTACTAGAATGCAGAGTCTCAGTTGTTCACCGGGTTATTCTTTTTTATTATATTTTTTCTGTCTGTCCCTATCTCCCTCTGCATCATTTCTTTTTTTCTCATAATATTTTCCTTCCTTTTTTGGAGACAACCTTTCTCTCTCTCCAGCTCTCACTTCACTCCCACCCTCCTCCCCCACTTACTTCTTTTGAGGGTAAACTTTGCGGCATCATCCCACCAGGGTCAGTTTGTGTGTGTGTAACTGACATCAGACGTGTGTGTGTGTGTGTGTGTGTGTGTGTGTGTGTGTGTGTGTGTGTGTGTGTGTGTGTGTGTGTGTGTGTTTGGGTGTGTGTGCGCTCCTCTTGGCATGCAAACTGTAGTTTTGCTGTTTACTGATGGGGCCGAGGAAACGGCATCTATCTGTTTGGCCTTGAATTATCTCTCCCAGAGTCTTTGTCTGCGAGCCTTGCAAGATTTTTTTTTTATAGGCACACAAAAATGAGTGCATCAACATACTGGAACACACACACACACACACACACCCAGAGTGTCTGCCTGGACCTCTGTAGAACGCTCAGCCAGGGTTGTGCTGTAATTGGGTCTATTAGCCAGTGCAGGAGCAATGTCTATATGGTCGGATGGGCAGAGGCTGCAACAAAGGATGGATTCTCTGTACATGCACGTCTTTGCATGTATTCATATGCACAGCATGGGGACGGGGGTACACCCCCGGCGTAATGTGTACATGCGAGCGTTACAATGCAGGAGAATTGCCAGAGGCAACAGAGCGTTGGCGAGAAATAATTTGGGACGCAAAGCTCTGCCACCTTTGCAGCAGCGTCATTCACGCTTGCTTCGGTATCCATTATTCACACGGAGCTGGTCGAGGATGGGAGGATCAATGAACGAGGAATGGAGGAAGAGGGGTGGATAAGAAACGGGTTTGGATACACAGAACAGGTGGCGGAGGAAGTTTGTAATAGGAGCGGAACTAGGCGGGGAATGAGGTTTTTCATTAGGGCTCATTTACGCAAGGTGGGAAAAGGGGGAAAGGGAAGATTAAAGATGCAGCCATCGCAAAAGTCCATGCATACATCAGCAGTGTACCATCGTTTTGTTCCATCACTGAAGAGGAACTCTTCATTAAATCCTAATTTGTTCTCTTCTCTGCCGTCTGAAGGCACAGATCAACAGCGTTCCAGCGAACAGGCTGGTTCAGATTCGACCGAATGAAACAAGTGTTTTATTTTCACCCACAGACACACCAACCCGGCATCACTGGGAATAATATTTGCAATCCTATTGCCAGTGATAACGGTCGGTGCCGGTGCAGGAGGCGGCGTGCCCTTCAGCGAGGTGGAAGTAAGGATGTTAAGGCGGGATGTGTAGCACGTAGAGGTGTGGAAACGTCTCGTGGGAAGAAGAAGTTTGCTTACATTTCAGTCTCTCTCCCTTCCTTTGATTCAAACATGCAGTCAGCTAACTCGTTGCTCTCGCTACCAATAAAAGGTTCAACAATGGTGGGCTGAAAAAAAAAGCCATGTTCTTTCTGGAGATCCAACAATTTAAGTACGAGTGGAAGTGCTATGAATAAAGCCTGCTAGCCGCTAGGCTAATTCATGCAGTGAAAAGTGCCTTATTGTTGTAGATCACGGCACATTAAACACGCACCGCAGAAGGATTAATGTTGTCTTTTTGTAATGTTTATGTCCTGAGCTGACTCTCACACATACTTGTATTGACAATATGCCGTTTTTTTTTTATATCCCACACCGTTGTAGAGCTTTTTTGAGAGCACTTTCTTCATAAAAAGGGAGTTCAGGTTTATCGGACTGCTTGTATTGATTGATGAGCGGTAGTATAGCAAATCCAGGATGCGATACATCAAGAATCAGTGTGCATTTGAATCGTTGGCAGATGAGTAAGCGACACCTCTAGTAGCATGAATCCTTTTTAACCGTAGCACACTCTTTCCCTAACTGTATTTTGGTTACCTAATCATAAGCACAAACATCTCATAGTGCATCAATATTCTTGCTCTGATGCCGGAATTGAAAGAGGCTCGAAGGACACGGCTCTTCCTCTAAATGCCTTTTTTTGTTAGCTGCTTTTTTTGCTGACCATGTCAACATTGGAATAATGTCTTCATTGATATCCGATAGTTAAATTTCTCTGTTACAGTAGGTTCTTTAGCAGCTATAGCTGAATATGTTCTATTTAGAGCAAGGTTACAATTTAACACACTAACACAGAGACATTCAGATGGGAAAATGCTTCCAGCTTCCACTACTGTAAGAGGGAAGGGGGGCGATGGGATTTTTTGGACGCCGAGTAGCCGCTCTGAACAATGGATGGACATGATGCGTTTTTTTTTATTGTTTTTTGTTTTGTTTCTGGGCACAATGTATGCCTCAAAAAAAAAAAAAGCATTTAAATACATTCAACGTGATAGATGCCCAGCATTTTCTCACGGTAAAACAATGGTGTTTGCTATTACGAGAGGCAGCGGTTGTATTGATGTCACCCCCATTACTCACGAGCCGGCTGTATGTAATTAGGATGACACCACAGTATGCTTTTATGATGCGTTTTCATGTATAACCCTTTGTAATTACGCTTCAAACAACAGATTGCGCCATAACAGACCAGAAATTGCGTTGATGCCCGTTGGTGGAGATTTATGACGCTTCCGAATGCAGCAGCGCAACGCCTTCCTTCTTTCGAGGGTGGAGTCGCCTATACGCTAAAAACCACAATTCTCCCCCTCGGATTTTGACAGATTGGATATAAGCATGAAGAATATGGAGCAATACTGTAGGTGGTCTGCCCAGGCGTAAAATTAAAGACTCTTGTCTATGTGCCCCACATAAATCTTTGAAAGAGAGCGGGAAAAGAAATACAGAGCGAGTGAGAGAGGCGGTGGGGGAGGGGGGAGAGATGGTGAAACAAAAAAAACAAAAAAACAGCTGGATTTGTCCGGTGATTGTGAACCGTTGAACTGTAATCAGCTGTACTCAACCCTGGACAATGAGAGGCTTCAATCCACACACACACTGAAAAAAGGCACACACCAGCATATATCATTCTAGTAATTGCCTTACATGGGTTTTACACAAAGATTGGTTTTAAAATACCAAATATCATTTATCAAAGGCTCGCTTCGACACACACCCTCCCTCCGCAATAAAGGTCCTCGCCCCATTCGCTCTCATCTTGATGCATGTGATAGGATACCGTCTCATCTATCAGGCGCCGCGCCGACTGAGCCGGAGCCAATCAGGGGCTTCAGGACGCACGTAAGCATGGGCGCAGGAGAGGAGGGATGCCATTTCTTCCATGGTTAGAAAACAGACACGTGCTCGCTGTAAGTTATTGCGCTCCCTCGCAAAATAAAAGCCACAACGAAAAAAAAACAAAACAGAGGTGGTAAAATAGTTTTATTGCAAAATGTGAGAGATACGTCAGGGACAAATTGACGGGTGCTGATACGCGCCAAAGGGCCATGGCTGCTTCTTTTTTTTATTATTATCTCAAGTTGGAACATCCTCTGCAGAAGCCGAAGCACACGACTTGTTTTGAATCCGCCAACCACACAGAGTTATTCACCGGCCGCTCAAAAGGCGGTTTAACCTCAGGCAGGGCACTGAGGTGCTACGTTTACACTTCAAACAAGGCTAGTCGGCCTCCATCACGTTATCACGACCATCACGACCACATCTGAGAATATCTTTGTTCCGTCGAGCATAACCATCTAGTCGCCCCCTCGCCCTCCTCCAGCCTATCACGCTGCACCATCGACTAAGCTCCGGATCAATACTCTCTGGCACATATTCTCACTCTCAAAGACTTGGAATGAAAACGTCGTTCACGATATCGCTCAACATCACAGCTGTGCCACAGAACAGGCGCAATAAAATGACAGTATTATTTTTTTAAATGAACCGTCGACCGGTCGCATCAAAGCGCTTCCAGTCGGCTCCTTCAGGCTGGTTTATGCTGAAAGGAAGCAGATGAACAGGGAGTGGAAGATGTATGTAATGCAGTTAAAGTAAAAGCCCAGTAAGCAGGAAATTTAAGAGGAGCCTGGGGATGATGGTATTACAGCAGACACTGATTGTGGGCAATCTGCTGAAGAAGGGAAAGATATGGAAAATATCGCTGGATATGGTGGATGTTAGAGGCGCAACGGAAACATGGCAACAAATGGACAATCTGGAAAGGATCTGGTGTTTGGTGGCGTAAACTGAAAATCCGATGTCATTGCAATGAAAAGCAGAATTCCCCTTCCATTGTCTCAGGCGCTGAAGTCCAGCGACCCTCGTCCTTTCATTCGCAACGTCGAATCCGCCCCACAAACAATACAGTATTTCTTTTTCCAAATCTGGCTGCGGTTACCATTGATAAGAAACACAGCGTTATACTGGGAGATTTATGCCTCCAGCCCTGTGATGACCTCATTGTTCATCGCCCCATAATTCAAATCTGCTCCGCTGTGTTGCATCACATTGTGTATGACTCATTTCCAAGTACCCCCACTCTGTAAACAAGCGAGGCCTCCTCAGCACGCCACAGTCAACCGCACAAGCACCGCGGCAAAGAATTTCCCCATCAATACTGTGGCGACTGACTTTAAGACTTGAATATGCACCACACACACACACACACGCACACACACACTCTTGCACGCAGCAGAACGCTGTTTAAATGGCCTGAACCGGGAAGAGGAGGGGAGGGGGTGAGTGCTATTGTAAATGATTTCCTGCGGAGACCAAAATAATCGGCAGACCTTGGAGTGAGCTTCTTACAATCACTCTGGCCTTGTACGCTGATTCTCCATTCAGCTCCCTAATGGCACTGTGTGTCACTAAATATACAGCTGCAGGCAGCGTCTATGTGTGGCTCTCTCTTTGGGCGTGTGAGCATATACGTGTATGTGCTAACGCGCCAGGGAGAGAGACTGCTGGTAACTGATGTGTGTTTCGAGTATCTGTGGGAAGAAATGCATGTTTGTGTGTGTGTGTGTGTGTGTGTGTGTGTGTGTGTGTGTGTGTGTGTGTGTGTCTCCTATTGAGTGGTGACAGCTTTGAGGGTGGCGCAGGGAGGTGAAGGACGCAGCGGAGACGCGTGGACAGGAGATGAGTTGACTGATAGAATAAGTGTTTTTCTTTGTGAGAGATGGATAACAACTACTGAGGAGGGATGGGACCGCCATCGTTTGGGATAATCATAAATATCCTCACAAGTGACTTGAAAAAGCTGTCTAGCTCACTAGCATGATAAAGAAGTGAAAAAGAAAGCCTTTTGAATAAATAAGGATAGAAAAATACATTTAAAAATGTATTTAGCTTTTATTTATGCAGTGAGGCCTTATGATTCATGATCATGTTATTTAAGATTATTCACTATCGCTAAAAAAGTTTGTGTTTCTTAACTAAATATAAAGTCATACCAGTACGTTTCAGTGCCATTTTAAGAGTTTTAAGCACATTTTGATGAATATTATCTTGAATCGCAATTGTTTAGACAGGATAATCGCTACGTCTGAGTGTCTGAGAGGTTTTCAAAGAACAATGGGCTAGCCAAGATAGAAAGCAGCTGCTTTTAAGTCCAGAGACAAACAGAAAGAATACACCTTTTCGTTTTTTTTAATTGTATTTCACAACTTTCACAACAAAGTTATGGTAAACTGTGCACAGCGTGGTTTGAGTCAAAATTAGATTGGCAGGCTAAGATGAACAGTTTAAAAAATCAATAGCGTTACAGGCAGCCATCTTTCTCACGTTTGTCACCAAGAGTAATTGTATAAAGAAACGACACAGATGTACCCGTCCACAGCCTCCACACTCCGGGAGGTCCCGGAGCACACAGGCACTGCAGCACGGCACAATAATGATCTTCACTTTATTTAACCCGCTTCAACAGTGTATTACGAGCTATTTTGCAACCAATAAAGCCACAATAAACAAAAGTCAATTATGACATAACGATGGACATGAAATATTCAGGGCTGCCAAAGAACCAACGGGTCAGCTGGTCAAAGCAGAACAAATAAATGTCTCTTTAAAAATAAAAAAAACAAACATCATTGTGAGACGTGACATTGATTTTACCTGGGATTGTTCACTCCAAAGGAATGGAAAGAAGATTGTGAAGAACAAACTATCAGCGTGTGTCTTTATTGTTACAGTGAGACATTCATTATATTCAGTATCGGTTCTCTTTGGGGATTTTTATGGTAGCAAAGTAGCGAGAAATACAAAGTGGGGAAGAGCCAAAAACATCATTGCATTGGCACAATTAAGATAAACGGCTGGCAGTTTGGGAATTAATTTACGCCGATTGATTTCTCGATATTTTTTATGTGAGATGGATCACGACCTGAGGTCCTTGGGCTTCTTTAATTTGGCTGTTACAAAGCACAGCTTAAAAGCAGGATGCAGTCCAACCCTTTCTCCTTGTTTAACGCCTCTGCTGTCGCTATTGGACTTATCATAACAAAACCTCTTATTGTTATAAACATGTCCATCACTGTTTCCTAAAGTCCAATGGGGCATCTTTCTTGTCCGAACTCCAAAACCCAAATATATTTGATTTACTATCAAATGGACAAAAGCAGCATATCTTTTCTTTTTTTGCTTGAAGAAAACTCAATGAATCGCTGTATTAATTAATTCATGTAGTGCTGATACATTTTCTGTCAATCGGCTCATCTTCATAGCCGAGTGTTTGCAGCTCATGCCACGTTGCCACAACGTCTTGGGTTCGGTTCCAGCTTTGAGACCTGGGTCATACTGTCATCCCGCTCTCTCTCCCCCATTTCCAGTCTCTGTCTCTAAAACTGTCATAAAGGCAAACACTGCGAAAAATATATATATATTTTAAAGGAGATCACGCCTTTTCAAGGAACCATTTCAAGGTTCATACTCCTATTTTGGATTCTACTAGAACAAGTTATGTGGTTTAATGTTCAAAAAACTCTGTCTGAAAAAACCTGTATTCACCCTTTTGTCTGAAACGTTTTAGCGCGTTTCAGCAGAATTGGGTTGCTAGGCAACAGCTCTATGTCATTGACATACACTGCCGACTAGAAATAAGCATTCAGAATGTTAATGGTCTCTATATTGTATAGTTATAGCTTCACAACTGTACAGGAGTCCTAACACACTTAGACCTGCTTTATAATTTCAAAGAAAGACGTGAAAATCTCACTTTTTACAATATTGGACCTTTAAAAAACTGTCAATCCGCGATTCTGTCTAATCCCAGTTTCAGCTTTAATCGTTATTATTTAATCCCATGCTAGTTTGTTACAGCGGACACTTTAGAAACATTGCTTCAGCACCGTTGCTGATATAGCACCACGGCGCTGCTTGCGTTGTTTAACGGCATGATTACAACTACGGCTAAACAATGCAATGATCATTGAGCAGGATTACAACACGCGTGGCTTTCAGCGACACACACAAACAGCCCAGTTAACAAACGGCTGCGAGCTGCCAGCCCCAACATACAGACAGATAATAGGCCGTGGTGGTTGGAGCAGAAAGCCTTCCAACGGTTCCATATTTAGGCAGAGTAAGACATCTATCTCTGGAGGGCTATTCTAGTCTAGGCTAGGGGAGCAATGAGTCAGTGAATGCCCTGAGATCTGACAGCCGGTCGTCTGCTGCTGGTCTTCCCACTTTCCTCAGCATACATCTAATCAGGTAGCAAAGTAACTGTGCAGTCCTCTCGCACGCTCCGAACCTCTGATGGACTTGAATGACATCGCAGGCGAAAGCTTCACACATTAGTGGAGGTGAACTGAGCCGGGCGATGGTGGAAAAAAATGCAGAGAGCCAGAGTTATTCTAATGCGGGAAGGGAAGGAGGAAGGATGAGTTAACACATGACCGAGTACTTTAGGTGGACGAGGAAGATGGCCGAGGATCTGCCCTCATTATTTCAATACGGGAGAGAGATGTCATCCAGCGCTGGGGAAAGGGGGGCTTCTGAATGAGGTTAAACTCGGCACACAAAGTGGGGTTGGAGGCGAAGGAATGCCAAATCGCCGTCGCATTAGGAAGCGGCGCGGACGAGATTCAGCCGCTCCTGCTTCCACTTGGAACTTGGTGTTGTTATCGTCGCAGCTTTAAGATTTGTTTTGGCTTTTCCTCGCAGATTAAGCCGCGAGAGTGACAATTTATTTATGCAGGAAGGTCGGTCGTCTCTGCGAGCACAATAAACACCACCCTCTGTTTATCTACAAGGCTCTCTGACACACAGACCCTTGCCTCGCTGTGCATAATTTACCTAAATAGACGACTGGATCCCGGAAACCGCAAATTCTTTGGGTAAAACGCTCACTACACTGGTTCTAAGGGGATCCACTAAACAGAATTAATTGCACGCGTGTTGAAGTTGGACTCTCTAATAACCCTTGACGGTTGAAATAGAGACTCCAGCAACAGTTGCACATGTTCCAAAACAGACTGTAAGCCTCACGTATACCCGCGTGTCTGTTGTCCGTCTGCCAAGCTATATTTCCATTATCTCCGGCTTTGGATGTGCGATATTGTTTGTATATGATCCCTTATTTAAATCACCATTACAGGGTTAGATATTGTTTTTGGAGCCACACAAATCCAAACCAATATCATCATAATATATGTGCTGCGTTAACGGCTCTAAACAAAGAAAAGTCAGCCTTCGGCCAATCAAGTGGAACAATCCGAATAAGCGTGACTGTCTACATTCACCCCCCCCCCCCCCCCCCCCCCCCCCAACGAGGAGGGGTGGTGGGGGGGCGTCTTTCTCCCGCATCCCAACAAGTGAAATGAATCAGTGACCTAATTAAAGGAGGACAGATAGACCTGCTGTCAGCAGAATGCTCACTTGCCGCTGTTGCACATCATACAGCTTCAGGTGCTTTTGGGAGCGTCAGCAGGCGTGCGGGTGTCATCGCCCAACGTGACCCGGGATGCTCTTTGACACACCTTGCGTTGGTGCTCTGATGTCTGACAGACATCCTGTGGCTCCCCAGGGAATGAGGCTTTACCTCAGCCTGTCAGGAAAGTCAAACCGTAAACATCCACTGCAGCAGATGTACGTTTAGGACGGGAAACACACGAGTGTTATTGAGGGAGCAATTTTCCACAGTTAAAAACAGATAAACATGTCAGACACATCCAACCACCAACTGCAGGGATTGGGCGGCAAAATATGAGCTTTTTTGGGGGGGATGCTACATCTCAAACAGTTTATCGTTGGTGGAAACCACTCGGACACATGTGCACTGATAACAGACGACTGGGTGACATGCATCTCATTCACAAACAGAATCATCTCCTCAGAGACACTTTTAACTGATGCCGCCAAAACCGGCAGGGAAAGTGAATCCATGCCAAACGTGCCTATAACCTGACCGTCCCCCCACCTGAGGGGGGAGTCACTCCTCTCACCTGCAGGCTGACCGATGAGTGGACCACTCCAACCCAAAGCGCCTGCAGCCGCCCTTTATGTCACACTGAACACACAGTATATGTCACTGTTTTTGGATGCTGAGAGCAGAAACACACACTGCACAGTCCAAAAGCGCACAACTGATTTCCACATCTGTGCTTTTTATCTGTGAGGCAAAAAGAAGATGAATTAATCATCGGCATGGAGGCACAAAACAATCAGGGAGCCTGCTGATTACACAGCATGGCCACACGGATCCCTCGCAAGGTGCTGGGTCAAGATCGAAGAACCTATAGTGCAACCTTCAGTGGATCTCAGTGGCTCATCAAGGTCATAGCGAGCCACCTCTCTCCTGTAAATAAGAGCCATATCGCTCTCACTCGCGAATGCGCATGATTGACGTATCCCGGGGCTGCACCGGCCTGCCGGATACTCCTTTTCTTCCAGAGTAGCTGGGTTTTTTTTTTACTCCGGATTTCAGACTGCGGCGGACGCGACACAACACGGCAGCCCGCACAACGAGCCCGCTGCATTCCAACACAGCCGGAGCAAACGGCAGGAGCAGGTGAACACTTTGCATCTGTCATCCGTCACGGCGAAGCGTGTGATTTTTTCAGTCTTTTTTCCCATCGCGCCCTGCAGTGAGGCAGAAGCACGCGGCCGCAGAATAATAATTATGTGTACAACCCCTGGCCGTTAAATGCGATCGCATTGATTATTTTGCCGGAGAGGCATCATCAACGATCGATCGGCATTAGCGACACCTCGCAGCCGAGCGACGCCCATCCAAGCCACAAGTCGCCGGACCCTCCATCCGTGCAAAACACGCCAAATCTCCTCCATCGCATCCACTTCCGCGGCCCCCTTAAGTACAAGCATCGCAGGCCACATTCCCATGGGCATCCGTGAGAACCGGAGTCAGCGCTGCCCGGAGCGGGTCAGCGGCGGGTTGACGCGCATAGCCGAGCGGTTCTCACCGGCGACGTCTGCAACAACAACACAAAGCCATCATTCGTGCAGGAATAAAGAGTGGGATCCTTACCGTGTCACCAGTCGCAGCGGTATAGGCGCATATATACACACACATCCAGCGCACGCAGGAGTCCTCCAGACGGTCCCCCACAACGGGGATCTCGGATGGAAATATATCTTCCCAGTCGATAAATGAATTACACTGATTGGCGCCTCGACTCCGGGTCTGTGGTCAATTCTTGCTGCCGCAAAAAAAAAGAAAAAAAAAAAGAGAGAGAAAAATACCCCGACGCGGATAAATCTTACCGAAAAGAGGGGATGGAGGTAAAGCGGAGGGTGTAATAAACCAATAGCTGCGTGCTCAGTATCCCGATCAGCACTCCACACAGGAGGAGGAGGAGGTCGGTCCAAACGCACTAAGTCCAGTGGAGAGCTGGAGGAGGACAGAGGCGTATCTCTCTCTCTCTCTCTCTCTCTATCCGTCTGTCTGTATCCCGTCCTCACTCTCTCTATCTCTCTCGGCTTTATGTTCTTACTGACTTCTGCTGAAGTCCAAAGGCGCAGAGCGCAGCGGAGCAGAGGACCGTGGTCATCACACACACACACACATACACTCATACACACAGAGAGAGTGAGAGAGAGAGAGGGGGGTCAGAAATGACAAACCAATTTGGAGGCGCGGTGGATGCTCGGTTGATCGAGCGCAGCCCGGCGAAAGGAGCGTTGCGTTGCAGGCGGGCGGGGAGCCGAGGGTGGGTGGAGGTCCGGGGAGGAGGGGAGGGCGATGATTCCTGCCTGGGGGACGCAGAGAGAGAGAGCGAGAGAGAGGGAGATAGAGAGAGAGGGAAAGGGAGAGAGATGAAGTGGGGGTGTCTGGTGGAAAACGTGGAACCGGATCTGGCTCCTAAATCTCTGGAGCGAGGGCTCCACCTGCCGTGTGAAAACACGCAGGGGTGCCCAAACTTCCCACGGCAAGGACGTTTCACACGAACACCCGCCGCTGGAGATGACATTGACTCGCGAAGCTCCGACTGACAGGTGATTTGGTTTCGTCAGACGCGACGTGGTGTCTAATTGCGTAATTGCGCCTTTGGGTGACGACATATTCCGCTGTCAGATTCTCGGCTAAAAAATGAAGAACAAAAAGTAAAAATGACGATCCTAGTTTTTTTTTTGCTTCCGACCTCCCGGAAGCCACTAAACGACTCACGATGCAGGCCTCCAGTTTGCGGTTCAGAAAGCCTGAAATAAAAGCAGTATAACAATGCAGCCTAAAGCGGGCTGCCCTGTGGTTTTCCTGCACAAACCAATGACAAAATCAAAGCAGCGATGGAAATGTAATGAGCCCAAACCACATTCAAACATCAAACATGGCCTTTTAATAACACATTTCCATTTCAGGCCTTACGCGTAAATCATAATAAATACATAATCCACGTGTGTAATATATTTCCATGGCAACCTTCTAGCTGTAGGTCTCTATAGTGTTTTACTTAAATATGTGTGTGTAAAGATCTGCTAATATGTATGATTTATTTCTTTAATGTGGATGGTTTTGCGTTAGTCACCATAATATTCACTACTTTGCAGTGAAATGCATTACAGGATTACCGTAGGCTGGCCGGGATGAGCCCTCTGTGCCTGAAGATCAGAGGGTGACATGCGCACTGCGCGGAGCGCTTCAACGAGCCGCGGACACTATGCTGGGAAATAAAGCGCGCGCTCTGCTTCTTGATGTCTTCTCCGTCAAAGCAATAAGCTGTTATGAGCTGTCCCCCCGGGAAAGTGTCCTTCTCGGTACTCGGCGCTGGTGAATCGACTCTGCGGACCGGTGGAGGAGCCGGACGCGCCGTGCTCGCAGCTCCGCGGGGGGAACCTGTTGATAGCCCACCGGCGCTACAATGGAGGTGAGGGGAAGCTTTCCCAGAGCGGTCCGTCTGTTCGTCACAGTGATGCGGTCTAATGCGCCAGGGTCATTTTCAAAGAAAATTAACAGACTGTCTTGTTGATTACATGTCATATTAGTAGCTAATGGGCCCGCGTAATTACTGTAAATCATTTGTAATGATTTTTATTTTTATTCTGATGGTGCCAGTATCGCTTTAATATCAACAGGTATAAGATATAGATTCAATTAGAATGCCGTGAAGGGCATGTAAGAACTGCGATATCCCTACTGCCTATCAATGCCCCCTAATTGAATTTCAGATGAGACGTTGTCATTTCCAGCCCCGTCGTTTTGCAAATCAAATCATGTCATTGGTATCATGCTTTGATGCTATACAGGCTTCCCCTCCAGTAAGAATGGTCGGGAGGCCGTGTGTCGCTGTTAATTACCATCACTGGCTGATAATGCCTTTTGGAGAAGATTTAAATCCTGCTAAAGAGCATTAGTTGACAAGCAAGGAGCTTGCAAACAAGCGTGGCACATGCAGGCCTGGAAGAGAGGATGTGGAGGTGAGAGCATACGTGCTGCACAACAGGTGTGAAATACTGATGAATTATTCCTTATAATTATCCCAGGAGCAGAGAGAAGTGTTTTTTTCTGCTTTTAATTGTAATAACGAGAATCACTGTAGTGTGTTTAATCAAATACACCATGAACTCCCCCCAATACACTGCAGCAAACATGTAAATACACTGCCTGTGCAAGGACATTCAAGTAGAATAACTCTTATTTTTCTTTTTGTTGCAGGTGCCAAACAGTGAAGAATGACAAGTAACTGAAAGCAACAAGCCATTAAAGACACAATTCGTTCCCGGCGATGGAAATCATGGGTAAGTGTGTTCAGTGACCTGCAGATGTAGAATGCTGTTTAAAGCCAAACACGTTCCAGTAACCTCAGGAACACTCCCCCTCGCCGCCGCCGCCACCGTCAGAGGCTTACGATTAAGGTGTCAGGCATGGTGGCTGCAGCCAGACAGGAGGGGATAGTCACATGTGCTGTACAGGACTCACAGTCTGGTCGGTAGTCAAAACTCTGTGGTGAAGAGTTTACAGGTTCTTAACCTTCTGCCACATACAATTACTGCCATTGTGGCTTGTGCCCATTAGCTCCTCCTCGCTAAATAAACAAGGGCGACTTGACCTGACGTGACATTTCGGCTTTTGCCGTTGCTTTTTTAGTGTTGGAGATTGGACAGCATATCATCGTCTCGTCCTATGTTAGTTAGACACAGGGCGATGTGGAATGTCAAGTCTCGATTGTGTAAAATGATTGTGATTCGCAATGTCATCTCATTAATCATCAAAATATGCTTAAAAGTCTTAAAATTGAACTAAAACACATCGGTATTACTTTTTTTGCCAAGTTTTAACTTGCACCACAGATAAGACACACATCCTTTTTTAGTGAACATCCTCTTTAGTGAAAAACAATCAAATAATCTTAGATAAGATCATAAACCATCTCCCTCGATAAATACAGGATAAATAAATCAATTGTATTTTTGTATCCTGCACTTTTAAAATCAGGCTCCATGTTTTACCATGACAGCGAGCTAGAGAGCTTTTTCAGGTCACTCGTGAAGACATTTACTATTATCCAGAATTCACCAAGCTCCACTTGTTGTGTTTTATATCACGATCCAAAATAAAAAACGTTATCATCCCATCCCTAATATCAATGCTCCTTGATAATTCTTTTTTTTGTGTAGCCCTCTTGCAACATTTTTCTTAGTTTTTGACCCAAAGTTTGCAGCCTGAATCAGAATCCTTTCTATTTTTTAACTTTACTTAATACCTTTGCCAGGAGATCAAGAAGTGAGGAACATGACACTTGAAAAAACGTTGAAAGAACTGGTCCTCAAGCAGCCAAGGTTCAGGGATATTTATTCAGACAAAGCTCACTTCCTGTTCACTCAAACCTCTGAAACACAATTATTTTTTAATAGGAGTTATCACACCGTGGATCAGTGCTGACAGATGAATCCATCCTAGATTCTAAAGACAGATGTATTTTAACAAAGACCTGTTGAAAGACTTGAGTGTATATTTTCCCAGCGCTCCCTATTAAGTCCTGACTTTTCCTAACTTATTACCAAAGGTCTGGGTTTGTGCCGGGGTCACACGGCAGCTGCTTCACCATGTGGAAAAATCCTGTTTCTGAAGTGATATACAATTCCTCTGCAGATACTCAGCGTGCCTTGGAAGCTGTGGGGAGACTGCAAGCCAAGCTGAAGGAGAGAGGAGAGGCCCCAACACAGGAGAAGCTCTCCCTGCTTAAGACCGTCCTGCAGAGCCCCCTGTTCCATCACATCCTCAGCTTACAGCAAGCTCAGCGGAAGCCCCCGGCAAAGGTACCAGCGCAAGCTGCGTGGGTGTTTGGTGTACGTTGAATAGTGGGGAAGGAGCCGCAATCGTTCCCAAAATACTGAATGCACGAACCAAACTGGATGAATAATCAGCTTACCTAAGCTTACCACTAAAGCCCTGAGAAAGAGAGAGAGAGAGAGAGAGAGAGAGAGAGAGAGAGAGAGAGAGAGAGAGAGAGAGAGAGAGAGAGAGAGAGAGAGAGAGAGGGAGTGGATGTATACTGTATCATGTGGAGGAGTCTGCAGTACAGTATGTATGATAATGTGTGACATTTATGACATAGTTTCAGTTATGTCAGCCAGCGGTGGAAAGTAACTAAGTACCTTAGTATTTTCATTTGTATCTACACTATACTTCTACGCCACTACAATTCAGAGGCAAAATATTGTGAGTTTTACTGCACTACATTTATTTGATAACTAAAGTCTTTGCACTCAAGTCCCAAGTCAATGCAGGCAAGTATCAAATCAAGACAGGTAAGTCATAAGTCAATCCCAAAGTGAAGACACAGGCCAGTCCCAAGTCGAGAAAGGACAGTCCCAGGTCGAGAAAGGACAGTCCCAGGTTGAGAAAGGACAGTCCCAGGTTGAGCCAATCAAGTCCCAAGTCAAGTCAGGACAGTCCCAAGTCGAGCCAATCATGTCCCAAGTCAAGTCAGGAAAGTCCCAAGTCAAGTCAGGCAACTCCTTAGTCAATCCCAAAGTCAAGACAGAGGCCAGTCCCAAGTCAAGTCAGGACAGTCCCAAGTTGAGCCAATTGAGTCCCAGGTCATGAAAGGACAGTCCTGAGTCAAGTCCCAGGTCATTCTCTTCTGCAACTTAACGGATGTTGTTGTTTGTGGTTCAAACAAAGTGGATCTTGGGAATTAAGTGTCTACTTGTTTGGAATGAATAGCATTAACGTTAGTTGAAATGTATTGATTTGTGGCACACGTTTAGAATTACAAACCTTTTAATTGTTGGGGTCGGATGAAGGTATCAAATATATTCAAGTCAATAGGTTCGTGTTCAAGTGTAGTAACTCCATTAACATAATTATGTTTACCCAAGAGGGGATGCAAGTCCTTTTTCATTTTGTGTTGTTGAAATTCATTAAATTGTGACTCGAGTCCAACTCATGTGACTCTGCTAAGTACTTGACAGATTGAGAAAATATAATCAACAAATAAATGATAATTATTATAGGCTATGATAAAACTTTGCTCATCCCTGGGTGTAAATGTAAAAGCTACCCAGCACAATAAAGAGTGATTGAAATGTGCCCCGCTCTTATCAGCTGCAACATTAAAGTGATTGAAGCATCTATAATTCTAATTCAATAACATACATTATTCTAAAATGGGCCATTCTTCATCATGAGTACATTTTGATGCTAATGCATTTGTCCTTTACACAAGTAAAATGTTGAATACATGACTTCTACTTAAACAGTATATTTCTACACTCTTATATTCCTACTTTTACTTACGTTGTAGTGTTCACTATCATTACCATGGGAGGATATTTGGGCTCATTACACACACACACTCGTCTTTGTCAGACACTCCTCCGCTTGTAAACCAATCCATGTATTCACCCTTAATCTGCGTTGCTCTTTTTACTGAAACCTCTGAACAATTGAATTGCCAGTTCTTCTGCCAGGATCATGTGTACCTTTGAGTTTCATGATATAACATCTTTAACTGAACGCAACACTGGTTGTGAAACACATACTGGACTAAACTGGACTCAAGTGACTTGCAGGTTGTTTTACAAATGAACTGATTGTGAAACTGGAAGTGAATATTATTGAGTTACTTGGGATTTGTGGGAAATCTGGAGTGGATTTTGTTTTTTCTGGAAGGAACCGTTATTTATACACCCTATTGAATTGAGATTTATCTGATGATTTATCTGACTTGACGTTTTGCTTTTGGGTTCGAGGGTTCAAGACAAATCCTGTGACGAAATATGGTTATGCATTGACTTAACTGGTAACCCCAGCAACCGGTGACACCGTTCCAACAATGGGCGTAGTTCTTCCACCGCTGCTGTCAGCAGTAATGACCAGGGCTTTGTAGCTGTTTGTTGTGGTGTTCTGTAATGAGCTAACCCTATAAACACCATGGTCGACACACACAGGGATTATTACATTAGCTTTGTGTGAGCCTGTAGCCTTGTAGCATCTCTGCTCTCCAGGAAACGGGGCACTGGATCATGTCCATAGATCCTTATCAGACAGACACTGACGCGGTTCTTGTTGGTCCGAGTGTCTTATGACAATCACCGGTTTTACACACAGCATTAAAAAATGAAGTTGCTTATTATTTTTTGCGATAGCGTTCTGTCTTTCATCCCACAGCTGCTATTTCAGCAGGTGTCAAAATTGTTCGACTGGAACAGCATCAGATCAGATCAGTAATTAACGTCTCTCTTTTTAGAAACTCCCTTTTCAATCTTTGAGCCAGAACACCTGAAAGACAAAGGGAGAACAGTGTTGTGTCTGTGTGGTATTGAACAGAAGCCTTTATCTCATGTCTCTGTGTTCCTGCTTTCCTATCTTCTCCCTCTCTGCTCCATTTTAAACCGATCCTTCTCTACTTTTTCCCTCTTTTGTCTCACACACATTCATCCTCCCCTCCCTCGGATCACATCGCCCTCCTTTCTCAATTTCTTTATCCTATTTCCCTCTTATCCTATTCCTCTCTCTCTTGCCATATCTCCTTTCTCCAATTAATGTCTCCACCTCTCTATCAATCCCCTTCCCCATCTCTTTATCTCCCTCATCCATTCCCCACCCAATCTTTCTTCCTCCCTTTCCTTCCCTCAATCCTTCTCTCATTCATCTACTCTCTCTCAATCCATCTATTTTACTCGCATCCTCTCCATCCTCTTCCACTTTTATCCTCCCATCACACACCATGCCTCCTGTCAATCTGGTCCCTTATTGCTTCTCTAAATCCTACCAGGTCAAGATTTCCAAATCTGTGTCCATGAACTGTGGCCCCTGCCCGGGCGTGGCGCCGGGCCTGAAGGCAATGAGCCACAGCGACTCCTACACATGGGCCATGGAGAACCGGAGACCCAGCAGCACCAGATCCATCCACAAGGACGGCAGCGCCTCCTCTCTGGGCTCGCCGGACCTGTCCTTCTCAGACATCTACCCCGAAAACTGCATTCACACCGAGTCGCAAGTACGTAAAATCCCCATCGTAAATGAGCACTAATGTCGGAGTTCAGTGAAAGGACCAATATATATATATTGGATTTTTTTCTTGCAGTTGTAAAATATAACACATCACCTTTGCAAATGTCACATTCCACGTTGGATGTAATGAGATCACATTATAAAACTCAAGCACCGTTGGACATTACGTTGTCTGAGGGTTTCTGCCGCTCGTAAGAGGCAGCGCTACTAACTTGGTGTCATTTCAGCTTTGCTTCTGTTTTTATGCGTGACATTTATCTTTTAGTACTGCACTCCCCCTCGGATCTCCCGCACCATGTCGATGGGGAGAAACCTGGCTGCCATCGCTCATGAGGTACAGTTACATGTGCGTCGGTGGATTGTAAATAAACAAAAGGAGTCAAACGAGTTCAGCACATCAACCTGTTAATATGGTTTCAATAAATAAATATCACTCTGTCTCTTCTTTCTGCCCCTCCTCCTCTTCCTCTGTATCCACGGCAACGTTAGAGGCGTCACGTGGAGATGATAGAGCTGACTAACGATGGGAAGGGGCTTGGTTTCGGCATCGTTGGAGGGCGGAGCACAGGCGTCATGGTCAAGACCATTCTCCCTGGTGGAGCCGCAGGACGGGTAAATCCACCCGCCAATTAATTGCAAACCTTAAATAGCAAGTTCAAGGAATACCTCACCATTTTTTTTAGGAAACTCTCCTTTTTACTTTCTTGCAGAGAGTTGGATGAGAAACGATACTACTGTCAATGAACGTGTTATCATTCCTCTCTCTATCGATCTGTTCCTTCCTTGTTGCTGACTGAAAGCTTAGAACAAACCAAATGTATTGATGTGATGTGTGTGTAGTAGAATCAGCAGAATGTGTTGAAATATTTGAATGTTCTTTTGTTGTAATGGGGCTCTCTAGGATAAGCGCCTACGTAGCGCAGATCAAATCCTGCGTATCGGAGATACAGATCTGGCAGGCATGAACAGCGAGCAGGTGGCTCAGGTGAGTCTTTGTCTGTAATGATGCTGTGTTTAAATTCAAAGTGAAACGGCATTTCAAGACGGTAACGTAATGTACTTCAGAGTGAAACAGTTGCAGATTGATTGATTGATTGATTGATGGATGTCATGACAATTGGGTTGTACTAGCTGATGCAAGCAAGAGTTATTTTGATTTCCAGGCAGAAATTGCTTTTGGATTTTGATATAGAAACACAAAGAAAATTATTTTTATTTTGTAATTTTTTCAGCAAATATAGTTCAATAGGTGCACAATATGTGCTCTAAAAGGGTTTAAAAGGCATTTCAAATTCCAGCTCAACTTTAAGTAACAGCTAAGTCTGTCATAATCTGTCCCGGTCACTGTGTGTGTCCACTGAAAAGCTGGGATTGATCCCCACGCAGGGGATGAGACCGTCACAAATCTGATCTACTGTGTGCCATACCGTGTCTTTCTATGGCAGCCGTGTCTTGATTTTTTAAAGAATGTTATTTATTTATCACTCGCATTTGTCACACACTCACTTTCTGTCTGCTCACAAACGGCCACCTGACCCAGGTACTGAGAAATGCTGGTACCAAAGTGAAACTGCTCATTGCCAGGGATGTTGCTAAGGACCACCACCTGTCCTCTCCTGTCCTCAGCCAGGACAGCTTAGACAGCAAGGTGCGTGTGTGTGTGTGTGTGTGTGTGTGTGTGTGTGTGTGTGTGTGTGTGTGTGTGTGTGTGTGTGTAAAGAATAACCAACATGTAAAAAAGGGTTATCAGTGACATTAAATGTGTAAGTGTTCCTATAACAAAGTACTTCACTGTACTTCTTTCCAGCTCAACGACTTGAATGATGACTATGAGTTCAGTGTACAGTTCACGAAGAACAGTCGAGGGTTGGGATTCACCATTTCCAGCTACATAGGGGACCTAAACTCAGGTAATTTTCACTCCCATTATCATTATTCCGCGCTAAGTTGATGGGAACAAAATGATGACTAATACCTGCGTACTGTAAGCCGTTATCGACCGTGAGTTTGGAACTACGGTTACACAATCGATGCCGGAGTTTCCTTTTAATTGATCTTGCCGTCCTCAGTCTACAGCGCCGGTGTGATCGTGAAGAGCATCGTGAAAGGCAGCACTGTGGATCAAGATGGACGCATCAATATTGGAGACATCGTCTTATCTGTGAGTTCCACTAAAAACACAACAGATGGCTTTTTTTTATTGTGCACTCTTAAGACAAATACCTTGTTGTCTCAAATAGATTCTCTGCTGAAACGATTTCTGCATCTCAAAATCTGCACAATTGGCAACTTTTAGTAGTTTCATACGAGCGAATCAGGATGTTTTTAAGCTGATGAAGGGGAATTATTCTCGTTCTACTTTTACTCACATCCATCTCTTCATCATCTCCTGTTTTTGCCAACGCTTCCCATCTTCAATTTTTGATTATTATTGATTTCTTTTGACTTTATACCTATACCATCCACCAAAATGTCCATCGTAGCTGCGCTTACTTCCTGGCTCTGTCCCCCACTGATCCGTCTGTCCTCCCTCAGGTGGACGGGGTGAGCCTGCAGGGCTGCAGTGAGCAGCGTGCCATGGAGGTGCTGAGGAGGACGGGCCCCCTGGTCAGACTGAGGTTGCTGAGGAAAACTGTCCGCCTGAGTCACATCCTACCCCCGGTTCCTCCCCTGCAGCCCCTCCGACACTCCCACAGCTTCCACGAGGGCAATCCCTACAGACTGGCTCTCAACAAGATCCAAGAGACAGGTGCTGTGTGCTGAGGGAGGGGGGTCAATGAGCAAATGGAGAACACGTGATTTATCCGCATGCACTGTTTTGCGAGTAATCATCCAGCGTGCTCCCTGCCCCATCTGGATGAACCATGACTCACAAATTAACTTTCAGATATCTGTTCACACTAGAAGTCTGCCTGCTTAAACTCAAGTGTGTTACTGTGCATAAGTGTTAGGATCCCCGCCTGAGTGCTTAAAACGTGTTCCCCCGTCTCCCAGGAATCTGCTCGCTGCGTGAAATCTCCCGCCGCGCAGCATACGCCAACGGACGTCCCCGGCACAACTCCAGAAACGGTAAGCCCCCCCCCTTTCCCATGCTGCACTGCAGTCTGGAACTGGATCGTGGGACTAAGTCTGACGTGCTGATTGGATTCAGGGAACAGAAATGTGGCAGCAGAGCATGCTCTTTGATGAGCGTCTATTTATAGCGTTGTTCAGTCATGTGTTTATCCAACTCATTCAGCTCATTCCAGATGATTTGTCTCTCGTGCGCCGCCTGCATGCGTGGTTTTATTTAGACGAGGATTTTTGAGCTTGATTAGAGAGCACAGCCAAATAAGCCCTGATTGCTTGTGGTGTACGTGTGTGTGTGTGTGTGTGTATGTGTGTGTGTGTGTGTGTGTGTGTGTGTGTGTGTGTGTGTGTGTGTGTGTGTGTGTGTGTGTGTGTGTGTGTGTGTGTGTGTGTCCGTGCGTGTGTCCGTGCGTGAGACATCCTGTTTTGCGGCAAGAAGAATTATGTTGTTTTCTCACTGTAAAGCTGCCAAAGTGGTGTTTTCGTATAGGATCCCATTCTTTATTGATTGGATGATTTTGGGCTGGGAACAACCAGAATGGGAAGGTGTGTGTGTGTGTGAGAGAGAGATGAGTGTGACTCTCTTTGTGTGTGTGCACATTTTACAGGTTCCAAACTGACGCCAGCCGAAGAGGAGGACCTGAGAAAGAGGTGGCAGCATGCAGTCGGACAGCGATATGAAGTCATCGTACGTCTCTCCTTTAATAACATAAGCATTCGTTAGAGCATAGAAAAACACAGTCTCACACTATTAATATTGTACTTATTGTAAATGATTTAGTATTTTGTTTATATGTAATTTCCCATTTCAAGAAGAAAACCTCTCCTACTTCACAATGTGATGTCCACACTAGCCCAACCTTCATTCTCTCCTCTGTTTCTCTGTTAGGTGTGTCAGCTGGAGCGTTTCAGTGAGACAAGTGGTCTCGGCATCAGTCTGGAGGCTCGGGCAGGACACCACTACCTGTGCTCCATCTTACCTGAGGGGCCCGTTGGCCAAAGCGGCTCGATCTTCACCGGAGACCAGATACTGGAGGTGACCAACTCCTCTGCAACTCACCCTTTAGTCATTTTTATGCAGACATAGAAATATTTTATATTTAATGCAGGCTAACTATCGTATAAACCAAACTGCCCTACGGCAACTAGCTAGGGTACAGCTAGCTTTAATGCTACACTGGTGGCCAGCCGCTACAACAGTTGACAGCGGTTTAGACAAGAATAAAAATGATGGATGGACGGATGGATAGATGGATAGATGGATAGATAGACGCTGGACGTTGTCCAGTCTGGGAGTTGTCCAGTCTGGGAGTGTTTTTGTCTTTAACCCTTTCACGGTATGTTTTCAGTTCATGAAAGTTCATTTTAACTGTTTGGTCGGCTAAAAATGTCTCAGCTCCACCCTCTCGTGTCACTTTGGTTGCAAAACAAGATGGCCATATTCAAAATGGCAACCTCAAGGCTTCAAAGCTGTAGTCCACAAACCAGTGAGTGACTTCACGGTAACGTCCACTTCTACTTCATACAGTCTGTGGGCATATTCCGTAATAAAGAATATATCTGAAACACCACCAGTAAACACCACGCAGTTTCCACTACAGCATGCAACATAAGCAGGTGGGCGTGAGCATGTGCATCTCTGTGCATTTGAGCTTTTACTGCAGGGTGAGCGTTTGCCTTCCTCCCCCTCCACTCACCCACACTGATGAACTCTCGGACATTGTACAACAGCAGTAGTGAAGAAAACGCAGCAAGTGTCTCGCGTCCTTGGTATCTTTTGAGCGTACAAGCGAACACCTGTGTCGCAGCTCAACCCTTTGTTCCAAGGCCATGGTTCATCTTTTCAAAGAGCCTCATCTGGCAGCAGTGTGTACTAGTGTACTACTGTGTAGTACTGCATTCACATCTTTTAGCAGAAAAAAAAAAAAAAAAAATATATATATATATATATATATAGTTTTTTATATATGTGTGTGTGGGTGTGTGTGTGTGTTTATATTATGTTCCTCCCTGGCAGGTGAATGGGATCCCTCTCATTGGAGAGACACATAAGGAGGTGGTGAATATTCTGAAGGAGCTGCCGAAGCGCGTTTGCCTGGTGTGCTCTCACATCGTCCCCCCCGCAATTCCCGACAGTGACGAGGAAGATGAAGAAGATGTCCACCTCACCCTGAAAGAGCTGCTGGCTGAGTTCAATGACAAGGTGGAGACACACATCGGTGGCCAGATTTAGCATTAAAAACAGTATAAAACACTGGAATTGTTACACCTCCTGTGCTTTTGAATTGCCACTTTAAAAAATGTCAGAGTCGTGCTCTTCTTCTTGTAAATCAATCTCCTTCCCCGTGTCCTCTCTGTCCTCTCTCCGCCCGTCCCAGTTGGACCAGGGTTGTGTAATTCCCTGTCCTACAGCTGAGGACATCACCAAGCGCGGCGTGCCCCCCATGTCACCTCCTCTGGCCATGTGGGAGAGAGAGGCTCAGGTGGTCGAGCTGGAGAAAGGCGAGTCGGGACTGGGCTTCAGTATCCTGGACTACCAGGTCAGAGACATGCCCCAGAGTCTTTCTACAAATAGAACAGACTGGAATAGGCTGCAGACTAGCAATATCAGTGTCAGGTTGGGTTAGGTTGGAGTATATGGAGAAGCATGTGGACTGTGTGTTTGTGTGCTAAACCCTTAAGACAAGACAGTCCGCTGTGCTGTTTTCAATTTTAGAAAAAAAAAACAGTTTTCTTTCTTCAGCAGAATTCATTGTTCAGTTCACATTATGTAAAGAAATTTTAGGAAGCTTTACTGCAGCTGTGACACCACTCACTTCCACTGGTCCCTTTTAGGGCTGGGATGTTATTGGATTTTATTGCAGATCATGATAAGTTAGTCGTGGTGAATTTCCATTACTGTGATTATTATATAATAAACGTGTGACTTGGAAAAGCTGCTATCATGGTGGGGAGGTAAAAAATAGAGTCTGATTTTTAAAAAAATACAGGAAACAAAAATAAATGTTGTAAATGTAATTTCTCCTTTAATATTGCAGAGAGACTTTATGACTTTACTCAATTTGAGATTATTAGATTCCTTTTTGCGGATGTTCACTAAAAATATGTATCTTATCTGAGAGACAATAAACATATTTGTTTCTGAACAAAATGTAAAGCGATACCAATATGTTTTAGTGCCATTTTAAGAGTTTTAAGCATATTGATGATTATCGGGATAATATCATGAAACGCAATTATATGTCATGACTTTTTCGCCCCATGCCTAATCCCTTTTCTTCTCTTGTTTACCTGCATTCATCTTGCATACAATTTACAATATCTCATTAATCTGAACGTGTCCATGTATATCTTCAGTTAATCATCTTGTGCATCCTTATGTCTAACTCCAGGATCCAGAAGATGCTACGAAGACAGTTCTGGTGATCCGGTCTTTAGTTCCTGGAGGTGTAGCAGATCGAGACGGTCACCTGCTACCTGGTGACCGACTCGTGTTCGTTAATGAAAACGACCTGGAAGGGTCTAGCCTGGATTATGCTGTGCACGTCCTGAAGTCCACCGGCTATGGCCCAGTCCGCATTGGAGTTGCCAAACCACTGCCAGTATGTACATTTAAATGCTTTATTTGATTTGATAAGGAGTAGTAAATCTATTTTTTGCAGTTGAGTGAATTTAGTTTAGCCGTTGGGACAGAAAATCTTTATCTAAAAGATTAAATTCTGCAGAACCAGAAGTGGGCGATATAGATGAAATCCTCCGATACACACAATGATTCTTCCTTCTTGGTGTTTTTTCTATTTTGTTGCACTGCAACCTGGAATTAGAATTGATTGTTATTTGGCTTTTTTTGTGCGGGATCTACACAAAATATTGAAAATTGGAGAAGTTAAAAAAAATGTTTAGAGTGTTATGTTTATGAACAAAATAAGAAAAGAAAAGAAGAAATTTCTGATTTTGGATAATCCAGCAAATTATAAACCTAATTCCTGCACATTAAATGGTCTAAGAGTTATCAGAGCGAATGGTATGCTACTGTATGTGGACAGACAGAAGACAAAGTTGTATTGTCATAAAACAGTAGACAGTAAATCCTCAAATATTTGGCTGCAGCAAATAAACAATTCACAAGTGGATTTGTTTTTCTCGAGTCTTTACTAAAACTTTGTTTTATATTAATAAGATAATTAAAAAAAAGACTATTATTTCCACAGATTGCAAGACAATTCCTTAAATGTGTGTTTTTCTTCTTCAAGAGTCCAGTGTTTGGTCTGCTTTTTTGTTGTGGACTGTGGCTTAGTAACAAGCAACAGTATCCAGTTACAGGCCATGTGAATTTTTAATGCAGCTGAGAGACGAACACAATGCTCGACCACACTACAGATGGGGGGAGAGAGAGAGAGAGAGAGGGGGGGAAAGGAGAAGAGGGTGTCTAATGTACAGTTATCTTCTTTAGCCTCGCTTTGAAGCAGATAGCCATTTCCTTAATTTTCAGAATTTGGAATTTTGTTTTCTCAGCTGGAGCTGTGCGGCGGCTTGACGCCCATCTCGGAGAGGAGCTTGCGGGCTTCCTGCGATGACACTGAGAGCCACACTCAGATCAGCCTGCTAGCCGAGGCAGCGGAGGCCAACTCCAACACTTGCAACTCCGAGGACAACAGCACCATCCAGCCGTGTTACGCTACGACGGTACGTCATGCAACACAACACGAACACCAGTAAAAAAAAAAAGACTTTGTGCAAACTTTGTGCTCGCTGGGGACCTTTAGACATTTGGTCCACAGGAAAATAAAGGGCAGAGTTACGTTTGGCTTTTTTTGGCCATTTGTTTTCTTGCAAAAACTGTGTGCAGAACATCGATCACAGTCCTTGAAACTTCTAAAACTCAGCAGGAAACATGTTTGCAGTGACAGTAACATGTTGTAGTCGTCACACAGGAAGCGTTGCTCATTACCACGTTAACCTGAGATACTTTGGGTAGCCATTTTAGCTGCTCCGAAGGAGATTACCATTACGGCGTTTGTTCTCTCTGTTCACGCTCTTCAGTGGGGGAGCTTAGCAGCCGGCTGTATCAGTATCACTGGGTCAGGTAGAGAGAAAGTGCTCAGTGTCAAAGACTTGTTCCTCCATTGTGGTCTCCACTCGATCCTATTGAGGAGCCTTTTGTACTCACTTTTTGCTTAATTACCAACAATTTGCCTCCCAATGAAAAGTGCTTTACTGCATGATATTGGCACCTGGTCTAGCACAAGGGCATACAGTCTAACCTTAATGTATCCTACACACACACACACACAAAGACACCCAGAGCAGCAAGTGTCGGTGTGTTCTCATCAAAGAGCGGCTTGTTGCAAAGGTAGCTTCAGAACTTCAGTGCCGCTTGTACTTTCTGTGAAGGTTCAAAGACGATCTCCTCGTTGGCCTTTTTCTTTGTGGAGTGCCCGTGGGACAAAAGGAGTCTACCTTTCCTGCATGTTTTACATCTCCGAATTACTCCAAAGACCTTCACCCCGGAGAGTTAATAGTTGTTTGAAATCGTTTTTGTCACATGAAATCTAATTGGTTGTGGCGATAGTAGTTTAGGACGCTGGTGCCGGGTTGTCTTTGAAAAATGAGGTACTTTGAGGTAAGTCGTAAGATTTGCTCCATGAGTTGAAGCCAAAGTTGAAGCAAATCTGCAAAGCAATGATCCAGACTGAAATATCACAACAAATATTGGATGGATTTCCTCTGGTGCCCCCCGGTGACGATGGTATTTCTGCTTTAGAGTGAAATATCTTGATAAAACAGGAGTAAGAGGCCACCTTCATGCTAGCAGCTCTGCGAGGGTATGCATGCTAACATGCTTACAGTAGCCGTGTTTACATTTCCTTATTCCTTTTTGAAGTTTCGCATAAGAAAATCTGCTAGCATTTTCCTGGATGTATATTAATGTTTTCATTGTCTCAAGATGTCAGGAAACTTGGCCAAGACTAGCTGACTTGAAGGAACAATTAAAACTTGTCCAAT